>NW_027361989.1:3745000-4205000 GCF_039654945.1 Dendrobates tinctorius | reverse complement strand
CTCCTCTTCTCTCTATACACTGCCCCTATTGGACAAACAATCAGCAGATTTGGGTTCCAGTATCATCTCTATGCTGATGACACCCAATTATACACTTCTTCCCCTGACATCACCCTTACCCTAATTCAAAATACCCAGGATTGTCTGCTGTCTCTAACATCATGTCCTCCCTCTATCTGAAACTAAGTCTCTCCAAAACTGAACTTCTTGTGTTTCTCCCCTCTACTAACCTCACTCTACCTAACATTGAAATAACCCTGGAGGGTTCAACCATAACTCCCAAGCAGCATGCCCGCTGTCTTGGGGTCATATTTGACACTGAACTTTCCTTTACTCCCTATATCCAATCACTCAGTCGCTCTTGTCACCTGCATCTTAAAAACATCTCCAGAATCCGACCTTTTCTCACCTTTGAAACTGCTAAGACTCTTACTGTCGCTCTTATTCATTCTCGTCTGGACTACTGCAACTCTCTTCTGATCGGACTCCCTCTTACCAAACTTTCTCCTCTCCAATCCATCTTGAATGCAGCAGCCAGGGTCATATTTCTGTCCAGCCGCTCCACCGATGCCTCCATCTTGTGTCAGTCATTACACTGGCTACCTATTCGCTACAGGGTCCAGTATAAACTCATCTCTCTCACCCACAAAGCTCTCCACTGTTCTGCACCGCCTTATATCTCCTCTCTCATCTCTGTCTATTGCCCTACACGTGCCCTCCGTTCTACAAATGACCTAAGACTAACATCCCCCGTAATCCGAACCTCGCACCTCCGTCTCCAAGACTTCTCTCGTGCTGCTCCAGCTCTCTGGAATGCACTTCCCTAGATGATCAGACTGATACCTAGCCCCGACCTATTCAAGTGCGCTTTGAAAACCCATCTCTTCAAACAAGCCTGCCACATCAACTACTCAGTAAACTAACTTTGCCCTGTTCCCTCCTTCCAAATATTCTGAATCTGCACCCTACTATTCATCTGTCTCCACACCCTCCATGCACATGATAACTGCACTTGATACTTGTCTATTGCACTTAAACACACGGGCTGATGACCGGATCATGCAGCTTTATATGAAAATCCCTATTTATTATAATTGCCAGACCTGAATTAACAAGCACTTTTCACCTACTGTGTCCCCCCATTTCCTTGTAGATTGTAAGCTTGCGAGCAGGGACCTCACTCCTAATGTCACTGTTTGAATTGTCTTAACTTGTATTGAATTTATTGTCTGTACATGTCCCCGCTTAATTGAAAAGTGCTGCGGAATATGTTGGCGCTATATAAATAAAAATTATTATTATTATTATCAACAGGAAGCCAGGGCTGCGGCTGCTCTCTGACGGCCTCATGATGCTTGATTTGTCTGAAGGTGGGGACAGTGACGTCAGCGCTGATTGGGAACAGGGCTCACATGACGTAACAACCTCAAAAGAACCCCAAGAACACAAGTGCCCACACCACTGAAACGGAGCCAGCATGGGAGGTTTGTGTAAGTGTTTTTATTTTTAACAGGACCAAACATGAGGAATGAGAAGGGGTTGTCCAACTAGTTGTCAACCTTTTTATCAAAAATCCCACACAGAGAAAAGTCATTATTATACCTAGAGGGCGAGAAATGAATGACAGGAAAATCGTATTTTGTTGACCTTCAAAAATAACTCAGACGAGGAGAACCTATATATATTATTCACAAATTGTACAAAAACATGATGCACGCGGCGTGCGTTCAAGAATGATATATTATATGGGAGTTTTATAGGATAAATTCAAGGTGAGAATATTATATGGGAGATTTATAGGATAAATTCAAGGTGAGAATATTATATGGGAGATTTATAGGATAAATTCAAGGTGAGAATATTATATGGGAGTTTTATAGGATAAATTCAAGGTGAGAATATTATATGGGAGTTTTATAGGATAAATTCAAGGATGGAATATTATATGGGAGTTTTATAGGATAAATTCAAGGTGAGAATATTATATGGGAGTTTTATAGGATAAATTCAAGGTGAGAATATTATATGGGAGTTTTATAGGATAAATTCAAGGTGAGAATATTATATGGGAGTTTTATAGGATAAATTCAAGGTGAGAATATTATATGGGAGTTTTATAGGATAAATTCAAGGTGAGAATATTATATGGGAGTTTTATAGGATAAATTCAAGGTGAGAATATTATATGGGAGTTTTATAGAATAAATTCAAGGTGAGAATATTATATGGGAGTTTTATAGGATAAATTCAAGGTGAGAATATTATATGGGAGTTTTATAGAATAAATTCAAGGTGAGAATATTATATGGGAGTTTTATAGGATAAATTCTAGGTGAGAATATTATATGGGAGTTTTATAGGATAAATTCAAGGTGAGAATATTATATGGGAGTTTTATAGGATAAATTAAAGGTGAGAATATTATATGGGAGTTTTATAGGATAAATTCAAGGTGAGAATATTATATGGGAGTTTTATAGGATAAACCAAATACCAACAGAAAATAAATGACCCAAAACAAACATTTATCAGTAAAAATAACTCCTCTTTATTAGGTAAAGTATAAAAGAATTGCGCCATTTTCCGATACCCGTCGCATCTCCATTTTTCATGATCTTGGGTTGGGTGAGGGATTATTTTTTGTGTGCCGAGCTGACGTTTTTAATGGATACCATTTTGGTGCAGATACGATCTTTTGATCGCCCGTTATTGCATTTTAATGCAATGTTGCGGCGATCATAAAGACGTAATTCTGGCGTTTTGGATTTTTCTCCTTATGCCGTTTAGCGATCGAGTTAATTCTTTTTTTATATTGACAGATCAAGCGATTCTGAATGTGGCGATACCAAATATGTGTATGTTTTTTCTTTGTATTGTTTTGTTTTGAATGGGGTGAAAGGGGGGTGATTTGAACTTTTATATATTTTTTATATATTTTAAAAAACATTTATTTTTTTACTTTTGGCATTGTGAAGACTTACAGCATTGTATCTTAATTAACCAGATGACTATTTTTAGCAAATGAAGAATAAAATGTTATCTGTATATTGGCTTTAAATTTAAGTGTTGATTTCTAGTTGGTCAAGAAAACAGACTTTTGCTTGTGTAAGCCGGTGATATTGACTTTTATTATGCGCTTATCCTTGATCACTAGTGATGTTTGCTGATATGCTAATTATACATTGTGTTATGGAACCAGTTTGTTGACTTATAAAGCAAAGAGGGAAAAACATGTTGCATTTCGGCACGCACGGCGCACCGTCAAAAGTGCGCAGCACGCTACTTTCACACTGGCAGCGCATGATCTGCGCACCCTATGCTAAAGATAGGGTGCGCCGATCGCATGCATGCAAATGCGATAGTAGGCGGTGATCCCGGATGGGGCGGGCAGGGAGCCGGATCGGGGCGGGGCTTACTGACACAGTGCGCAGCGTTGTTTCAACGCTAATGTGAAACCAGCCTAAGACATACAGCATTGTATATTAATTAACCAGACGACTATTTTTTAGCAGACGAAGAATAATAGAATGTTACCTGTATGTTGGCTTTCAAATTTAAGTGCTGATTTCTGGTTGGTCAAGAAAACAGACTTTTGTTCCTGTAAGCCGGTAATAATGACTTTTATTGTGCGCTTATCCTTGATCACTAGTGATGTTTGCTGATATGCTAATTATGCATTGTTTTATGGAGCCAGTTTGTTGGCTTCTAAAGCAGAGAGGGAAAAACTATGCAAATAGTTTAAATAATCAAATAATGCTATAATAATCTCATCTCTATTCTTACCCTTTATGTAAATACTGAATGAAGGACACTTGTTAAGTCTGAAAATAGGTTACAGGCCTCTGTATAAAGAGACTGAGAGAGAGAAACAGCCAGAGAGATTCTGCCAAGACATCCATACATCTCAATAGGACCAGAGACAGGACAGCAGCCATTTTACATCATGGCTACATTATGAGGGACACGGATCTATCATTCTATAGGAAATAACCTAGGGGTTTTCAGCCTCGGTTAGAAGAATACAGATCTGCTCCATTGACCATCATTGAACTATGGATACATTTGGAGAAGCCAGATTGTGATCCTCAGATCAATTGGCCTTGTACCTTGTATGGACTCATTGGACTGTCATCTTCCTACGCTTGTCGTTACCTCCTCTCTGTGTGTGACACAGCTGGGGTAGTGACCCTGGAAGATCTGTAGTCACAGCTGCTATTATCCAGGCAGGTCAGTGGAAGGGTGAGACTCTGTAATGTGCCCCATCTTGGGTCCTGTGCTGGGACTGTTCTATGTGTTATCTGCCTGTTTTGTGGTACAATAAAGCATTGCCACACTGTTTTACCCTCACCCTGTGTTGTCTGAGTAGCATTTTGACCACGTTAAAATGACAGCGGGAGTTTGGCAGGACGATCTTTGGTCCATGTGGTTTCGGCTAGCGGACCGGAGCACCCGCTACTCCCCCATGTCTTTACAGGCATGCTTCAATAGTGTCCATGGGAAACTAGAAGCTGCTCTATCCCTATTGGCTCTGCTAGATAGAGGCGATGACCAGATCTCCTGTGTGTAGCAGAGATGCTCACTTGCTATGAGCGCCGACCATATTGTCAGCACTCATAGGATCCAGCAATGGCAAAACCATAGAGGTCTTTTGGAGACCTCTAGCTGTCATGCCAACCCAATGGTGACCCGCGATCACGTGACAGGGTCACCAATGGGTGGAATTTCTGGCCCATCATGTGCCGGAAAAAAATGTGGGCTCAGCGCCGGAGCCCACATCAAAGGGAGGGAGTCCGACATCGGCTTACATTTACACCCAATGTCAGAAAGGGTTAAAGGGGATTGTTTTTACAGAGACAGAGTTGGTAATCAATCATGTATACATACAAATAATTACAGAAATACACAGCTTCTAATGATAAATAGTATAGAGTTACCACAAGAAAATATAATTTGTGTAAACCATGTGTAGAGATAAAAATTCAGGCAAATGTCAAATGTTGTAGCGCCATCTAGTGGCCATGTGCAAAAGTGCCATCATAGAGTAACATGTATCCTAAGAGAGCGTCACTATCAAGGTGGGGATGAGATAAGTGCACCGTATTTACTGAGTGTAAGATAAATCCATACATAGATATATGTAACCGGATTGTAGATCTATCACTGGATATCAGTGTATAAGGGGAATAGATCCTGTGCACTTATAGATGAATAGCTTATATAATGAGAGGACACAGAGCAAAGGGTATAAATAGTGAGAGAATACAGAGCTGACAGCGCATTACATCCTTGGAATACAGATAGGAGATATAAAGTGCAGCCAGTGCTATATGGGATATCCCAGGAATACAGCACAGCCCATATAGTGTAAAGGAGGAACCATCCTAACAAGAGATGGAGATTACAGATCCTACAGGCGACATGCCGGGAGTGTACAGAGAAAGATGGCAGAGTCACCACTATTCCCTCTTACGGGCGTTTCGCCCCGTCAGCTTCCTCAGAGGGTACGGATAAGTGTTTCCAACACACCAAGGTCCTGCACTAATCCAGGCAAGGGGGGTAACTCTGGGGTAAAGTGGGGGTGTTCCTAAAGGAATTGGGGCTGTTCCCCGGTTACATCTTCCCCAGTGAAACAGGAGGATCAGGATGAAAACCTGTTGGTAAGACCAAGATGAATAATGCTGCATAGAGCCATCTGGTAGCGATCAGTCAGGTAAAGTGATAGTGAGGGGGGTCCTGAAACAAAACAATGCAGGTGAAAAGAGCCAAATGTGACCCCCACCAAGTGACCAGTGAGAGTGCAACTGTGCAATGGGTAAGAAAAGAGAATAAACAGTGATATGGTAAAGATATAAAGAGAAAAGCAGCTTAATAACAGTGATGATAATAAAATCTATGGGAAGTGTTTGTGGTGAAGTGTATACACTCCTAGAAATGTTTCCTCTACAATATAGAGATATAAATGATCAGTATTAGGACGTGTAACAAAGAGGAATCTGTTATTATATAGAGAGAATGTAACGAGCAATAAATGACGGGAATAATCGGGAATGAAATTGTTATTAATAATATAATGAGATCCCAGCACCTGACACTTCCCGGGATATATGGGCTTATATTAGAATCCCAATTACCAACTGGAAAGATAACAACAAAGGGAAAAGGGCGGAACAAAAAACAAGCCCCAAACACCTCATAACCCACAATGTAAGGGCAGAAAAATACCGGAAATATAAGTTTCTCTTCACACTGCAATATTAGTCACCTGTGATCTGTGTCTCTCCCAGAAGAGAAGTCATCACAGCGTCATTCCCCGTAATAACCGTATAGAGGAGGAAATGATCGCGGAGAGAGCGTCCATTGTTAGAATAGTGGGGAGACACAGATGGGATCCAATGCTCCTGACTGTCCGGATGTCTAGAGGATCGTCACCATCGGAGAGTAAAGTGCAGATCGGCGATCTTGTGACCGGTGTATTATGGGGAAATAAGAAACAAATAAGACACATTGAGATCAGAGAAAACTGTTCTATGTAATAAAGAGTGTAGAGAACGAATTCCACCAAACCCCCTATAGGAAAGGGGAGAAGCTGAGAACTTCATCTACACCATTGGGATGTCAGGGATTTAATTGCCGGATCCATTTAGTCTCTAATTGTGACCAGATCTTTTCCCAGTCGCCCCTATTGGTAACCAGGACCCTATCGGTGCCAGAGACACGGAGTAAGCTGGAATCACAGGTATGTGTTTTATAGTCAACTCCTCTAAATCAGAAGCCATGAACATAACGCTGACCTGACACAACTGATTTCTAACTTTCCCTGTAAGCGGCAGAAAGACGCAATTAACCCCTTCATGCTGCGGCCCATTTTCGTTTTTTTGTTTCTATTTTTTCTTCCCTTCTTCCCAGAGCCATAACTCTTTATCTCTCTGTCCACATAGACATATGAGGCTTGATGTTTGCGGGGCGAGTTGTACTTTTCAATGACTCCCTTAATTTTACCACATAGTGTACTCAAAAATGAGGAAAAAATTCCAAGTGCGGTGAAATTGTGAAAAAACAATTCTGACATTGTTTATTGTGAATTGTTTTTGTACATTTTGTGGTATAATTGACCATGTAATATGATTCTCCTCATCACTATGATTACGGCAACACCAAACATGTCCAGTTTTTATTATTCTTTTAGTGGAGAAAAAAAATCTGAGGTTTGGAAAGAAACATTTTTGGAGCAGTTTCACCATTTCCCGAGCCCCGTAACATTGTTATTTTCCTCCGGTGGAGCTGTATGATGGATTATTTTCTGCAGGACGAGATAACGTTTTTATTAGTACAATTGTGATCGCTCGTTACAGCATTTTTTGTGGAATTGTGCCATCCATAAAAACGTAATTTTGTCATTCTCACATTTTTCTATTTCCGGTGTTTACTGATCGGGTTAATTGTTTTTATGTTTTTTACAGAGGGGTAAAAGACACACAGGCAGTGCTGTACAAAAACAACAGATAATGTAACAAAAAAGAACAGCGAGCACTGAAGGAGATAAAAACTGCCAAGATCCTGTTATTAGAGAAGCCGATAAAGGCAATAATGTAGTGTTAGTAGTAATGGAGAATATAGTAAGGAGCAGAAAGACAGCGATCAGAGAGCAGCACAGAGAAAAACAAGCGCTGATCCCACAAATAACGAGAAGGAACAACTAAGGCTAGTTTCACACTAGCGTTTTTGAGCGCAGCGACGGCCTGCGCACAGCCGCCGCTAAGCCCCGCCCCCTGCCGCACCTGCGCCGGTAGCTCCGCCTACCGGCGCATGACGCTGCATGCGCCCTGCGTCCCCTATCTTTATCACTGGGAGCGCAGGCGGTGCGCAGTATGCGTTTGGCAGCGCATGCATCCTTTTGATGGTGCGCCGACTTGCGCCAAACGCAACCTGCTGCAGTTTGGTTGCGCCGCCGCACCGTCAAAAAGGCGCATGCGCCGCCAAACGCATACTGCGCACGGCCTGCGCCCCCAGTGATAAAGATAGGGGACGCAGGGCGCATGCAGCGTCATGCGCCGGTAGGCGGAGCTACCGGCGCAGGTGCGGCAGGGGGCGGGGCTTAGCGGCGGCCGTGCGCAGGCCGTCGCTGCGCTCAAAAACGCTAGTGTGAAACTAGCCTAAGATCTTCTCTGAGATTTCAAATAGAGAAGGGACAATTGTCTAAGAAATATCAGAGAAACTCTTGTCTGAATTTCCACACAAGCCGCATTGGTGTTATATTCCTAAAGTCCACAAAGACGCAGCGCCCCCACCAGGCCGCCCGATAGTGTGCGGGGTCGGATCAGTAACAGAATCTTTCTCTACATTTATAGACCGGTGTCTGAGACCATTACTGAGAATAGCACCTGCTCACATCAAGGACACCGGAGATTTATAGAGAATTGTGTCCGGTATAGATTGGCAGGAGGGTTATAAATTGGCTTTGATCGACGTCGGGAGCTTGTACGCACGAATTCCACAAATCACAGGACTGGAAGCAATAAAAAATCTATGGAAAAAACTGCTGAAACAGATGACTATATTGGATTCATCCTGGAAAGCCTGAATGTTATATTGTCCCATAAGGCCTTCTCTTTTGGGGGCAACTGGTCCACCCAGATGACGGGGACAGCGATGGGGGCGCCAGATGCAGATATATTTATAGTGTAAAACCCCCACCTGACACCTCCGTGCAGACCACCGGTACGTGGATGATGTGTTTCTGGTGTGGGCTGGGAAAAGGGGTTAATGATTTCATTAAATATATGAAAGAGGAGAATAAGGTTAATAAGAGATTTATTCACAATTTGGACAGAATAACTTAGATTTCTCAGATGTGAATAATAAAATAGTGGATGGTAGAATAATAACCAGCACCTATAAAAACCTGCAGCCACCAATATGTCCCTCCATTCTAATAATGCGCACCTGGAACATACTAACAGAGGCCAACCATACAGCCGGTATCTGAGGCTGAGAACAATGAATAGTAGAGAAGAAGGTTTCCTACAACAAGCGAATGACCTGACAGACGACTTATTACACAGAGGTTATCCGCCAACATTATTACACTGTGCTAGAGCGATGGAGGAACCCATGTGGGTCTAGTTACAAGATCCAGGAGGAAGAGCAGAAAAAAGGACGAGATAATAAAAGGTTTATTGTTACTTTTACACCTAATCCCAATATGAATGTAATAAAATCAGCGATAAACAGGAATTGGCATTTGTGAGGAGATAAAGATTTAGCCGTAGCAGCAAAGAACAACCCTCGATTGCTTCTAGAAGAAGCGGTGACTTAGATGACTTATCGCTACAGGAAAGATTCCAGGAGAAGAACAATAAAGTCACCTGGTTACATGGAAGACGTCCAAGAGGCCATTTCCATTGTGGGGATTGCTCCTTCTGTCATCTCCATCTTACAGGAGAAATCTGAGGATCGGGGCGATGACGGTAGAGAAACTAATCACGGGCCGCACAGAGCAAGCGCTTTATGTCATATACTGCCCAGGACAATTCTTATATTGCCCAGACTATTAGACCGCGGCACATCAGGCTCAGAGAACATTTCCATTCAGTTACACAGGAAAAGGATCTGTGACATTAATGATATAAGAGAGGTCCATAATGCGGACCCCAATGTGCTGAGATCTGCAGGAATTGAGCCCGCTGATTATCCTGTACAAGGCGGTGACCAGAATAGATTACTACTAACAAGAGAAGCAGCATGGATTGTGGATTGCGATGCACAAGTTCCTCTTGGCCTCAGTGATACATTGAATATGTCTGTGTGGCTGTGATCTATGTTATATTTCTTTACATTTTTTACATTAATCATTTCACTGTACTCAGTGTAAATGTTTTACACTTCTCAGTTAACCATTCCCTAACCCTTGTTATAAGGAAGTGGTGTAACCCCCTGACAAGCATGGACTGGTAGAAGCGCTAAACAAGTGCGAAACGGCCGTAGTCCGTCAGGCTCTCTCCTCTGTATAGCTCCCTGCTACCTGCATGCCGCACTCTAATATGGTTTGATGGCACGTTTCACCATGGAATAAAATTGTAAGAAGGATCTGGGTGACAATTCTTTCAATTCCTTATGATTACTCTTATACGTATACACAATGGTGATGAATGGAAGGCCGCATTCAATACACCGGAGGGGCATATTGAAAATTTGGTGATGCCATTCAGATTAAACAATGCTCCGGCAGTCTTTGAAAATGTCATTTTTTTTCTCCTCGATGGGTAGATTTGCGGTAGTTTACCTGGATGATATATTGAGTTACTCACGTCCTCTGCAGGAGCATCATGAGCCTGTCAGACAGCTGGAGTGGGAAAAACATTACCCAGCAATCCCTTTTTGACATGTTGAAGACTTCCATCATTGAACAATGTCCTAGCACCAAGAAACATAAAAGAGAAGGAGGAAGATTTGCTAAAATTCGCCTGTCTACCGAATACAGTCATTACATGCAATCTGAAAACTTGCCTGTGTTGTGACTCGATCTGCCATGGTCTCTCTGATCTCACCCTTATTTCTACTGGTGAAATTTTCCCAATCAAAAGCCCCATGTCATGTTCCACCAGTCATGTTACATACGTGATTATATGCTCATACCAGAAATTATATGTGGGAAGGACGACCCGACCCCTCCACAAAAGGCTGAACTCACACCGTTCCAATACTCCATAGGGTTTTCTCCAACATGGGCTTTCACGTCACTGCACCATCAAACACAAGAAAGATTCCACACAACTGAGAATATTCCCCACAGAGGAGATTCCCCCACAGGATCAGAATCGCATTGGACAACTACATCGGGAAGAAATCTTCTGGATTTATAAACTAAACCCCCTTACTCCAAATGGCCTCAGTGAGATTACAGATGTTACAGAGGCTCCTGCTGCACCAGCCTGGGATCAGTCAGATCATCGCCGGATCACCGAACACCTCCTGTGACCCGGCTCCACCAGCGCTGCCGATCCCCCCCGGGTTTACTGAAATCAGACTGTGGGACAGACCCCCATTTGACACATTAACTTTTGCCCTATTTTCCTCCTGAAACTTTGGGGTGCGTCTTATGGTCCGGTGCGGCTTATAGTCCAAAGATACAGTATATTTTTGTTCATTCTTTTAGGTGACCTCACTTCATTCATAGGCACTTTATAATGTAATTATTGTATGTAAGTGTGTTCTGCTTTTTCATGAACTATAATTTATCTGTGTGTGACGGACTTTCTCATGAACTTTGACATTTTGTGCTTTGTTGCCGTTTTTTCATTCCAAAGACATACTGATAGGGAATTTAGATTGTGAGCCCCATCGGGGACAGCGATGATAATGTGTGCAAACTGTAAAGCGCTGCGGAATATGTTGGCGCTATATAAATAAAAAGATTATTATTATTATTATAAAGACTGCATATAAAACGTTCCAGGCTTGACATGTTTATCCGCTCTCAGGTTTCGTCCTGAGGAAGACGTCCTGCGTGACTGTGAAACGCGTTGACTTTGAAAACCTATTTGAATAAACGTTTTTAATGAAAATCTCCATCTCCGATCGTCTCCATCAGCAACGCAGGTACAGACACATTATACCCGGATCAGCTCTTCTGCTCGGTCTTTGGCCCCGGGTCCTGCAGCAGCTGATTTATGCATTGAGCATGGTGTAAAGGCGCCGCTGTCATGGAATGCCTAGGTTACTTTAGGCAAAAACCCCGGGACCCCTGTGATGTCCCTCAGACTAGGGGAACCCTGTCTGTCCCTCTACCCAGGGTTTACACTGAAGGTGTGCCTGCCTGAGCCTCCACCCTGTCCCTGTCTCCTGTCCAGCCCTAAGCTGAACCCACCTCCCTCCACCCAGTGAGGGGACCAGACACCAGACCTCACAAATACTTATGGACAGGGGTAAAAGAAAACACCACACAGTAAATACACAAGGGAATACAATAATGTGCAAGGGCAACCAAATATATATATAACAGATTGGAGAAAGAACCACTGAGGGATATACTGCACCAGATATCAGACGCTCCAACACCACCACTGCTGACCGGTATTGCTAGCACTAGGCTAAAGCTATAGTCGGCAACGCCCATAGTCAGGACGAACTATTTAAAGACCTAGGGCGTGGCCCAGCCCTCAGCCAGCATGACAACCTGGTTAACCCTATCCCGACTGGAACAGAATACCCAACAGGGTATTACCGCTGTCTGCCGGACACCCTGGTGTGAACAGTGTCCGACATGACAGTACCCCGCCTTCTACGAGGGACCTCCGGAACCTCACCATGTCGAGGACCTGGCTTGTCCAGATGGCGACGATGGAACATAGTAACCAGTCGATCAGCATGAATGTCAGAGGCCGGCACCCATGTCCTCTCCTCAGGACCATAGCCACGCCAGTGGACCAGGTACTGTAGAGTGCGACGCACAACCCTAGAGTCCACCACTTTGGACACCTCAAATTCCAACGCGCCATCCACCAAGACGGGAGGTGGTGGCCCGGGGGAACCATCCACCAAACCCACGACCTTCTTTAGCAATGCTTTGTGAAATACATTATGAATCTTATACACAGCCGGCAACTCCAAACGAAATGCCACGGGGTTGATCACTGCAGAGATTCTAAATGGGCCAATGAACCTGGGACCCAACTTAAGTGACGGTATCTTGAGCTTAATGTTCCTAGTAGATAACCACACCCAATCACCCACACACAGGTCCGGACCTGGCACACGTCTGCAGTCAGCCACCCGTTTGTACCTGGAACCCACCTTCAACAAGCGCTGCTTGACTCTCCTCCAAACAGACGACAATTGAGCTCCCAACTGGTCCTCCTCAGGGACGCCAACTGAGCACCCCTGACGCAAGGTGCAAAATTGAGGATGTTGACCATACACACAAAAAAAAGGAGATTCCCCAGACGATTCCTGGCAATGGTTGTTTATTGCGAATTCTGCCAGAGGAAGAAACGCTGACCACTCTTCCTGATTGTCGGAAATAAAGCAGTGCAAGTATTGCTCCAGGTTTTGGTTCATCCGCTCAGTCTGTCCATTCGACTGAGGGTGGAAAGCCGATGAATGAGATAATTTGATTCCAAGGCGAGAACAAAAAGCTCTCCAAAACTTTGCCACAAACTGCGTACCTCGATCAGACACAATGTCAGACGGGACACCATGAAGTCTGACCACCTCGCGAATAAATATCTGAGCAAGAGTCTTAGCATTGGGCAAAGACGGTAAAGCAACGAAATGTGACATTTTGGAGAACCTATCAACAATAACCAAAATGACCGAGTTCCCTGCCGAGGCGGGCAAGTCAGTAATAAAATCCATGGAAATCTCAGTCCATGGCTTACTGGGCACCCCGAGAGGCTGCAAGCTACCAGCAGGACGGGAACGAGGAGTCTTGGCCCGTGCGCACGTGTTACAGGCAGCCACATATGAGGCCACATCCTGCCGGATTTTAGGCCACCAAAAACGACGCGATACCAGTTCCAGAGTGCTCTTAACCCCTGGATGACCTGCCAGTACCGTGTCGTGATGTTCGCCCAACACTCTAGAGCGTAGATGTAGCGGCACAAAAGATTTATTAGCAGGCAACCCCGGCGGTACCACCTCCTGAGCCTCCGCAATCTCTGCCTCAATCTCTGTCGTGATGGCAGATACCACCACACCCTTTTGGAGAATAGGCACCGGCTCTTCACATAACTCTCCACCAGGAAAACACCTGGATAAAGCGTCTGCCTTAACATTCTTCGACCCAGGGCGATAGGTAACAATGAAGTTGAACCGGGTGAAGAATAATGCCCAGCGAGCCTGTCTGGAGGACAGGCGCTTAGCAGATTCTAAATAAAGCAAATTCTTATGGTCGGTTATCACAGTAATCTGATGAACAGCCCCCTCCAAGAAGTGTCGCCACTCCTCAAATGCCAATTTGATGGCCAATAGTTCCCTGTTGCCAATATCATAATTACGCTCCGCAGGCGACAGCTTCTTGGAGAAGAAGGCACACGGATGCAACTTGGCCCAAGAAGGGCCCTGAGACAGTACAGCCCCCACTCCAACCTCCGACGCATCCACCTCCACGACAAACGGTAAGGAGACATCGGGCTGCACCAGAATGGGCGCTGAGGCAAAACTATTCTTGAGGAATTCAAACGCCTGTACCGCAGGCTCAGACCAGTCAGAAAAGTCGGTACCCTTCTTAGTCATGTCAGTCAGTGGTTTGGCAATCATAGAGAAGTTCTTAATAAATTTCCTATAGTAATTGGAGAAGCCAAGAAATCGCTGAAGCGCCTTAAGATTATCAGGCCGATCCCAATGTAGTACCGCCTGCACCTTTGCGGTGTCCATCTTAAAACCTGAGGCGGAGATTATATAACCCAAGAACGGTAGCTCCTGTACGAAAAACACACATTTTTCAAGCTTGACATAGAGCCTGTTCTCTCTGAGCAACTGCAGAACCTGTCTAACATGCTCTATATGTGTATCATGGTCGCGAGAGAAAATGAGGATGTCGTCAAGATAAATTATAACGAACCTCCCCAACAACTGAGAGAAGACATCATTAATGAAGTGTTGAAAGACCGCCGGTGCCATAGTCAACCCAAACGGCATTACCAAACTCTCAAAGTGACCCTCAGGGGTATTGAACGCTGTCTTCCACTCATCCCCCTGACGGACTCTTATAAGATTGTACGCCCCCCTGAGGTCCAGTTTGGAGAACCACCTGGCACCAACCACTTGGTTAAATAAATCGGGTATAAGTGGCATAGGGTAAGGATCACGGACCGTAATCTGGTGGAGTTCTCTGAAATCCAGACACGGGCGTAAACCGCCATCCTTCTTTTTAACAAAGAAGAAGCCAGCAGCCAGAGGAGAAGAGGAAGGTCTAATATGACCCTTGCTCAGGCTATCCGCAATGTATTCCTTGAGAGCTAGCCTCTCGGGACCTGAGATATTAAACATTCTAGCTTTAGGTAACTTGGCCCCTGGTTTCAACCTAATAGCACAGTCATAGGGGCGATGCGGTGGTAGTTCCGAACAACCCTTCTCAGAAAATACATCCGCATAATCCAGCAACGGCTCCGGGATACTGGGGGTCAAAGTGGAAATACATGTAGCCAGGCACCTCTCCTGACACTCCCTGCTCCACTGAATTATGTCCTGGGTCTTCCAATCAATAACAGGATTATGCATTGACAACCATGGAAAGCCCAGAACCATCTGAGCCGGTAAGTTACTAAGCACCTTACAAGTTACCCGCTCTGAGTGTAATACTCCGATGTGGAGTTGTATATCCAACACACACTCTGTGATCTCCCCTTGAGACAACGGGGAAGCATTGATGGTAACCACCCGGATGGGGTTCGGCAATTTCTCCACCGGAAATCCCGCTGTATGCGCGAACCTCTCATCAATGAGATTGGCAGCTGAGCCACTATCAATAAATACTGTAATAGAGAGCATTTGCCCCCCAAGTACCACCCTAGCAGGGAGCATACACTGGGAAACCATGACGGAGGATACACAAAGGCTCAGACTAGACTCCTCCAAACCCTCTGAGCCTATCAGTTTTCCGCCGGCGCGCCCTTCTTAGGTACCAGGGGGCAAGCGTTAATAAAATGTCCTCCTTTGCCACAAAAAAAACAGAGCCCCTGCCTTCTGTGCCAAGGACGTTTAGGCTTGTTACTCGGTGACTGTGCTATACCAGCGATCTGCATGGGTTCCACGGATTCACCCGCGGCAACCTCACCGACCACTCCCCCACCTCCCGGAGGCAACGAAACCAGCGCCCCCTGACGGAGACGTCGGTCTATGCGTACTACAAGTGCCATCGCAGCCTCCAGAGAGGCGGGAGTCTCGTACATTAGGAGAGTCTGTTTAACCCTTCCAGAAACCCCATGCAAAAATTGACTTCTAAGCGCAGGGTCATTCCACTGCGTGTCCACCGCCCAGCAACGGAATTCCGTGCAGTAATCCTCAGCTGGTCGATCACCCTGTAGCAGTGAGCGTATCTTAGACTCTGCTAAGTTTAATCTATCTGGATCGTCATAGATCAAACCCAGAGCAGAGAAAAAAAAATCTACAGATTCAAATGCCGGTGAGTCTGAAGGGAGTGAAAAGGCCCAGGGCTGTGGGTCACCACTCAGCAAAGAAATCACCAAGCCCACGCGTTGAGCCTCATTACCTGAGGAATGTGGACGCATACGGAAAAACAATTTGCATGATTCACGAAACACCGTGAACTTACCACGATCACCAGCAAATCGTTCTGGAAGGGGAAACTTGGGCTCAGCTGCCCTGGCTGCAGCCTCAGCAGGTACTGCAGGAGCTGACAGGCCTTGTTGCTGGACCACCCCCCTGAGTTCAGTGACCTGTATGGATAGAGCCTCCAGCTGCTTGATTAGGGAAAGTATAGGATCCATAGTAAGTAACCCCTATATTTCCCTTTTTTTTTTTTTTTTACTTTATTATTTGGGCCGACTATAATGTCATGGAATGCCTAGGTTACTTTAGGCAAAAACCCCGGGACCCCTGTGATGTCCCTCAGACTAGGGGAACCCTGTCTGTCCCTCTACCCAGGGTTTACACTGAAGGTGTGCCTGCCTGAGCCTCCACCCTGTCCCTGTCTCCTGTCCAGCCCTAAGCTGAACCCACCACCCTCCACCCAGTGAGGGGACCAGACACCAGACCCCACAAATACGTATGGACAGGGGTAAAAGAAAACACCACACAGTAAATACACAAGGGAATACAATAATGTGCAAGGGCAACCAAATATATATATAACAGATTGGAGAAAGAGCCACTGAGGGATATAATGCACCAGATATCAGACGCTCCAACACCACCACTGCTGACCGGTATTGCTAGCACTAGGCTAAAGCTATAGTCGGCGACGCCCATAGTCAGGACGAACTATTTAAAGACCTAGGACGTGGCCCAGCCCTAAGCCAGCATGACAACCTGGTTAACCCTATCCCGACTGGAACAGAATACCCAACAGGGTATTACCGCTGTCTGCCGGACACCCTGGTGTGAACAGTGTCCGACATGACAGCCGCTCCATCAGGTGAGTGTAATACTCCCCTACTCTCATTATATCTGGTTATCAGGTAAGACCCTATTTTTCACTTGTTTGTTCCTCAGTATCTCGACTACAAGAAATCTCTGTAACACTTTCAGGTTACTTGGAAAAACCAATGAAGGGACTGCTGGGACCGTAACGGGGTCCATCTGAGACCCAAATGCAGAAGCCACATGTCCTGAGAACTGGACCTGCTGGACCACAAATTGTCATTTCTCCAGGTTACCAAATAAATAGTTGTCACTTAGAACCTGGAGAACCTGTCTGACATGCTCAGCATGCTCCTCCAGAGGACGGGAGTAACTCACTATATCATCCAGGAAAATTACCACAAATCTACCAATCAGCGAGGAAAAGTATAATTACTGACATTGTCACAGACTGCCGGAGCATTGGTTACCCCGAATGGCGGCATCAGGTTGGGTTTTCTTACAGCGAATATTGGATTTATGTTGGGGCCCCCTGTCCCTGACAGCCGGTGTCGTTTCCCCTACATAGGCTAATCCACAAGGGCACTGAGGTGCGAGACTCGGGCGAGTTTCTCCCAAGTGTGACCCCGGCCTCAGCCGGACTCTGGAAGGGGGGAAATAACCGAGATTTGAGCATTTTAGCTCCTGGTGTGGAGTCGATAGCACAATCATATGCCGCCATATAGTAGACGGCCGGTAACTGGTGAGAATTCCCTCATGTGTGGGGTCTATTTCCCTCCAGAGAAATCACACGTTACATTCCACACATAACACTGTGTAGAGAAGGCGGCGCTGGGTAATTGTGCCAGTAGTGAGGGGCGAATAATGGTGGGAATGTCACTGACTGAGGAGAAGGCTCCATGGAGGTCTGCACTCCGGAGATCATGTGACCCCTGACTCCTCCCCTCCTGTGACCTCATCACAGGTCCTGTGCACAGAGCAGCCATATATGTGGAGTGCGGCTCTGCAGGTTAGTGATGGGCAGTCCGGCTCTTCTGGCTCCTTTCCCCACTTTTCTCCCTCCTGTCCCTTCACTATAAAGCCTGTGCCTCATTATACAGCTGTACAGGGGTCTAGTGAAGGCTTTTTAGCCCTTTCCTCACACTGTAGCTCCTGGGAACAGGCCCTCACTCCTGTCCCTTCACTATAAAGCCTGGGCCTCATCATACAGCTGTACAGGGGTCTAGTGAAGGCTTTTTAGCCCTTTCCTCATACTGTAGCTCCTGGGAACAGGCCCTCACTCCTGTCTCTTCACTATAAAGCCTGAGCCTCATTATACAGCTGTACAGGGGTCTATTGAAGGCTTTTTAGCCCTTTCCTCAGACTGTAGCTCCTGGGCACAGGCACTCACTCCTGTCCCTTCACTGTAAAGCCTGGTCCTCATTATACAGCTGTACAGGGGTCTAGTGAAGGCTTTTTAGCCCTTTCCTCAGACTGTAGCTCCTGGGAACAGGCCCTCACTCCTGTCCCTTCACTATAAAGCCTGGGCCTCATTATACAGCTGTACAGGGGTCTAGTGAAGGCTTTTTAGCCCTTTCCTCAGACTGTAGCTCCTGGGAACAGGCCCTCACTCCTGTCCCTTCACTATAAAGCCTGGGCCTCATTATACAGCTGTACAGGGGTCTAGTGAAGGCTTTTTAGCCATTTCCTCAGACTGTAGCTCCTGGGAACAGGCCCTCACTCCTGTCCCTTCACTGTAAAGCCTGGGCCTCATTATACAGCTGTACAGGGGTCTAGTGAAGGCTTTTTAGCCTTTTCCTCAGACTGTAGCTCCTGGGAACAGGCCCTCACTCCTGTCCCTTCACTGTAAAGCCTGGGCCTCATTATACAGCTGTACAGGGGTCTAGTGAAGGCTTTTTAGCCCTTTTCTCAGACTGTAGCTTCTGGGAGCAGGCCCTCACTCCTGTCCCTTCACTATAAAGCCTGGGCCTCATTATACAGCTGTACAGGGGTCTAGTGAAGGCTTTTTAGCCCTTTTCTCAGACTGTAGCTTCTGGGAGCAGGCCCTCACTCCTGTCCCTTCACTATAAAGCCTGGGCCTCATTATACAACTGTACAGGGGTCTAGTGAAGGCTTTTTAGCCCTTTCCTCATACTGTAGCTCCTGGGCACAGGCCCTCACTCCTGTCCCTTCACTATAAAGCCTGGGCCTCATTATACAGCTGTACAGGGGTCTAGTGAAGGCTTTTTAGCCCTTTTCTCAGACTGTAGCTTCTGGGAGCAGGCACTCACTCCTGTCCCTTCACTATAAAGCCTGGGCCTCATTATACAGCTGTACAGGGGTCTAGTGAAGGCTTTTTAGCCCTTTCCTCAGACTGTAGCTCCTGGGCACAGGCCCTCACTCCTGTCCCTTCACTATAAAGCCTGGGCCTCATTATACAGCTGTACAGGGGTCTAGTGAAGGCTTTTTAGCCCTTTTCTCAGACTGTAGCTCCTGGGATAAGGTCCTCACTCCTGTCCCTTCACCATAAAGCCTGGACCTCATTATACAGCTGTACAGGGGTCTAGTGAAGGTTTTTTAGCCCTTTCCTCAGACTGTAGCTCCTGGGAACAGGCCTTCACTCCTGTCCCTTCACTATAAAGCCTGGACCTCATTATACAGCTGTACAGGGGTCTAGTGAAGGCTTTTTAGCCCTTTCCTCAGACTAGCTCCTGGGAACAGGCCTTCACTCCTGTCCCTTCACTATAAAGCCTGGACCTCATTATACAGCTGTACAGGGGTCTAGTGAAGGCTTTTTAGGCGTTTCCTCAGACTGTAGCTCCTGGGAACAGGCCCTCTCTCCTGTCCCTTCACTATAAAGCCTGGGCCTCATTATACAGCTGTAAAGGGGACTAGTGAAGGTTTTTTAGCCCTTTCCTCAGACTGTAGCTCCTGGGAACAGGCCCTCACTCCTGTCCCTTCACTATAAAGCCTGGGTCTCATTATACAGCTGTATAGGGGACTAGTGAAGTTTTTTAGCCGTTTCCTCAGACTGTAGCTCCGGGGAACAGGCCCTCACTCCTGTCCCTTCACTATAAAGCCTGGGCCTCATTATACAGCTGTACATGGGTCTAGTGAAGGCTTTTTAGCCCTTTTCTCAGACTAGCTCCTGGGAACAGGCCCTCACTCCTGTCCCTTCACTATAAAGCCTGGACCTCATTATACAGCTGTACAGGGGTCTAGTGAAGGTTTTTTAGCCCTTTCCTCAGACTGTAGCTCCTGGGAACAGGCCTTCACTCCTGTCCCTTCACTATAAAGCCTGGACCTCATTATACAGCTGTACAGGGGTCTAGTGAAGGCTTTTTAGGCGTTTCCTCAGACTGTAGCTCCTGGGAACAGGCCCTCTCTCCTGTCCCTTCACTATAAAGCCTGGGCCTCATTATACAGCTGTAAAGGGGACTAGTGAAGGTTTTTTAGCCCTTTCCTCAGACTGTAGCTCCTGGGAACAGGCCCTCACTCCTGTCCCTTCACTATAAAGCCTGGGTCCCATTATACAGCTGTACAGGGGTCTAGTGAAGGCTTTTTAGCCCTTTTCTCAGACTGTAGCTCCTGGGCACAGGCCCTCACTCCTGTCCCTTCACTATAAAGCCTGGGCCTCATTATACAGCTGTATGGGGGTCTAGTGAAGGCTTTTTAGCCCTTTCCTCAGACTGTAGCTCCTGGGAACAGGCCCTCACTCCTGTCCCTTCACTATAAAGCCTGGGCCTCATTATACAGCTGTACAGGGGTCTAGTGAAGGTTTTTAGCCCTTTCCTCAGACTGTAGCTCCTGGGAACAGGCCCTCATTCCTGTCCCTTCAATATAAAGCCTGGGCCTCATTATACAGCTGTACAGGGGTCTAGTGAAGGCTTTTTAGCTCTTTCCTCAGACTATAGCTCCTGGGTACAGGCCCTCACTCCTGTCCCTTCACTATAAAGCCTGGGCCTCATTATACAGCTGTACAGGGGTCTAGTGACAGCTTTTTAACCCTTTCCTCAGACTGTAGTTTCTGGGATGAGGCCCTAACTCCTGTCCCTTCACTATAAAGCCTGGGCCTCATTATACAGCTGTACAGGGGTCTTGTGAAGGCTTTTTAGCCGTTTCCTCAGACTGTAGCTCCTGGGCACAGGCCCTCACTCCTGTCCCTTCACTATAAAGCCTGGGCCTCATTATACAGCTGTACAGGGGTCTAGTGAAGGCTTTTTAGCCCTTTCATCAGTCTGTAATTCCT
Organism: Dendrobates tinctorius; assembly: GCF_039654945.1. Classification (NCBI taxonomy): domain Eukaryota; kingdom Metazoa; phylum Chordata; class Amphibia; order Anura; family Dendrobatidae; genus Dendrobates; species Dendrobates tinctorius. Next base: position 4,183,732 of record NW_027361989.1, on the reverse strand, counting down.
GGGAACAGGCCCTCACTCCTGTCCCTTCACTATAAAGCCTGAGCCTCATTATACAGCTGTACAGGGGTCTAGTGAAGGCTTTTCAGCCCTTTCCTCAGTCTGTAGCTCCTGCGAACAGGCCTTCACTCCTGTCCCTTCACTATAAAGCCTGGACCTCATTATACAGCTGTACAGGGGTCTAGTGAAGGCTTTTTAGGCGTTTCCTCAGACTGTAGCTCCTGGGAACAGGCCCTCTCTCCTGTCCCTTCACTATAAAGCCTGGGCCTCATTATACAGCTGTATAGGGGACTAGTGAAGGTTTTTTAGCCGTTTCCTCAGACTGTAGCTCCTGGGAACAGGCCCTCACTCCTGTCCCTTCACTATAAAGCCTGGGCCTCATTATACAGCTGTGCTGCACAGGGGTCTAGTGAAGGCTTTTTAGCCCTTTCCTCAGACTGTAGCTCCTGGGCACAGGACCTCACTCCTGTCCCCTCACTATAAAGCCTGGGCCTCATTATACAGCTGTGCAGGTGTCTAGTGAAGGCTTTTTAGCTCTTTCCTCAGACTGTAGCTCCTGGGAACAGGCCCTCACTCCTGTCCCTTCACTATAAAGCCTGGGCCTCATTATACAGCTGTACAGGGGTCTAGTGAAGGCTTTTTAGTCCTTTCCTCAGTCTGTAGCTCCTGGGAACAGGCCCTCTCTCCTGACCATTCACTAGAAAGCCTGGGCCTCATTATACAGCTGTACAGGGGTCTAGTGAAGGCTTTTCAGCCCTTTCCTCAGACTGTAGCTCCTGGGCACAGGCCCTCACTCTTGTCCCTTCACTATAAAGCCTGGGCCTCATTATAGAGCTGTACAGGGGTCTAGTGAAGGCTTTTTAGCCCTTTCCTCAGTCTGTAGCTCCTTGGCACAGGCCCTCACTCCTGTCCCTTCACTATAAAGCCTGGGCCTCATTATACAGCTGTACAGGGGTCTAGTGAAGGCTTTTTAGCCCTTTCCTCAGACTGTAGCTCCTGGGAACAGGCCCTCACTACTGTCCCTTCACTATAAAGCCTGGGCCTCATTATAGAGCTGTACAGGGGTCTAGTGAAATCTTTTTCGCCCTTTCCTCAGACTTTAGCTCCTGGGCACAGGCACTCACTCCTGTCCCTTCACTGTAAAGCCTGGGCCTCATTATACAGCTGTACAGGGGTCTAGTGAAGGCTTTTTAGCCCTTTCCTCAGACTGTAGCTCCTGGGAACAGGCCCTCACTCCTGTCCCTTCACTATAAAGCCTGGGCCTCATTATACAGCTGTACAGGGGTCTAGTGAAGGCTTTTTAGCCCTTTCCTCAGACTGTAGCTCCTGGGAACAGGCTCTCACTCCTGTCCCTTCACTATAAAGCCTGGGCCTCATTATACAGCTGTACAGGGGTCTAGTGAAGGCTTTTTAGCCATTTCCTCAGACTGTAGCTCCTGGGAACAGGCCCTCACTCCTGTCCCTTCACTATAAAGCCTGGGCCTCATTATACAGCTGTACAGGGGTCTAGTGAAGGCTTTTTAGCCCTTTCCTCAGACTGTAGCTCCTGGGAACAGGCCCTCACTCCTGTCCCTTCACTATAAAGCCTGGGCCTCATTATACAGCTGTACAGGGGTCTAGTGAAGGCTTTTTAGCCCTTTCCTCAGACTGTAGCTCCTGGGAACAGGCTCTCACTCCTGTCCCTTCACTATAAAGCCTGGGCCTCATTATACAGCTGTACAGGGGTCTAGTGAAGGCTTTTTAGTCCTTTCCTCAGACTGTAGCTCCTGGGAACAGGCCCTCACTCCTGTCCCTTCACTGTAAAGCCTGGGCCTCATTATACAGCGGTACAGTGGTCTAGTGAAGGCTTTTTAGCCCTTTCCTCAGACGGTAGCTCCTGGGAACAGGCCCTCACTCCTGTCCCTTCACTATAAAGCCTGGGCCTCATTATACAGCTGTACAGGGGTCTAGTGAAGGCTTTTTAGCCCTTTCCTCAGACTGTAGCTCCTGGGAACAGCCCCTCACTCCTGTCCATTCACTATAAAGCCTGGGCCTCATTATATAGCTGTACAGAGGTCTAGTGAAGGCTTTTTAGCCCTTTCCTCAGACTGTAGCTCCTGGGAACAGGCCCTCACTCCTGTCCCTTCACTGTAAAGCCTGGGCCTCATTTACAGCTGTACAGGGGTCTAGTGAAGGCTTTTTAGCCCTTTCCTCTGACTGTAGCTCCTGGGAACAGGCCCGCACTCTTGTCCCTTCACTATAAAGCCTGGGCCTCATTATACAGCTGGACGGGGGTCTAGTGAAGGCTTTTTAGCCCTTTCCTCAGACTGTAGCTCCTGGGATCAGGCCCTCACTCCTGTCCCTTCACTATAAAGCCTGGGCCTCATTATACAGCTGTACAGGGGTCTAGTGAAGGCTTTTTAGCCCTTTCCTCAGACTGTAGCTCCTGGGCACAGGCCCTCACTCCTGTCCCTTCACTATAAAGCCTGGGCCTCATTATACAGCTGTACAGGGGTCTAGTGAAGGCTTTTTAGCCCTTTCCTCAGACTGTAGCTCCTGGGCACAGGCCCTCACTCCTGTCCCTTCACTATAAAGCCTGGACCTCATTATACAGCTGTACAGGGGTCAAGTGAAGGCTTTTTAGCCCTTTCCTCAGACTGTAGCTCCTGGGAACAGGCCCTCACTCCTGTCCCTTCACTATAAAGCCTGGGCCTCATTATACAGCAGTACAGGGGTCTAGTGAAGGCTTTTTAGCCCTTTCCTCAGATTGTAGCTCCTGGGAACAGGCCCTCACTCCTGTCCCTTCACTATAAAGCCTGGGCCTCATTATACAGCTGTACAGGGGTCTAGTGAAGGCTTTTTAGCCCTTTCCTCAAACTGTAGCTCCTGGGCACAGGCCCTCACTCCTGTCCCTTCACTATAAAGCCTGGGCCTCATTATACAGCTGTACAGCGGTCTAGTGAAGGCTTTTTAGCCCTTTCCTCAGACTGTAGCTCCTGGGCACAGGCCCTCACTCCTGTCCCTTCACTATAAAGCCTGGGCCTCATTATACAGCTGTACAGGGGTCTAGTGAAGGCTTTTTAGCCCTTTCCTCAGACTGTAGCTCCTGGGAACAGGTCCTCACTCCGTCCCTTCACTATAAAGCCTGGGCCTCATTATACAGCTGTACAGGAGTCTAGTGAAGGCTTTTTAGCCCTTTCCTCAAACTGTAGCTCCTGGGCACAGGCCCTCACTCCTGTCCCTTCACTATAAAGCCTGGGCCTCATTATACAGCTGTACAGGGGTCTATTGAAGGCTTTTTAGCCCTTTCCTCAGACTGTAGCTCCTGGGAACAGGTCCTCACTCCTGTCCCTTCACTATAAAGCCTGGGCCTCATTATACAGCTGTACAGGGGTCTAGTGAAGGCTTTATAGCCCTTTCCTCAAACTGTAGCTCCTGGGCACAGGCCCTCTCTCTTGTCCCTTCACTATAAAGCCTGGGCCTCATTATACAGCTGTACAGGGGTCTAGTGAAGGCTTTTTAGCCCTTTCCTCAGTCTGTAGCTCCTGGGCACAGGCCCTCACTCCTGTCCCTTCACTATAAAGCCTGGGCCTCATTATACAGCTGTACAGGGGTCTAGTGAAGGCTTTTTAGCCCTTTCCTCAGACTGTAGCTCCTGGGAACAGGCCCTCACTACTGTCCCTTCACTATAAAGCCTGGGCCTCATTATAGAGCTGTACAGGGGTCTAGTGAAGTCTTTTTCGCCCTTTCCTCAGACTGTAGCTCCTGGGCACAGGCACTCACTCCTGTCCCTTCACTGTAAAGCCTGGGCCTCATTATACAGCTGTACAGGGGTCTAGTGAAGGCTTTTTAGCCCTTTCCTCAGACTGTAGCTCCTGGGAACAGGCCCTCACTCCTGTCCCTTCACTATAAAGCCTGGGCCTCATTATACAGCTGTACAGGGGTCTAGTGAAGGCTTTTTAGCCCTTTCCTCAGACTGTAGCTCCTGGGAACAGGCTCTCACTCCTGTCCCTTCACTATAAAGCCTGGGCCTCATTAGACAGCTGTACAGGGGTCTAGTGAAGGCTTTTTAGCCATTTCCTCAGACTGTAGCTCCTGGGAACAGGCCCTCACTCCTGTCCCTTCACTGTAAAGCCTGGGCCTCATTATACAGCTGTACAAGGGTCTAGTGAAGGCTTTTTAGCCCTTTCCTCAGACTGTAGCTCCTGGGAACAGGCCCTCACTCCTGTCCCTTCACTGTAAAGCCTGGGCCTCATTATACAGCTGTACAGGGGTCTAGTGAAGGCTTTTTAGCCCTTTCCTCAGACTGTAGCTCCTGGGAACAGGCCCTCACTCCTGTCCCTTCACTATAAAGCCTGGGCCTCATTATACAGCTGTACAGGGGTCTAGTGAAGGCTTTTTAGCCCTTTCCTCAGACTGTAGCTCCTGGGAACAGGCCCTCACTCCTGTCCATTCACTATAAAGCCTGGGCCTCATTATACAGCTGTACAGAGGTCTAGTGAAGGCTTTTTAGCCCTTTCCTCAGACTGTAGCTCCTGGGCACAGGCCCTCACTCCTGTCCCTTCACTATAAAGCCTGGGCCTCATTATACAGCTGTACAGGGGTCTAGTGAAGGCTTTTTATCCCTTTCCTCAGACTGTAGCTCCTGGGAACAGGTCCTCACTCCTGTCCCTTCACTATAAAGCCTGGGCCTCATTATACAGCTGTACAGGGGTCTAGTGAAGGCTTTTTAGCCCTTTCCTCAGTCTGTAGCTCCTGGGAACAGGCCCTCACTCCTGTCCTTTCATTATAAAGCCTGGGCCTCATTATACAGCTGTACAGGGGTCTAGTGAAGGCTTTTTAGCCCTTTCCTCAGACTGTAGCTCCTGGGAACAGGCCCTCACTGCTGTCCCTTCACTATAAAGCCTGGGCCTCATTATACAGCTGTACAGGGGTCTAGTGAAGGCTTTTAGCTCTTTCCTCAGACTGTAGCTCCTGGGAACAGGCCCTCACTCCTGTCCCTTCACTATAAAGCCTGGGCCTCATTATACAGCTGTACAGGGGTCTAGTGAAGGCTTTTTAGCCCTTTCCTCAAACTGTATCTCCTGGGCACAGGCCCTCACTCCTGTCCCTTCACTATAAAGCCTGGGCCTCATTATACAGCTGTACAGGGGTCTAGTGAAGGCTTTTTAGCCCTTTCCTCAGACTGTAGCTCCTGGGCACAGGCCCTCACTCCTGTCCCTTCACTATAAAGCCTGGGCCTCATTATACAGCTGTACAGGGGTCTAGTGATGGCTTTTTAGCCCTTTCCTCAGTCTGTAGCTCCTGGGAACAGGCCCTCACTCCTGTCCCTTCACTATAAAGCCTGGGCCTCATTATACAGCTGTACAGGGGTCTAGTGAAGGCTTTTTAGCCCTTTCCTCAGACTGTAGCTCCTGAGCACAGGCCCTCACTCCTGTCCCTTCACTATAAAGCCTGGGCCTCATTATACAGCTGTACAGGGGTCTAGTGAAGGCTTTTTAGCCCTTTTCTCAGACTGTAGCTCCTGAGCACAGGCCCTCACTCCTGTCCCTTCACTATAAAGCCTGGGCCTCATTATACAGCTGTACAGGGGTCTAGTGAAGGCTTTTAGCTCTTTCCTCAGACTGTAGCTCCTGAGCACAGGCCCTCACTCCTGTCCCTTCACTATAAAGCCTGGGCCTCATTATACAGCTGTACAGGGGTCTAGTGAAGGCTTTTTAGCCCTTTTCTCAGACTGTAGCTTCTGGGAGCAGGCCCTCACTCCTGTCCCTTCACTATAAAGCCTGGGCCTCATTATACAGCTGTACAGGGGTCTAGTGAAGGCTTTTTAGCCCTTTCCTCAGACTGTAGCTCCTAGGCACAGGCCCTCACTCCTGTCCCTTCACTATAAAGCCTGGGCCTCATTATACAGCTGTACAGGGGTCTAGTGAAGGCTTTTTAGCCCTTTCATCTGACTCTAGCTCCTGGGAACAGGCCCGCACTCCTGTCCCTTCACTATAAAGCCTGGGCCTCATTATACAGCTGTACAGGGGTCTAGTGAAGGCTTTTTAGCCCTTTCCTCAGACTGTAGCTCCTGGGATCAGGCCCTCACTCATGTCCCTTCACTATAAAGCCTGGGCCTCATTATACAGCTGTACAGGGGTCTAGTGAAGGTTTTTTAGCCCTTTCCTCAGACTCTAGCTCCTGGGAACAGGCCTTCACTCCTGTCCCTTCACTATAAAGCCTGGACCTCATTATACAGCTGTACAGGGGTCTAGTGAAGGCTTTTTAGCCCTTTCCTCAGACTAGCTCCTGGGAACAGGCCTTCACTCCTGTCCCTTCACTATAAAGCCTGGACCTCATTATACAGCTGTACAGGGGTCTAGTGAAGGCTTTTTAGGCGTTTCCTCAGACTGTAGCTCCAGGGAACAGGCCCTCTCTCCTGTCCCTTCACTATAAAGCCTGGGCCTCATTATACAGCTGTAAAGGGGACTAGTGAAGGTTTTTTAGCCCTTTCCTCAGACTGTAGCTCCTGGGAACAGGCCCTCACTCCTGTCCCTTCACTATAAAGCCTGGGTCTCATTATACAGCTGTATAGGGGACTAGTGAAGTTTTTTAGCCCTTTCCTCAGACTGTAGCTCCTGGGAACAGGCCCTCACTCCTGTCCCTTCACTATAAAGCCTGGGCCTCATTATACAGCTGTACATGGGTCTAGTGAAGGCTTTTTAGCCCTTTTCTCAGACTAGCTCCTGGGAACAGGCCCTCACTCCTGTCCCTTCACTATAAAGCCTGGACCTCATTATACAGCTGTACAGGGGTCTAATGAAGGTTTTTTAGCCCTTTCCTCAGACTGTAGCTCCTGGGAACAGGCCTTCACTCCTGTCCCTTCACTATAAAGCCTGGACCTCATTATACAGCTGTACAGGGGTCTAGTGAAGGCTTTTTAGGCGTTTCCTCAGACTGTAGCTCCTGGGAACAGGCCCTCTCTCCTGTCCCTTCACTATAAAGCCTGGGCCTCATTATACAGCTGTAAAGGGGACTAGTGAAGGTTTTTTAGCCCTTTCCTCAGACTGTAGCTCCTGGGAACAGGCCCTCACTCCTGTCCCTTCACTATAAAGCCTGGGTCCCATTATACAGCTGTACAGGGGTCTAGTGAAGGCTTTTTAGCCCTTTTCTCAGACTGTAGCTCCTGGGCACAGGCCCTCACTCCTGTCCCTTCACTATAAAGCCTGGGCCTCATTATACAGCTGTATGGGGGTCTAGTGAAGGCTTTTTAGCCCTTTCCTCAGACTGTAGCTCCTGGGAACAGGCCCTCACTCCTGTCCCTTCACTATAAAGCCTGGGCCTCATTATACAGCTGTACAGGGGTCTAGTGAAGGTTTTTAGCCCTTTCCTCAGACTGTAGCTCCTGGGAACAGGCCCTCATTCCTGTCCCTTCAATATAAAGCCTGGGCCTCATTATACAGCTGTACAGGGGTCTAGTGAAGGCTTTTTAGCTCTTTCCTCAGACTATAGCTCCTGGGTACAGGCCCTCACTCCTGTCCCTTCACTATAAAGCCTGGGCCTCATTATACAGCTGTACAGGGGTCTAGTGACAGCTTTTTAACCCTTTCCTCAGACTGTAGTTTCTGGGATGAGGCCCTAACTCCTGTCCCTTCACTATAAAGCCTGGGCCTCATTATACAGCTGTACAGGGGTCTTGTGAAGGCTTTTTAGCCGTTTCCTCAGACTGTAGCTCCTGGGCACAGGCCCTCACTCCTGTCCCTTCACTATAAAGCCTGGGCCTCATTATACAGCTGTACAGGGGTCTAGTGAAGGCTTTTTAGCCCTTTCATCAGTCTGTAATTCCTGGGAACAGGCCCTCACTCCTGTCCCTTCACTATAAAGCCTGAGCCTCATTATACAGCTGTACAGGGGTCTAGTGAAGGCTTTTCAGCCCTTTCCTCAGTCTGTAGCTCCTGCGAACAGGCCTTCACTCCTGTCCCTTCACTATAAAGCCTGGACCTCATTATACAGCTGTACAGGGGTCTAGTGAAGGCTTTTTAGGCGTTTCCTCAGACTGTAGCTCCTGGGAACAGGCCCTCTCTCCTGTCCCTTCACTATAAAGCCTGGGCCTCATTATACAGCTGTATAGGGGACTAGTGAAGGTTTTTTAGCCCTTTCCTCAGACTGTAGCTCCTGGGAACAGGCCCTCACTCCTGTCCCTTCACTATAAAGCCTGGGTCTCATTATACAGCTGTGCTGCACAGGGGTCTAGTGAAGGCTTTTTAGCCCTTTCCTCAGACTGTAGCTCCTGGGCACAGGACCTCACTCCTGTCCCCTCACTATAAAGCCTGGGCCTCATTATACAGCTGTGCAGGTGTCTAGTGAAGGCTTTTTAGCTCTTTCCTCAGACTGTAGCTCCTGGGAACAGGCCCTCACTCCTGTCCCTTCACTATAAAGCCTGGGCCTCATTATACAGCTGTACAGGGGTCTAGTGAAGGCTTTTTAGTCCTTTCCTCAGTCTGTAGCTCCTGGGAACAGGCCCTCTCTCCTGACCATTCACTAGAAAGCCTGGGCCTCATTATACAGCTGTACAGGGGTCTAGTGAAGGCTTTTCAGCCCTTTCCTCAGACTGTAGCTCCTGGGCACAGGCCCTCACTCTTGTCCCTTCACTATAAAGCCTGGGCCTCATTATAGAGCTGTACAGGGGTCTAGTGAAGGCTTTTTAGCCCTTTCCTCAGTCTGTAGCTCCTTGGCACAGGCCCTCACTCCTGTCCCTTCACTATAAAGCCTGGGCCTCATTATACAGCTGTATAGGGGACTAGTGAAGGTTTTTTAGCCCTTTCCTCAGACTGTAGCTCCTGGGAACAGGCCCTCACTCCTGTCCCTTCACTATAAAGCCTGGGTCTCATTATACAGCTGTGCTGCACAGGGGTCTAGTGAAGGCTTTTTAGCCCTTTCCTCAGACTGTAGCTCCTGGGCACAGGACCTCACTCCTGTCCCCTCACTATAAAGCCTGGGCCTCATTATACAGCTGTGCAGGTGTCTAGTGAAGGCTTTTTAGCTCTTTCCTCAGACTGTAGCTCCTGGGAACAGGCCCTCACTCCTGTCCCTTCACTATAAAGCCTGGGCCTCATTATACAGCTGTACAGGGGTCTAGTGAAGGCTTTTTAGTCCGTTCCTCAGTCTGTAGCTCCTGGGAACAGGACTTCTCTCCTGACCATTCACTAGAAAGCCTGGGCCTCATTATACAGCTGTACAGGGGTCTAGTGAAGGCTTTTCAGCCCTTTCCTCAGACTGTAGCTCCTGGGCAGAGGCCCTCACTCTTGTCCCTTCACTATAAAGCCTGGGCCTCATTATAGAGCTGTACAGGGGTCTAGTGAAGGCTTTTTAGCCCTTTCCTCAGTCTGTAGCTCCTTGGCACAGGCCCTCACTCCTGTCCCTTCACTATAAAGCCTGGGCCTCATTATACAGCTGTACAGGGGTCTAGTGAAGGCTTTTTAGCCCTTTCCTCAGACTGTAGCTCCTGGGAACAGGCCCTCACTACTGTCCCTTCACTATAAAGCCTGGGCCTCATTATAGAGCTGTACAGGGGTCTAGTGAAATCTTTTTCGCCCTTTCCTCAGACTTTAGCTCCTGGGCACAGGCACTCACTCCTGTCCCTTCACTGTAAAGCCTGGGCCTCATTATACAGCTGTACAGGGGTCTAGTGAAGGCTTTTTAGCCCTTTCCTCAGACTGTAGCTCCTGGGAACAGGCCCTCACTCCTGTCCCTTCACTATAAAGCCTGGGCCTCATTATACAGCTGTACAGGGGTCTAGTGAAGGCTTTTTAGCCCTTTCCTCAGACTGTAGCTCCTGGGAACAGGCCCTCACTCCTGTCCCTTCACTATAAAGCCTGGGCCTCATTATACAGCTGTACAGGGGTCTAGTGAAGGCTTTTTAGCCCTTTCCTCAGACTGTAGCTCCTGGGAACAGGCTCTCACTCCTGTCCCTTCACTATAAAGCCTGGGCCTCATTATACAGCTGTACAGGGGTCTAGTGAAGGCTTTTTAGTCCTTTCCTCAGACTGTAGCTCCTGGGAACAGGCCCTCACTCCTGTCCCTTCACTGTAAAGCCTGGGCCTCATTATACAGCTGTACAGGGGTCTAGTGAAGGCTTTTTAGCCCTTTCCTCAGACTGTAGCTCCTGGGAACAGGCCCTCACTCCTGTCCCTTCACTATAAAGCCTGGGCCTCATTATACAGCTGTACAGGGGTCTAGTGAAGGCTTTTTAGCCCTTTCCTCAGACTGTAGCTCCTGGGAACAGCCCCTCACTCCTGTCCATTCACTATAAAGCCTGGGCCTCATTATATAGCTGTACAGAGGTCTAGTGAAGGCTTTTTAGCCCTTTCCTCAGACTGTAGCTCCTGGGAACAGGCCCTCACTCCTGTCCCTTCACTGTAAAGCCTGGGCCTCATTTACAGCTGTACAGGGGTCTAGTGAAGGCTTTTTAGCCCTTTCCTCTGACTGTAGCTCCTGGGAACAGGCCCGCACTCTTGTCCCTTCACTATAAAGCCTGGGCCTCATTATACAGCTGGACGGGGGTCTAGTGAAGGCTTTTTAGCCCTTTCCTCAGACTGTAGCTCCTGGGATCAGGCCCTCACTCCTGTCCCTTCACTATAAAGCCTGGGCCTCATTATACAGCTGTACAGGGGTCTAGTGAAGGCTTTTTAGCCCTTTCCTCAGACTGTAGCTCCTGGGCACAGGCCCTCACTCCTGTCCCTTCACTATAAAGCCTGGGCCTCATTATACAGCTGTACAGGGGTCTAGTGAAGGCTTTTTAGCCCTTTCCTCAGACTGTAGCTCCTGGGCACAGGCCCTCACTCCTGTCCCTTCACTATAAAGCCTGGACCTCATTATACAGCTGTACAGGGGTCAAGTGAAGGCTTTTTAGCCCTTTCCTCAGACTGTAGCTCCTGGGAACAGGCCCTCACTCCTGTCCCTTCACTATAAAGCCTGGGCCTCATTATACAGCAGTACAGGGGTCTAGTGAAGGCTTTTTAGCCCTTTCCTCAGATTGTAGCTCCTGGGAACAGGCCCTCACTCCTGTCCCTTCACTATAAAGCCTGGGCCTCATTATACAGCTGTACAGGGGTCTAGTGAAGGCTTTTTAGCCCTTTCCTCAAACTGTAGCTCCTGGGCACAGGCCCTCACTCCTGTCCCTTCACTATAAAGCCTGGGCCTCATTATACAGCTGTACAGCGGTCTAGTGAAGGCTTTTTAGCCCTTTCCTCATACTGTAGCTCCTGGGCACAGGCCCTCACTCCTGTCCCTTCACTATAAAGCCTGGGCCTCATTATACAGCTGTACAGGGGTCTAGTGAAGGCTTTTTAGCCCTTTCCTCAGACTGTAGCTCCTGGGAACAGGTCCTCACTCCTGTCCCTTCACTATAAAGCCTGGGCCTCATTATACAGCTGTACAGGAGTCTAGTGAAGGCTTTTTAGCCCTTTCCTCAAACTGTAGCTCCTGGGCACAGGCCCTCACTCCTGTCCCTTCACTATAAAGCCTGGGCCTCATTATACAGCTGTACAGGGGTCTATTGAAGGCTTTTTAGCCCTTTCCTCAGACTGTAGCTCCTGGGAACAGGTCCTCACTCCTGTCCCTTCACTATAAAGCCTGGGCCTCATTATACAGCTGTACAGGGGTCTAGTGAAGGCTTTATAGCCCTTTCCTCAAACTGTAGCTCCTGGGCACAGGCCCTCTCTCTTGTCCCTTCACTATAAAGCCTGGGCCTCATTATACAGCTGTACAGGGGTCTAGTGAAGGCTTTTTAGCCCTTTCCTCAGTCTGTAGCTCCTGGGCACAGGCCCTCACTCCTGTCCCTTCACTATAAAGCCTGGGCCTCATTATACAGCTGTACAGGGGTCTAGTGAAGGCTTTTTAGCCCTTTCCTCAGACTGTAGCTCCTGGGAACAGGCCCTCACTACTGTCCCTTCACTATAAAGCCTGGGCCTCATTATAGAGCTGTACAGGGGTCTAGTGAAGTCTTTTTCGCCCTTTCCTCAGACTGTAGCTCCTGGGCACAGGCACTCACTCCTGTCCCTTCACTGTAAAGCCTGGGCCTCATTATACAGCTGTACAGGGGTCTAGTGAAGGCTTTTTAGCCCTTTCCTCAGACTGTAGCTCCTGGGAACAGGCCCTCACTCCTGTCCCTTCACTATAAAGCCTGGGCCTCATTATACAGCTGTACAGGGGTCTAGTGAAGGCTTTTTAGCCCTTTCCTCAGACTGTAGCTCCTGGGAACAGGCTCTCACTCCTGTCCCTTCACTATAAAGCCTGGGCCTCATTAGACAGCTGTACAGGGGTCTAGTGAAGGCTTTTTAGCCATTTCCTCAGACTGTAGCTCCTGGGAACAGGCCCTCACTCCTGTCCCTTCACTGTAAAGCCTGGGCCTCATTATACAGCTGTACAAGGGTCTAGTGAAGGCTTTTTAGCCCTTTCCTCAGACTGTAGCTCCTGGGAACAGGCCCTCACTCCTGTCCCTTCACTGTAAAGCCTGGGCCTCATTATACAGCTGTACAGGGGTCTAGTGAAGGCTTTTTAGCCCTTTCCTCAGACTGTAGCTCCTGGGAACAGGCCCTCACTCCTGTCCCTTCACTATAAAGCCTGGGCCTCATTATACAGCTGTACAGGGGTCTAGTGAAGGCTTTTTAGCCCTTTCCTCAGACTGTAGCTCCTGGGAACAGGCCCTCACTCCTGTCCATTCACTATAAAGCCTGGGCCTCATTATACAGCTGTACAGAGGTCTAGTGAAGGCTTTTTAGCCCTTTCCTCAGACTGTAGCTCCTGGGCACAGGCCCTCACTCCTGTCCCTTCACTATAAAGCCTGGGCCTCATTATACAGCTGTACAGGGGTCTAGTGAAGGCTTTTTATCCCTTTCCTCAGACTGTAGCTCCTGGGAACAGGTCCTCACTCCTGTCCCTTCACTATAAAGCCTGGGCCTCATTATACAGCTGTACAGGGGTCTAGTGAAGGCTTTTTAGCCCTTTCCTCAGTCTGTAGCTCCTGGGAACAGGCCCTCACTCCTGTCCTTTCATTATAAAGCCTGGGCCTCATTATACAGCTGTACAGGGGTCTAGTGAAGGCTTTTTAGCCCTTTCCTCAGACTGTAGCTCCTGGGAACAGGCCCTCACTGCTGTCCCTTCACTATAAAGCCTGGGCCTCATTATACAGCTGTACAGGGGTCTAGTGAAGGCTTTTAGCTCTTTCCTCAGACTGTAGCTCCTGGGAACAGGCACTCACTCCTGTCCCTTCACTATAAAGCCTGGGCCTCATTATACAGCTGTACAGGGGTCTAGTGAAGGCTTTTTAGCCCTTTCCTCAAACTGTATCTCCTGGGCACAGGCCCTCACTCCTGTCCCTTCACTATAAAGCCTGGGCCTCATTATACAGCTGTACAGGGGTCTAGTGAAGGCTTTTTAGCCCTTTCCTCAGACTGTAGCTCCTGGGCACAGGCCCTCACTCCTGTCCCTTCACTATAAAGCCTGGGCCTCATTATACAGCTGTACAGGGGTCTAGTGAAGGCTTTTTAGCCCTTTCCTCAGTCTGTAGCTCCTGGGAACAGGCCCTCACTCCTGTCCCTTCACTATAAAGCCTGGGCCTCATTATACAGCTGTACAGGGGTCTAGTGAAGGCTTTTTAGCCCTTTCCTCAGACTGTAGCTCCTGAGCACAAGCCCTCACTCCTGTCCCTTCACTATAAAGCCTGGGCCTCATTATACAGCTGTACAGGGGTCTAGTGAAGGCTTTTTAGCCCTTTTCTCAGACTGTAGCTCCTGAGCACAGGCCCTCACTCCTGTCCCTTCACTATAAAGCCTGGGCCTCATTATACAGCTGTACAGGGGTCTAGTGAAGGCTTTTAGCTCTTTCCTCAGACTGTAGCTCCTGAGCACAGGCCCTCACTCCTGTCCCTTCACTATAAAGCCTGGGCCTCATTATACAGCTGTACAGGGGTCTAGTGAAGGCTTTTTAGCCCTTTTCTCAGACTGTAGCTTCTGGGAGCAGGCCCTCACTCCTGTCCCTTCACTATAAAGCCTGGGCCTCATTATACAGCTGTACAGGGGTCTAGTGAAGGCTTTTTAGCCCTTTCCTCAGACTGTAGCTCCTGGGCACAGGCCCTCACTCCTGTCCCTTCACTATAAAGCCTGGGCCTCATTATACAGCTGTACAGGGGTCTAGTGAAGGCTTTTTAGCCCTTTCATCTGACTCTAGCTCCTGGGAACAGGCCCGCACTCCTGTCCCTTCACTATAAAGCCTGGGCCTCATTATACAGCTGTACAGGGGTCTAGTGAAGGCTTTTTAGCCCTTTCCTCAGACTGTAGCTCCTGGGATCAGGCCCTCACTCATGTCCCTTCACTATAAAGCCTGGACCTCATTATACAGCTGTACAGGGGTCTAGTGAAGGCTTTTTAGCCCTTTCCTCAGACTGTAGCTCCTGGGCACAGGCCCTCACTCCTGTCCCTTCACTATAAAGCCTGGGCCTCATTATACAGCTGTACAGGGGTCTAGTGAAGGCTTTTTAGCCCTTTCCTCAGACTGTAGCTCCTGGGCACAGGCCCTCACTCCTGTCCCTTCACTATAAAGCCTGGACCTCATTATACAGCTGTACAGGGGTCAAGTGAAGGCTTTTTAGCCCTTTCCTCAGACTGTAGCTCCTGGGAACAGGCCCTCACTCCTGTCCCTTCACTATAAAGCCTGGGCCTCATTATACAGCTGTACAGGGGTCTAGTTGAGGCTTTTTAGCCCTTTTCTCAGACTGTAGCTCCTGGGCACAGGCCCTCACTCCTGTCCCTTCACTATAAAGCCTGGACCTCATTATACAGCTGTACAGGGGTCTAGTGAAGGCTTTTTAGCCCTTTCCTCAGACTGTAGCTCCTGGGCACAGGCCCTCACCCCCTGTCCCTTCACTATAAAGCCTGGACCTCATTATACAGCTGTACAGGGGTCTAGTGAAGGCTTTTTAGCCCTTTCCTCAGACTGTAGCTCCTGGGAACAGGCCCTCACTCCTGTCCCTTCACTATAAAGCCTGGGCCTCATTATACAGCTGTACAGGGGTCTAGTGAAGGCTTTTTAGCTCTTTCCTCAAACTGTAGCTCCTGGGCACAGGCCCTCACTCCTGTCCCTTCACTATAAAGCATGGGCCTCATTATACAGCTGTATAGGGGTCTAGTGAAGGCTTTTTAGCCCTTTCCTCAGACTGTAGCTCCTGGGAACAGGCCCTCACTCCTGTCCCTTCACTATAAAGCCTGGGCCTCATTATACAGCTGTACAGGGGTCTAGTGAAGGCTTTTTAGCCCTTTCCTCAAACTGTAGCTCCTGGGCACAGGCCCTCACTCCTGTCCCTTCACTATAAAGCCTGGGCCTCATTATACAGCTGTACAGGGGTCTAGTGAAGGCTTTTTAGCCCTTTCCTCAGACTGTAGCTCCTGGGAACAGGTCCTCACTCCTGTCCCTTCACTATAAAGCCTGGGCCTCATTATACAGCTGTACAGGGGTCTAGTGAAGGCTTTTTAGCCCTTTCCTCAGTCTGTAGCTCCTGGGAACAGGCCCTCACTCCTGTCCCTTCACTATAAAGCCTGGGCCTCATTATACAGCTGTACAGGGGTCTAGTGAAGGCTTTTTAGCCCTTTCCTCAGACTGTAGCTCCTGGGAACAGGCCCTCACTGCTGTCCCTTCACTATAAAGCCTGGGCCTCATTATACAGCTGTACAGGGGTCTAGTGAAGGCTTTTAGCTCTTTCCTCAGACTGTAGCTCCTGAGCACAGGCCCTCACTCCTGTCCCTTCACTATAAAGCCTGGTCCTCATTATACAGTTGTTCAGGGGTCTAGTGAAGGCTTTTTAGCCCTTTTCTCAGATTGTAGCTTCTGGGAGCAGGCCCTCACTCCTGTCCCTTCACTATAAAGCCTGGGCCTCATTATACAGCTGTACAGGGGTCTAGTGAAGGCTTTTTAGCCCTTTCCTCAGACTGTAGCTCCTGGGCACAGGCCCTCACTCCTGTCCCTTCACTATAAAGCCTGGGCCTCATTATACAGCTGTACAGGGGTCTAGTGAAGGCTTTTTAGCCCTTTTCTCAGACTGTAGCTCCTGGGATCAGGTCCTCACTCCTGTCCCTTCACTATAAAACCTGGGCCTCATTATACAGCTGTATAGGGGACTAGTGAAGGTTTTTTAGCCCTTTCCTCAGACTGTAGCTCCTGGGAACAGGCCCTCACTCCTGTCCCTTCACTATAAAGACTGGGCCTCATTATACAGCTGTACATGGGTCTAGTGAAGGCTTTTTAGCCCTTTTCTCAGACTAGCTCCTGGGAACAGGCCCTCACTCCTGTCCCTTCACTATAAAGCCTGGACCTCATTATACAGCTGTACAGGGGTCTAGTGAAGGCTTTTTAGCCCTTTCCTCAGACTGTAGCTCCTGGGAACAGGCCTTCACTCCTGTCCCTTCACTATAAAGCCTGGACCTCATTATACAGCTGTACAGGGGTCTAGTGAAGGCTTTTTAGGCGTTTCCTCAGACTGTAGCTCCTGGGAACAGGCCCTCTCTCCTGTCCCTTCACTATAAAGCCTGGGCCTCATTATACAGCTGTATAGGGGACTAGTGAAGGTTTTTTAGCCCTTTCCTCAGACTGTAGCTCCTGGGAACAGGCCCTCACTCCTGTCCCTTCACTATAAAGCCTGGGTCTCATTGTACAGCTGTACAGGGGTCTAGTGAAGGCTTTTTAGCCCTTTTCTCAGACTGTAGCTCCTGGGCACAGGCCCTCACTCCTGTCCCTTCACTATAAAGCCTGGGCCTCATTATACAGCTGTACTTGGGTCTAGTGAAGGCTTTTTAGCCCTTTCCTCAGACTGTAGCTCCTGGGAACAGGCCCTCACTCCTGTCCCTTCACTATAACGCCTGGGCCTCATTATACAGCTGTACAGTGGTCTAGTGAAGGTTTTTAGCCCTTTCCTCAGACTGTAGCTCCTGGGAACAGGCCCTCACTCCTGTCCCTTCACTATAAATCCTGGGCCTCATTACACAGCTGTACAGGGGTCTAGTGAAGGTTTTTAGCCCTTTCCTCAGACTGTAGCTCCTGGGAACAGGCCCTCATTCCTGTCCCTTCAATATAAAGCCTGGGCCTCATTATACAGCTGTACAGGGGTCTAGTGAAGGCTTTTTAGCTCTTTCCTCAGACTATAGCTCCTGGGTACAGGCCCTCACTCCTGTCACTTCACTATAAAGCCTGGGCCTCATTATACAGCTGTACAGGGGTCTAGTGAAGGCTTTTTAGCCGTTTCCTCAGACTGTAGCTCCTGGGCACAGGCCCTCACTCCTGTCCCTTCACTATAAAGCCTGGTCCTCATTATACAGCTGTACAGGGGTCTAGTGAAGGCTTTTTAGCCCTTTCCTCAGTCTGTAATTCCTGGGAACAGGCCCTCACTCCTGTCCCTTCACTATAAAGCCTGTGCCTCATTATACAGCTGTACAGGGGTCTAGTGAAGGCTTTTTAGCCCTTTCCTCAGTCTGTAGCTCCTGGGAACAGGCCGTCACTCCTGACCATTCACTATAAAGCCTGGGCCTCATTATACAGCTGTACAGGGGTCTAGTGAAGACTTTTTAGCCCTTTACTCAGACTGTAGCTCCTGGGCACAGGCCCTCACTCCTGTCCCTTCACTATAAAGCCTGGGCCTCATTATACAGCTGTACAGGGGTCTAGTGAAGGCTTTTTAGCCCTTTCCTCAGACTGTAGCTCCTGGGCACAGGCCCTCACTCCTGTCCCTTCACTATAAAGCCTGGGCCTCATTATACATCTGTACAGGGGTCTAGTGAAGGCTTTTTAGAAATTTCCTCAGACTGTAGCTCCTGGGCACAGGCCCTCACTCCTGTCCCTTCACTAGAAAGCCTGGGCCTCATTATACAGCTGTGCTGTACAGGGGTCTAGTGAAGGCTTTTTAGCCCTTTCCTCAGACTGTAGCTCCTGGGCACAGGCCCTCACTCCTGTCCCCTCACTATAAAGCCTGGGCCTCATTATACAGCTGTACAGGTGTCTAGTAAAGGCTTTTTAGCTCTTTCCTCAGACTGTAGCTCCTGGGAACAGGCCCTCACTCCTGTCCCTTCACTATAAAGCCTGGGCCTCATTATACAGCTGTACAGGGGTCTAGTGAAGGCTTTTTAGTCCTTTCCTCAGTCTGTAGCTCCTGGGAACAGGCCCTCACTCCTGACCATTCACTATAAAGCCTGGGCCTCATTATACAGCTGTACAGGGGTCTAGTGAAGGCTTTTTAGCCCTTTCCTCAGACTGTAGCTCCTGGGCACAGGCCCTCACTCCTGTCCCTTCACTATAAAGCCTGGGCCTCATTATACAGCTGTACAGGGGTCTAGTGAAGGCTTTTTAGCCCTTTCCTCAGACTGTAGCTCCTGGGAACAGGCCCTCACTCCTGTCCCTTCACTATAAAGCCTGGGCCTCATTATACAGCTGTACAGGGGTCTAGTGAAGGCTTTTTAGCCCTTTCCTCAGTCTGTAGCTCCTGGGCACAGGCCCTCACTCCTGTCCCTTCACTATAAAGCCTGGGCCTCATTATACAGCTGTACAGGGGTCTAGTGAAGGCTTTTTAGCCCTTTCCTCAGACTGTAGCTCCTGGGAACAGGCCCTCACTACTGTCCCTTCACTATAAAGCCTGGGCCTCATTATACAGCTGTACAGGGGTCTAGTGAAGGCTTTTTAGCCCTTTCCTCAGACTGTAGCTCCTGGGATCAGGCCCTCACTCCGGTCTGTATTGTGACTTGTCTTTTCCTCTAATATCTGACATTTGTCCATGTGGTTTGTACATTAGTCAGTGCGGTGACATCGGCCAGCGCTGGAGAAGATTCTTATCAGTAAATCCTTGGAGACGTGTTCTCGGCTCTTACATAGTAACTCTGATCTCTGCACCGCACACATGCAGATTACAGGATGGAACAAAGCAGATGAAATAGAAAAATTAGTTTTTTTCAACTTGACACAAAGATGTCTAGATGCTCCCTACGTTTCCTGCTGTTTGTGCACAGCACTACAATTCCCAGCAAGTCACACAAAATCTGGCTGCATCACTGGTTACATACTATAGTGACAGTGTCGTTATAGTAATGATCATTGACAGTCTTCAGCCCCCGTTACTCATAGCGATATCGCTGTAAAGTCACCGATTTTGTGACGTAGCAGCGATATTGCTAGCGATATCGCTGCATGTGATTCTTACCTCTGACCGGCTCCCCCGCTGCTCATCCCTGGTCGCGCGAGAAGGTCCTGGACCATTTCTCGTCGTGCGCTTCCTGTGGCGCCAACGAGCAACGCGTGAACGCGGGCGGGAGGACGTCAGGATCGCCACGTCTGACAGGTAAGTAGCGACCCCCGACCCCTGCAATGTCGCTGGTGAGATCTGCCTGTGTGGCAGCTCACTAGCGACCACTTAGCGATGCACCAGCGATCCATATCGTTGTCGAGATCGCTGGTGCATCGCTAAGTGTAACGGTACCCTTAGGGCTTATACACATATGCGAGAAATACAGACGAGTGCAATCCGATAAAACAGAGGATTGCACTCAGGCCAATGTTATTCAATAGATAACATGTCATATGGGAGTTTTTTCTCAGCTGAAGTCGAACTGAGAAAAAAATCGCAGCATGCTGCGTATCTCGGACAAGACTCGCCAATACAAGTCAATGGGTGCAAGAAAAAAATCGAACAGCACTCGTACCATGCGTATGCCGTCCGATTATTACGCACCGGTTGTTAGGGATGCGGATCACACTAAATGTAAAATATAATAAAATGCGATTGCAACCCGTGCAGAGATGGTAAATTGCTGCTCGGTAATGGCGGACACCCGGTGTGCGCAGGAGCGAACTCTGTTACAGCACAGAGCCACAGAAAGAGATGCCAATGCCTGTTACCTCACAGACTATGGCTTAGGGAACTGCTACTGTGGCGCCAGGGATTAACCCTAGAGAAACGCTGTGCCCTGTTAGCAGTCACAGGGTGCAGCCGACAGTTGTGGTACTGCACTGCGCGCGTACAGTGCCGCCCTGGCGGATGCCACTAGCCAGCCTAAGTTTAGCGCTGGCAAGCGCAGTAACAGCGCACGACACCGCTGAGATGGACACTGCGGAGTATGCGGTACAGAGGTGTCTTGTGCAGATGACACTCTCTGGCATAACGTGTGAGAGGAGCTGGAAGCACTGCGGCGCTATGCAGTGCCACCGCTTGGCGCTGACTCCACCAACTACCTACCCTAAGCCTGGGTGCTGGACAGGCTAGGCTACACAACACATGCGTTCCAAGGGTAGGGGTTTCATAATAAGTCATTCACTAGTCTCATGCATCCATCATCACACATCATACCACAACTTAATACTATAAGAGTCTATACTAGCGCATGGCCATGAGGCCATGTGACTCTTTTATAGCAGCGTCCTTCCGGGACCTTCCTAGTGGTCCAATGGGATCAGCAATAGAACCTGCGCATGTGACCTCAGACCTCCAATGAGAGGACTTCTCACGGGCATGCTCAGTGGGCCGAAAGAAGGACTTGGTCCCAAGAACTGCTCGCTGATGGCTATTGCAGGTTACCATAGCTGAACCCTGATTGGCAGCAGTAACCAAGCCAACAGTAGTAGACTAAGAAAGATGCTGGGAATGATGTCTTTGCTCCTCTGCGGCCGGAGATGAATGGAAGACCGCAGAAGGCAAGTGTCATGATCTCAGTGCGTGTTTGACTCGCACACGTGGGGTTAATGTCTGGAACCAGTGCTGATGACTGGCATTTCTGGGGTTAAAGGTTGTGATCCCAGTGCAGGCTTGCCTGCACACCTGGGGCTTATGATTGTGGCCTCTCCCAGGTTCTGGGAAAGCTTCTTATAGCCTCAGGACGCTCCCATCCCCGTCAGTTATACTTTCGCCCTTGGCATAGTGTGGTGACCCCTGAGTGTGTTTGTGCTGTGTTCTTGTTTATCTGATACTCTGTGTATGACTCGGTCTGTTCTCTGGATACTGCTTGTTGGATTCTGCTTGGTACCTTCTATGTCTGTTTGGTTTTGATCTCTGCTTGGCTCCGACTCTCCATTCTGTCTCATCCCTGGTACTTTACTGTTATCTCTGTGTATGACCCGGTTTGTCTGACTTTGAGAATTCCTGTATTAGTATTCTGCTTATCTCTGATAGCAGGACGCTAAGCCCCGCCCCCTTGTGGTCACATGCCCGTAGGTCCTTCACTGCTCACTGACTTTAGCTTCTCCAGGTCCTGTTTGCTTGAACTATCCGGCCGTGTCTGACCCCGGGCCTCTCTGCAGTGTGGGTGAGTCCTTGCTCAGCAGTGGCTGCATGCCGACCTTAACAGGACCGTGACAGCAAGGCTTCGAGATTCCTTCTGTGCAGAGGCAGTAACCTGACGCCTAACATTGCCTCCCCTCCTAGGTTCCCCTCCCCCCTGTGCCTCGCTCTGCTCAAAGGCCGCAATGAGCAAGGGAGCACAAATATTCTCCACAGGTTCCCAGGTCCTATCCTCTGGGCCATGACCCTTCCAGTCCACTAGATTAATATTTTTTTCCCTGTACCACCTTACACCCCACGATGGCGTTCACCTCGTCCGAGGACAAGCTTGATGTCCCGGTAGGTGACTCCGAAAACCGGGACATGTGAACGAGCTTAAGGAGGGACACGTGGAAGGTGTCAGTGATACCCAGGTGTGGAGGAAGGGCCCGACGGTAGACCACAGGGTTAAGTTGCTCAAGGATCTTGAAGGGACCTATAAAGCGAAGCGCTAACTTAGTGGACTCAACCCGCTGCCGGATGTTACGAGCGGAGAGCCGGGAACAAAGGTGGTAGCGGGGCGTCGGTGTGCTTCAGCGGAAGACCTCATTCTCTCCTTGGAGGCCCATATCGCATCCTGAGTGCGGTCCCAAATGTCACGTGCCTCCACCGCCCAGTCTGCCACCCTAGAGTCGGTGGGCGACACAGGCATGGGCACAGGAACGCGCGGATGCTGGCCGTAATTAAGGTGGAATGGTGTTATGATTTGGTCACCGAGGAGGAAGGAGGAAAGCAAGCCCAAGCTAAGCCACAGAAAACCAGAGAGGTTGGAAACTAAGCGGAATGAATATTCACTGCTCTCCACACCCATGTATACGGTATATTTCAGTGAGCGAGTGAGTACATGGTGGCCATAATACTGCAGGACTGCATTATATTCTAAGGGGGACTGCATTATATTCTATGGGGGTTTTTGTTATACTATATAAGGTCATAATTGTATTCTATATAGGGACTGTAGGACTGCATTATACTCTATGGGGAGTGTTATGATTGGGTCACCGAGGAGGAGAGCAAGCCCAAGCTAAGCTACAGAAAACCAAAGAGGTTGGAAACTAAGCGGATTGCAGACCCCTGATCCTATCCATACAACTAGCAGTAGCCGTGGAGCGTGCTTACGATGATCCTAGACGCCTTGGCACAGCCGGAGAGCTAACTAAGCCTAAAGCAAGAAAGGGGAAATCTAAACTGCCCCAGAGCAGACCCCAAAGGAATAGATAGCCCCCAAACATATATTGTCAGTGAGACAAGATGAAAACACAAACGCAGGTAGGAAAATAGATTGAGGGCCCACACTGACTAGACAGGACAGGAAAGGAAAGAAACTGTCTGCAATCACGCAAAAAACCCTGCAAAAAAACCCAACACGTCTGATGCAAAAAATACTGACGTTGCACGACTTCGCCCACTATATCAGCACTCTGGTATATTCTGAAAGCAGAGCAAAAAGAGGCCAATCTAATAAGGGACAAAAACCAACTGGCACAAGCAGTAACATATGGATGGTGATCCAGCACAGCCCCAGCCGGAGCCGGCTGACCCACACAAAACTGAAATAGACAAAACCGGATCAAATGTGAACAGAATAGCAAAAGAACACTTAGCTGAGCATGCAGGGACTGAGCTGGAAACTAAGACCTCAGGAGGCAGGAAAAAATCACCAGCAGGGATAGAGGGAGTCGGCTGTCTTAAATCCAGTCTGAAACTCCAGATCTCCAATCGTCATCCTCATTATCAGGTGGCAAGCCTCTGTCAATCAGATCAGCTCCTTTACTTCCAGTAACCACCAGAGGGAGCCCAGAAAGAGAACTCGCAACCCCTCTGTCAATTTGACCAGCTCCACTACCTTCATTAGTAACCAGAGGTAGGCCAGAAAGCGATTTCAGAACAGAATGGGGTCTGACCAGTGGAATCGGCCACAGCGTAGTTCAAAGCATACTCCGCCCATGGCATCAAGGAAGTCCAGTCATCCTGCCTGGCTGAGACAAAATGTTGTAGATATGTGACCAGGGTCTGTTTGGCTCTCTCCACCAACTCATTTGTTTTATGTTTATAAAATGGAAAGAGGGAGGCATATCTAAAGAAGAATATAATGCTGTCTGCAGAACCTGCAGGGCATAAATCAGATTACTAAAGCTGACAATGAATTGAGGCTTGCAAGATATGTCAAAAGCAATAATAAAGGATTTTGGGGATATGTCAAAAGTAAAAGAAAAGTCAAAGATGCTATAAGATTTTTACAGGATGAAAATGATGAAATGGTAAGACAGGATGTTGAGAAGGCCGAACTTTTAAATTCCTATTTTGCGTCTGTTTTCTCTCAAAGGAAATGTAACATCAACTGTTCTTCACTGTCCTATTAAGGGAATAGAAGAATCCAGGATATCTATAAACAGAAAGATAGTGAGGAAACAATTAGCTAACCTAAATGAATTCAAGTCTCCAGGTCCAGATGAATTACACCCCAGAGTACTGAAAGAGATAGCAGAAGAAATTTTTGAACCCCTCTCCATAATCTTTGAAAATTCTTGGAGAACAGGAGAAGTCCCAGAAGACTTGAGAAGAGCAAATGTTGTTCCTATCTTCAAAAAGGGGAAGAAGGTGGACCCAGGCAACTATAGGCCAGTGAGTCTGACTTCTATACCAGGAAAGATCTTTGAGCAAATTATTAAACAACATGTATGTCAGTACCTGGATAAGAATGAAGTGATTAAACATAGTCAGCATGGGTTTGTAACTAATAAGTCATGTCAGACTAACTTAATTTCCTTCTATGACGGAATCACTGATTGGGTGGATCAAGGAAATGCTGTAGATATAGTATATCTTGACTTCAGCAAAGCATTTGACAAAGTATCTCATACAATCCTTATTGAAAAAAATGACTAAGTATGGAATGGACAAGGCAACTGTTAGGTGGATTCATAATTGGCTTAGTGATCGGACCCAAAGAGTGGTCGTAAATGGCTGCACATCCAGTTGGAAGAATGTCTCAAGTGTGGTACCACAGGGCTCTGTCCTGGGCCCTGTATTGTTCAACATCTTTATCAACGATTTAGATGAAGGAATTGAGGGTAAACTGATTAAATTTGCTGATGACACAAAGCTAGGAGGGATAGCTAATACTAGAGAAGAGAGAGAGAGGATTCAAAAAGATATAAATAAACTGGAGAAGTGGGCAGCAACTAACAAAATGGTTTTTAACAGGGAAAAATGGAAAGTACCACATCTGGGCAATAAAAATGAAAAAAGCATATACAGAATGGGAGGAATAGGGCTAAGTGACAGCACATGTGAAAAAGACTTGGGTATACTAATAGATCACAGACTGAATATGAGTCAACAGTGTGATGCAGCAGCAAAAAAGGCAAATGCAATTCTAGGATGTATTAACAGAAGCATACAGTCTAGATCACGTGAAGTCATTATATCCCTCTACTCCTCTTTGGTCAGACCTCATCTGGAATATTGTGTCCAGTTTTGGGCACCACATTTTAAAAAAGACATCAACAAACTCGACCAAGTTCAGAAAAGAGCGACCAGAATGGCGACCGGTCTGCAAACCCTGTCTTATGAGGAAAGGTTGCAGGATTTGGGAATGTTTAGTTTGCAAAAGAGAAGACTGAGAGGAGACTTAATAGCTGTCTACAAATATCTCAAGGGCTGTCACATTGTAGAAGGATCAACTTTATTCTCATTTGCACAAGGAAAGACTAGAAGCAATGGGATGAAACTGAATGGGAGGAGACACAGATTAGATATTAGAAAAAACTTTTTGACAGTTAGAGTGATCAATGAGTGGAACAAGCTGCCACGAGAAGTGGTGAGTTCTCCTTCAATGGAAGTCTGGACAGACATCTGACTGGGATGATTTAGCGAATCCTGCTTTGAGCAGGGGGTTGGACCAGATGGCCCAGGAGGTCCCTTCCAACTCTACGATTCTATGATTCTATGTCTCAGGATGATAGACCGAGGAGAGATTTAGCTCAATGCTGAGCAGGCTACAGAGCTCTCTCCAGAACCGAGACGCAAACTGGGGACCCTGGTCACTGACAATCTTGTCCGGCATACTGTGCAGGAGGAAAACATGCTTAATGAACAATGCTGCCAGGCCCCATGCAGAAGGTAACCGGGAGAGTGGTACCAGGTACACCATCTTAGAGAAATGGTCGGTGACAACCCCAATGACCGTGCTGCCACTGGACTTGGGCAGTCCCACCATGAAGACCATACCAACCATCTCCCAGGGCCTCTCCACTACCGGCAGGGGGTAAAGTAGGCCAGCAGGCCGCTGCCGAGGAGACTTATTCTGGGTGCAAAAGACGCATGCCTGAATATAGTCCCTGACATCACAGGCCATATGCGACCACCTGTACGTCCTCACCAGAAGCTGTGGGCACCACATTTTAAAAAAGACATCAACAAACTGGAGCAAGTTCAGAAAAGAGCGACCAGAATGGTGACCGGTCTGCAAACCCTGTCTTATGAGGAAAGGTTGCAGGATTTGGGAATGTTTAGTTTGCAAAAGAGAAGACTGAGAGGAGACTTAATAGCTGTCTACAAATATCTCAAGGGCTGTCACATTGTAGAAGGATCAACTTTATTCTCATTTGCACAAGGAAAGACTAGAAGCAATGGGATGAAACTGAAAGGGAGGAGACACAGATTAGATATTAGAAAAAACTTTTTGACAGAGTGATCAATGAGTGGAACAGGCTGCCACGAGAAATGGTGAGTTCTCCTTCAATGGAAGTCTTCAAACAGAGGCTGGACAGACATCTGACTGGGATGATTTAGCGAATCCTGCTTTGAGCAGGGGGTTGGACCAGATGGCCCAGGAGGTCTCTTCCAACTCTACGATTCTATGATTCTATGATTCAGAGGTCCTTTTTGTCCCAAAATGTCCACCCACCCTGGATGACCCAAGAGATGACCTCCGGTCGCAGACGGGCAGGGACAAATGTTTTGCCCGGAGGGACTGACGAAATGGCGACTGGAGCCACGGTCCTCAGGGTCTCGGATGGGACAATCAGCCAAGGCTCCTCCTCCGATGACACCACGGAGCGAGAAAGAGCATCGGCACGGACATTCTTCTCCCTGGAGAGAAAATGTAGGGTAAAATGGAACCGGGAGAAGAACAGGGACCATCTGGCCTGGCGAGAGTTGAGCGGCTGGGCCATTTGCAAATGCACCAAGTTCTTGTGGTCGTCGAACACCTGGAAAGGGTGGCGAGCCCCCTCCAGGAGGTGTCTCCACTCCGAAAAGGCAAACTTCAACGCTAGAAACTCCCTGTCCCTGATGAAATCATTCCTTTCCGCCGGTGTGAAGGTCTTGGAGAAAAAGAAGCATAGCGGCTTCCGACCTTGCGTGTCCTGGAAAAAGACCGCTCCAGCACCGACGGAAGAAGCATCTACCTCCAGTATGAAGGGCTTATCTACATTGGGGTGATGTAGAATGGAAGCGCTAGCGAAATGGGACTTAATGGCGAAGAAGGCCTTGGAGACAGATACCGACCACAACTTGGGGTTTGCGCCCTTCTTGGTGTGGGCCACCAAGGGGACTACCAGAGTCGAGAAGTGGGGGATGAATTGGCGATAGTAGTTTATGAACCCCATAAAGCTCTGCACCGCTTTGAGAGAATGGGGCTCCTGCCAATCCATCACCGCCTGTAGCTTGGCAGGATCCATGTCCAATCCCTGGGCGGAGATGATATAGCCCAGGAAAGGCAAGGACTCCTGCTCAAACACACACTTCTCCAACTTGGCATAGAGGGATCTTGCCCGCAGGAGGTCGAAAACTTTGCGAACATCTCCGATGGGAGTCGATATCTGGAGAGTAGATGAGAATATCATCCAGATAGACTACTACCAAGGTGGTAAGGATATCCTGGAAGATATCATTCACAAAGTCTTGGAAGACGGCCAGAGCATTACAGAGCCCAAAGGGCATCACCAGGTATTCATAGTGCCCCATCCCTGGTGTTAAATGCTGTCTTCCATTCGTCCCCCTCACGGATACGAATCAGGTTGTAAGCCCCCCGCAGATCGAGTTTGGTAAACACTCTTGCTCTCCGTAGCCTATCAAACAGCTCTGATATCAGGGGCACTTATTCTTAACGGTAATAGCGTTAAGACCCCTGTAATCGATTCAGGGACGCAGTTCTCCGTTCTTCTTCTGGATGAAGAAGAATCCCGCCCCTGCATGTGACACTGACTTCTTAATGAAACCCCTTGCCAGATTCTCCCTGATATATTGAGACATGGTCTCTGTCTCCGGGAGAGAAAGGCGATAGACTCAGCACCAGGGAAGAGCGGAAGAGTGTCCTCCGCCCTTTTGGAGAACACGTCTGCATACTGTTGATAGTGTTTGGGAAGAGAGGAAAGATCTACGGGGACTTCAGTGGAAGCAACCTGAATGAACTCCCTCTGACATCTACCCTCACATGCTTTACGCCAACTGAGAATCCACCCCGAGGATCACTCTATATGGGGAGAGTGGAACCGTAACCAGGGAACCCCTAAGAGGACCTGATCGATACCCTTGGGCATGACGATGAGGGATATCATCTCCTGATGAGACGGAGACACCAAGAGTATCAACGGGACGGTCTGGTGGGTAATTTGATAGGGTAGAGTCGCGCCATTCACCACCCTGACGGTGACTGGCTTGGCCATCATAACCAGGGGTATTGCGTGCTGTTGAGCGAAGGCTGAAGACATGAAATTGCCTTCCGCTCCAGAGTCCATACAAACATCCACCGCCAGAGTGGAAGAATCAGCCTCAAGCGTTCCTTTAAAGGTCAGCTTGGAGGAAAGGAAAACGCCGCTGATTCTAGTGAGCCCCCTCCTATAACCACTAGAGGCAAGCATTTTCCCGACCGCTGTGGGCACTGGTTGGCAAGGTGACCAGACTGCCGGAAATCAGGACAGACCACAGGTACTCGAGCGGACCGGGGCCTGGATCCCGAGCCAGAAGACCCCATGGCCCCCTGAGACTCGGACCCCCGATCGGAAGATCCCAGAGGTTTAGCAAAACTAGGTGCCAACCTAAACCTTTGCCTACACTGGGACCGCCCCAACCTTTGCTCGGTAATGCGAAGGTCAATATGGGTGAAGATGGTGGTGAGCTCCTCCAGTGTGGCGGGAACCTCCCTGGTGGCTAGGGCGTCCTTCACATGGTCAGCCAAACCTCTCCAGAATGCCGGTATGAGGACCTTATCTGGCCACTCTAACTCAGAGGCCAGTGTCCTAAACTGGATTGCGAAGTGGCTGACCAAGGACGAGCCCTGTGATAATGCCAACAGCCGGAGTGCGGTGTCATGGGTGATTTGCGGTCCCAAGAAGACCTGCTTCAGAGTGGCCAAGAACTGAGTCTCACTCTGCACCACATGATCACCAAGCTCTCACAGTGGTGTGGCCCACTCCAAAGCCCTGCCCGACAAGAGGGAAATGATGAATCCCACCTTAGCCCGCTCAGAGGGGAATTGTGCAGCCAGCAACTCTAGCTGTATAGAGCACTGGCTCACGAAACCCCTACATGATGCACTATCGCCTGCGCCTCAGAACTTCTCGGGCAGCGGGAGGTGGGACAAAGTCGGGACAGGGATGGCAGTGGACACACGGGAGACAGCCTCAGTGGCTGCCTGGAGCGCAACTGTGGTAACATCCGCAGCTGAGGCTGGATGCTCAAGAGCCGCCAACCTGCCCTCCAGCTGCTGGATGCACGCATAAAGTCACTTCTCGTCCGCCATTAGAGCCAGATTCTGGCGCTAGAATACTGTTAGGGTTGTGGATCGCACTAAAGATAAAATATAATAAAGTGCAATTGCAACCTGGAGTCCACCGTGCAGAGATGGTAAACTGCTGCTCGGTAACGGCGGACACTAACTGAACACCGGCGGGGTAACCGCCCACCCGGTGTACGCAGGAGCGAACTCTGTTACAGCACAGAGCTGCAGAAAGAGACGCCGAAGCCTGTTACCTCACAGACTACAGCTTAGGGAACCGCTTGTGAGGCTGGGTGGACTCCAGGGGTGAACCCTCAGGACCGCGATGACGAACCTCCCTTGGGCGAGCTGGCTAGGTGTACCACCCCCCTATACAGGGAGCGTATGGGGCAGGCCCAGGGGAGACTATCGCCGCGGAAGCTGATACCTGGGGACTGCCGGAGAGGGACACAGACGGTTGGCGGACTGGAAGGTGGGAAGGAAAAGTCGGCGACCCCAGGAGAGACTGCTGCAGGTCGGGGAGGAGGTTGGTGACACGGGTGAAAGCAGACACGGATCGGGATGGACGGACACTGGAAAGATACTGGTGCAGGCAGGCACAGGCAGGGGAGTATGGACTCTGGAAAGGAATACAATAGGGTCACAAGGAGAGGTACGAGAGCGTGATCGGTATGGAACATAGCGCTGGGCAAGTGGATCGCAGGAGAGCATGGACCCGAAATCAGTCGTGAGACACAAATGATAATCAGGCACCGAGCAGGGGGTGAGGCTACCTGATATAGATCGTGCTGCAGGACTTCCGGATTAGGGTCCTCCAGGATCACGGAGACCAAGGGATAGGGCGGCTCAGTCTGGAGGAGGTGTGCCGCAGTCTATGGTACGAGGCGCGCATGCACACCCGACGGGTGACAGAGGCCTGCCGCGGGACCGGAAGTGGATGAGCTGGGTAACGCGCGCCTACTGCGGGAGCGCGCTGGGAGAGGCGAGCATGCCAGGGAGCAGAGGACGGTGCAGGCACGACAGGGGAGGCAGAGGCAGCAGCGGCTACATTGGCAACCGCCGCGGAGAGGGTAGGCGTGACACCTCTACTGCGGCGCCAGGGATTAACCCTAGAGAATTGCTGTGCCGATAGCAGTTACAAGGTGCAGCCAACAGTTGTGTTACCGCACTGCGTGCGTACAGTGCCGCCCTGGCGGATGCCACGAGACAGCCTAAGCTTAGCGCTGGAAAGCGCAGTAACTGCGCACGACACCGCTGAGATGGACACTGCGGCGTATGCGGTACAGAGGTGTCTTGTGCAGATGACACTCTCTGGCGTAATGTGTGAGAGGAGCTGGAAGCACTGCGGCGCTATGCAGTGCCACCGCTCGGCGCTGACTCCACCAACTACCTACCCTAAGCCTGGGTGCTGGACAGGCTATGCTATACAACACATGCGTACCAAGGGTAGGGATTTCATAATAAAATATTCACCAGTTTCACGCATCCATCATCACACATACCACAACTTAATACTATAAGAGTCTATACTAACCGTGCGGCCATGCGACTCTTTAATAGCAGCGTCCTTTTGGGACCTTCCTAGTGGTCCAATGGAAGCAGCAATAGGTCCTGGGCATGTGACCTCAGACCTCCAATGAGAGGACTTCCCACGGGCATGCTCAGTGGGCCGAAAGAAGGACTTAGTCCCAAGAGCTGCTCGCTGATGGCTATTGCTATTAGCTGAACCCTGATCAGCAGCAGTAACCAAGCCAACAGTAGTAGACTGAGCAAGATGCCAGGAATCGATGTCTTTGCTGAGCAGGCTCCTCTGTGGCCGGAGAGGAATGGGAGACCGCAGAAAGCAATGCTTGAGATTCCTCGTGGGCAGAGGCAGGAGCCTAACACTGGTGTCCTTTGAAAAGCTGGCAATTCATGTACAGAAACATCACACTGATGGGTTATAATAGAAAAGATGGAATAGATATATACACATAGAATACATATATACATGTCAGTGACACACACATACATATGTATTAATCTTACATAGATAAAAAGGATAGCATCGATGGTTTACATACAGAATAGATAGATTTATAGATGTGTGTGAGGAATAGTGTGTGTGTAAATGTCTTTAATAAAACATTATTTTTGTGAAAAAAATGGCGTGGGCTCCCGTGCAATTTTTCTAACCAGACAGGGAAAGTCAGTGACTGGGGGCCTATGTTTATAGATTGGGAAGGGGTTAATACCCATGTAGCTTCCTAGGCTATGAATATCAACCCGCAGCTGTATATTTAGCGTTTACTGGCTATTAAAATAGGGGGAAACCCCCCCCAAAAAAATAACGTGGGGGTCCCCCTATAATTAATAGCCAGAAAAGGCTATGCAGACAGCTGCGGGCTGATACTCTTAGCCTAGGAAGGGGCCATGGATATGGGCCCCTGCAGCTACAAGCACCAGCTCTCAGCCGCCCCAGAAATGGCGCATCTCCAAAAATGCGCCAATTTCGGCACTTAGCCTCTCTCTTCCCACTGCCCTGTAGTGGTGGCATATGGGGTAATAGTTTGGGGGTTGATGTCACCTTTGTATTATAAGGTGATATCAAGCCCAGCTTAGTAATGGAGAGGTGACAATAAGACACCTATCCATTACTAATCCTATACTTGTTAAGGAGTTAAATAAACACAGCCAGAATAAAGTCTTTTAATGAAACACAACACAGATTGCCATCTTTATTGTACAGCTAATCCATGCGACACCCTCGTTCTCCTGTAATTAAAAGTAAATTAACAAACCAACAATATACCATACCTGTCCACCATTGTGTCCCACACCGTAATCCATATCTGGGGAAAATACAGTTTGCAAACGGGACGGTGCTAAGATGGACCGTCCTGACTGTAAACCACTGCCGGGATGAATGTCTCAACCCAGGTGTCTATAAAGGTAGGGACACCTATACCCTAGGGTTAAGACATCATGGTCCGTGAGGGTCATGTGCCTTCTCGAAGTGCTGTTTGGTGACTGGAGGTAACCTGTACTGGGTGCCGTCCAGTGAATCAGGGTGGGTTGTAATACCTTTTAAAACCCTTTGAGCGTTCACATATCTATTCAGTTCACTTCTACAAAATAAATATGGTCACAAATATATAATCATTATGAGATAAAAAAAATTCTTTGAGTTGTTGACCGAAGAAGTGACATTATAGAAGCTTAATATAGGAATGGTAAAATTCACCTTCAATAATGGTGTTAAGGCTGCTTGAAATGCACTGTATAGTAGAAAGCGCCGCCCCTGAAAATTTAGATGGTGTGCTTTGTAATGAAGATCCGGATTGTACATGTTGCCACATCCAAGATGGCGCCGAGATGTCCGCAATGCGAGAGTGCGCATGCGCGGACTGAATGTGCCACACATTGCATAGGATTGGGCGGCAGCTTATGACAGGGTAATGATGCGCTGGTACATGTGCAATAGGTATCAGAGAACGCTGAAAACGGCATTCATGGCATCCTCCATGTGGAAGTGAATGATCCTGAAGGGGTGAGACACATTAATAACCTATACACAGCTGCACTGAGTGCAACATTAGGATTCATTATCAGAGGTTAGTACATTTTACATAGAAGTCTTTGGCACTTTAGCACTACAGCACTTTCTTTGAAGATATGAGATATTATGTGATATGGATATGAATGGTATTATATGTTTTATGGAAAATTATTTTATCGCACTTTGTTATAAAATTATGAAAAATTGATGATTGTTAAATATACCTATAAAAGCACTCTTGTATGTTATACCCACTGCTGGAGAAAGGCTCAGTGTGAGCCAAAACGTTGCCCTGACATGTGGCTCTGAATAAAGTCCATCTTTTTTCCACAGTGCAAAATATGGAGTGCTGCCTTCATTTCTAATTTTTGTCAGTAATTGTATTATATAGAATTTTTTATGATGTTACATCGGCTCATCTTCTCACTCAGGTCTCTACAATATCGGATCCTCTCAGTGAAGATCTTCTACAGAAGAGAATTTTCCTGATTTACCCATCAAGGATGGATATGGACAGAGACAAGATGGCGGAGAGGATGTTACACCTCACCCTAGAGATCCTCTTCCATCTCACTGGAGAGGTGAGAGATTCTGATGACGTCACATTACATCATTCTTATCTATGGGAATAACAGATGGACAGAACTGGAGAGGTGAGGACTCTGGAAATGTCTGGAGTGAGATTTATTAATGTGTCCCTCCATAACCAGGATTACACAGTGGTGAAGAAGACCTCTAGTGATCGCTGTCAGGACCCTGTGTCTGAGGGATGGGGAAGACCCCTGAGCCCAATCACGGGGCCTCCACCTCACCCCCTGATCCATGACGACATCAATGACCAGAAGATCCTAGACCTCATCTACAAGATGATTGAGCTGCTGACTGGAGAGGTGACACTGCTGGGAATGCTGGGACATTATACAGTAACACTATGAAGGGATCGGGGGGATGACGGTATCATTGTATGTGTCAGGTTCCTATAAGGTGCCAGGATATCGCCGTCTATTTCTCCATGGAGGAGTGGGAGTATTTAGAAGGACACAAAGATCTGTACAAGAACGTCATAATGGAGGTTCCCCAGCCCCTCACATCTCCAGGTAATAGACAGGACTAAATACACACGGCCTATAATTATCTGTATGTAGAGAATGAATTCAGTCCCTGTATGTGTTTCCTCCAGATCTATCCAGTAAGAGGACAACACCAGAGAGATGGCCCCGTCCTCTTCTTCCACAGGACTGGAAACAAGAAGATCCCAGTGTTCCTCAGGATCATCAGGTAGATGGAGAGAAGGTGTCAGGAGATCTCCCCTATGATGTGTAGACGGCTGTGAAGGTCTTGTGCTCAGTCTTGTTTTATCCACCAGTATTATATGTTTTATACTTGTGTAATGAGAACGTTGGAGGTGGCAGGATTAGAGCTGATCATAGATGGGACTTCTCCATCTGTCAGTGACTTTTACAATATTTGTTTCAGGGTGAAGATCTGACCCATATTAACACTACAGAGACATATGTGAGGGGTGATGAGTGGTGTAAAGAGGAGATTCCCACATATGACTACCCAGGTGAGTAGTAACCACTGAATGCAGAGAAGTCACAGATTCCCCTCAGTCACCGGCTGTGGCTGCTTTATCGGTGGTGTAGTCCGGCCGTATTACCATGATCACCATTTTAGGCCTGTTTCACACATCAGTTTTTTCCCATCAGTCAAGATCCGCCAATTTTTGTAAAAAACGGATCCGCCAAAAACGGGGCGGATCCGTTTTTTACACTCATAGACTTACATTATTGGCGGATCCTGACTGACGGTTATCCGTCACACCCGTTATTGTACGCCAAGATTTTAGCGACTCCTGTGCGGATGAGACGGACCCTGCAACTTTTTTTGCAGTGACGGTCTGCTATTTTCACTCCGGGAGGCAATTTAACCCTTGACTTCCATCCCGGGAGCCGCTAAAATCTCTCTCTCTCTCCTATGCTGCGAGACCATGCGAGATCGCGCCGATATCTTCTCGCGGCCATCTCTGTAATGCTGCGAGATCACGCCAATATCTTCTCGCGGCCATCTGTGCAATTCGGGAGCGGGTTCCTTTAAATTCTAACCTTTCCCGGATCTGTCCATCCACCACTCCGGTGACACCCGTTGCTGTCAGTAAGCCTGCAGATCCGTTTTCCGCTATTTTGGCGGATTTAGACTGACCTTAAAAACTGATGTGCGAAACAGGCCTTACCTCTAAACCACAACATTCTCCTCCACCCAAAACTGTTCAAATGACTTTGGGCATTGAAAGCCCTTTTCTATAGAACTTGCAACCTGGAGGATCCACCTACCCCCTGGGATTAGAAGACGCTGACCGTTACCTGCCCAGATCTGTAAACTATAAAGCCAAATAACAGCGTACGTAGAATGTGCTGACAAGATAGAAAATCACTTGAAGAAAAATATTATGATGGCCTGTAAGAGAAAGCGGAGGGTAATGATGCTGTTGGCTTCCTAGATCCCTGAGATCTTATCGGATGAATCTTCTCTCCCTTCTGAGCTGCTGAATGTCTCACGGTCCCTACAAGACCAGGTCCAGTCTTTCTGGCCAAACTTCCCTTTTATGATGGACAACAGTAAATGTGCAGTGAGGCCAAGTGTGAATTTCTGTACAATAACAGCAGAGTTTCCCTTTATCCTGACTTTTCAGTTTGTATTAAAACCAACTAACTTCAAACAGGATCGCGTTAAACTACATAAAAAATATTCCACCTGTGCCATGATATATCTCAAAGCTGTATGTGGTTGATGGCTGTATTCATTTATTCGTGCCTGCCGGAGATACTGTATTTTTCTGATTAAGAGACCCACTTTTTTCTCCCAAATTTGGGATGAAAATGGGGGTGTGTCTTATAATTCAATTTTATCTTACCGGCTGCGGTGGAGCAGGGTCACTGCTGAAGGCGGCAAGAGTGGCGTGTTGCTTCAAGCCGCAAGCTGGGATGAGGGGTGCAACACTGCTGGTTTTCGGTGGTGCGGGGACTCAGCCGACTTTGTGAAAGCCCGGGACCCCCTCACTTCTATGGTTTACATTGTGGTGGATTCCGGGAAAATGGCAGCCGGGGGCAGCACGGGCACAGATGGAGATTGTGATGAAGGAGCGGCCGCCATCTTAGATGTGGGGCCACATATCTGAGCTTGGCATCCATTTTGGTCTAAATTCAGAAATTACAGGCAGCTAAAGGCTTCTATACCCCCAGGCGCTGTGTACTTAGTGAATACAAGCAGGATTTAGTGTTCCAATGCTAAATAGCCAGGGCATTGGTGTGATAATGAGGATAGGCCCAAAACAGAGCTTCAAAGCCCAGGTACGGAGCCGTGCCAGCAGGGGGCCAGATAAAGCCTGAGGGCTTCAATTAGAATGTGCGTGCTAGCAGACACAGGAATATGCATCCTTTGTGTGTCACAGACACTGTGGCTCCATCCTATGAACACAAATTATGAACTCATCTTTCGAGTTATGGACACATGAAAATATCCGAGTGACCCTGAGGGAATCGTGCATCTGGCAGTGTGACTCCCGAGTCGATGAGAGCACTGATTCCTGAGATATAGAGATTGGCCCTTTACAGTGACCCAATAGGGCCATGTTTGCACTCCACACGACCGGCAAAGCAAACCGCATTCACTGGTACCTCTCATGTTCTGATTCGATCATGCTGTAGAAAGTTATCCCCTTTCTTAGATATTGGAAATAAGTTCTGCAAAGAGCTAAAGGGTGGAGATTATTAGCCCACCCTCTGACACAGGGGGAGGAACCCAGCGTGTTTAAGGGCTGGCAGCCCCTGGCATTCAGTCTTTCACAAAGAAGATCCAGACGATGATCTAAGAAGGACCTGGGGACAGACCTGCCGAGGGGAGCAGCGGCCCATGCTTTGGGGGTCTGTCCAGCAACTAAGATTCTTGTACCTGTGGACTGCAGAGCTCCCCGGCAACCGCATGCACCCTACAATACAATCTGGTAAATTGACCTCCAGCTTAATATCTCTAAGCCTTGTACCCTATTGTTATATCTTTTCTCTGACTGCAAATTTACTGTATATTTCTGTAATTATCTAGTGCGCCCTAAAGGCAATTAAACTATAAACTTAATCTTGGGTTGATGCTTTTACTCTGATCCCGAATCTTAGAACCCCCAGTGGGTAACAGGACCTCCTCCCCGGCGACCATTTGCTCTAAGTGCAGTTCCCTTACTGACCTGAGAGACAAAGGGGGGGCGCCAGAGAGCTGTGCCTGTGTAGTTACGTCACGGTGGTGACGTGGGAGGAACGGGTCCGTGTGTGTGTTCCTCCACAATTGGTGGCAGCGGTGGGATCAGAGTAATAGTGTGCGTTGGACCCCTACTCTCAGACACTAGAGACTACCAGCGGTAACTTTCACTGCTGGGGTCTTAAGGTCAGCCCAGCACTAAACGGTCAGAGTGCCAATATAATAAGTTGTGTGCGAGGCCAGGGTTGCAGCTGTGTCAGTAACCAGTGGTGCCCAAGATGGCGTAAGGCACCAGGAGTAAGGCAAAGGGGGAGGCCAATGCTATGGTCTATGAGGAGGTGGTGGTGGACAATACCAATGAAGGCGAGGGGGAGCTCAGCCAGGGCTCCCCAAGGAGCCAGACCCCCGTGCTCAGTCCCACAGTGGACTGCCCACCACCTGCCCGCCCCAGCCTGTCCAGATCAGAGGCCCTGTTCCAAGCGGCTATGGCACAGCTCGAGGCTGGTAACGCCGCCGCCCATGACAGACTCGTGGTGGCGGCGGAGAAAGCAGCAGAGCGTGAGCATGCCGAACGTGTGCTGCAGGCGGCAGAACGCCGTGAAGCTGCGGAGCGCCGGCACCAACTGGAGATGGCTCAGCACGGGCTCCCGCTGGACGCACCAGCCCCACCGGGGACCAAGGCTTCCAAGGTCCGGGCGGAGGACTTCCCCCTGCTTGAAAAGGATGGAGACCTGGATTCCTTTCTGCTGGCCTTTGAGAGAACCTGCCTCCAACACCATCTGGCCCTGGATCAGTGGGCAAGGTACCTGACCCCCCGTTTGAGGGGTAAGTCCCTGGAAGTTTTGGGGGACTTACCTGCCGGGGAGGAGCAGGACTACAACAGCATCAAGCGGGCCCTGATCCAGCACTACAACCTCACCCCGGAGTCGTACCGCAGGAAGTTCCGGAGCCTGCAGCGGGGCTCCAAGGACACCTGGACCGACCACATGCGGGCCCTGCTGAGAGCTGCGGAGCACTGGACCTCGGGTCTAGAGCTCACCACCCGCCAGGAGGTCCAGGAACTGTTTGTCACGGAGCAGTTCTTGTGGAACTGCCCAGAGGACCTCCAGCAGTTCCTCCGTGACCGGAAACCAAAGGGGGCTTCTGCTACAGCTGCCCTGGCAGACGAGTATGCCAACAACAGGGCCCTTGAGCCGAAGAAGCCTGCCAGCAGCACCTGGAGAGGGGGTAAGCCCAGTCCTGCCCCTGTCCCCCCAGCCCCCAGAGTGCAAGGGATGTACCCCCCTGCTGCCCTCTCCAGGCCAGGAGCAGAACCCAGACGTTGTCATCATTGCAACCAGCCGGGACACTTTAAGGCTGCGTGTCCCCAGCGCCATAAGGCCCCATCCCTGTCTCAGAAACCGTCCACTGTTTTGTGTGTGGGAGGGGGTGGTGGGAGGTCCCTGGACAATTACCAACCCGTCACCATCGGCCGCTCAGCGGTCATGGGACTGCGGGACACAGGCGCTGAATGAACCCTGGTACGTCCTGAGGTGGTGTCCCCTCAAGACTTGGTGCCTGGGAAAACCCTTTCCATCTCCGGAATTGGAGGTGTTGAACCGGCGCTGCCCGTCGCCAAGGTGTTTTTGAACTGGGGCGCCGGGAGGGGAATGCGAGAGGTGGGAGTAACGCCAAATATTCCTGCCAATGTGTTGCTTGGGACCGATTTGGGGTAGCTAGTGTCTCAGTATGTGGCCACTGAACCCCCAAGTCCGGCTCCCCAAGAATGTCATGTCTCTACTGTGAATGCTAATGTTAATGAGTTGAATGTGCCTCCAACAGTGGAGGAGGGGGTGAAACCTGATGGTAAGCCATGCACTGACACTACACACACAGGGCTCACAGTGAGGACAGGTGAGAAGACTGCAGGGTGGAGCTCAGAGGTGGAGGGAGGGGCTGCTATGGGCAGTATAGGGCCCCTAAGTGAATCCAGCCTGCTGAGTCTAGGTCCTCTGCAGAAGGAGGAACAGGCCATGGGGGGAGGGGGCGTCCCGGGAGAGGAGCCACCAGGTAAGACCCCAGGGCAGGAGTTCCCCACATCCGGGATGTCAGGAGGCCAGGGAAGTCTGCCTGACCCGGCGACTTGGTCGGGGGTCGAGGGGAAGCAGGAGCTACCTGTGGTCTCAGCGGTCGTGGCCGCTGTTACCAGGAGTAGGAACGCCGGAGCCCAAGGAGCCTCGAGGAGGTCCGATGGTTCCCCTCTCTCTGACCAAGTGGCTGCCGAGTCAGACAGCGGCCAAGAGACAGATCCCGGGGAGCTGACAGAGGAGGTGGCAGTTTCGTCAATTCTTGCCACATCGAGTCAGGGATTTCAGGCAGCGTTGGAAGCTGACGCTAGCCTGAAAGCTCTCAAGGAGCAGGTGGCACAGCCTCCCCTGGAGTCCGACCGCGAGCAAGTGGTCTGGGACCAGGGACGGCTGTACCGGGTAACGGTCCAGCAGGGTTCACCAGAGACGTGGCCCAGGGACCGACAGTTAGTGGTACCCTATCCGTTCAGGGCAGAATTGTTGCGGATCGCACACGAGATTCCCATGGCCGGACACCTAGGGATCGCTAAAACCAGGGCCAGGCTCGCTCAGCATTTCTACTGGCCAGGAATGAGGACCGAGGTGATTGCCTACTGCCGTTCGTGTGACACCTGTCAGAGGGTGGGGAAGGCGGGGCGGTGCCCCAAAGCCCCACTGGTAACTCTGCCCATCATCGAAGAGCCTTTCTGGAGGGTGGCTGTGGTAACTCTGCCCATCATCGAAGAGCCTTTCTCGAGGGTGGCTGTGGATCTCATTGGACCTCTGTCCACTCCCAGCCGCTACGGGAAATGCTTCATACTAATGGTAGTGGACTATGCCACCTGGTACCCGGAGGCGGTAGCTTTGTCATCCATTCGGGCCGACAAAGTGGTCACTGCCTTACTGGAGATTTTCTCCAGAGTGGGGTTTCCCCAGGAAATGCTCACCGACCGAGGGACCCAGTTCATGTCGCAGCTGATGGAATCTCTCTGTAAGCAGGTACAAGTGCAACATCTGGTAGCCAGCCCGTACCACCCACAGACCAATGGCCTGTGTGAGCGGTTCAATGGCACCTTAAAGCAGATGCTGAAGATGTTGGTCGACTCCCACGGGAGAGACTGGGAGCGGTATCTCCCACACCTGCTGTTTGCCTACCGAGAGGTCCCACAGGCCTCAACAGGGTTCTCCCCCTTTGAGCTCCTGTACGGGTGACGTGTACGGGGGCCCCTTGCTCTGGTGAAGGAAGCATGGGAAGGGGATTTGGCTACCCCTGGAGTGTCGGTCATTGAGTATGTCGTGCGCTTCCGGGACAGAATGATGGCCTTGACACGACTGGTGCATGACAATATGGCCCAAGCCCAGGCTGACCAGAAGCGGTGGTACGACCAGAATGCTTGTGAGCGGACCTACGAGGTGGGTCAAAAGGTGTGGGTACTGGTCCCCGTACCCCAAAACAAGCTTCAGGCGGCCTGGGAGGGTCCATACCTCGTGCACCAGCGGCTCAACGCTGTCACCTATCTGGTCACCCTGGACCACGCCCGTGGAAGGAGGAAGGCCTTCCACGTGAACATGATGAAGGCCCATCATGAGCGGGAGGCTTGTGCCCACCCAGTGTGCAACCTTCCCGATGAAGGAGAGGTAGAAACCCTCCTGGATCTGTTCACCCAAGCCAAGGCGGGTGGATCCATAGAGGATGTGGGCGTTGGCCACCAGCTCTCGGAGGACCAACGTTCCCAGCTGAGGGTCACCCTACACCCCTTTCGGGAGCTGTTCAGCAGCCTGCCCGGAAGGACTGAGACAGCCGTCCATGACGTGGACACCGGCAACCACCCCCCGATCCGGCGTTCAGCATAACGGGTCTCTCTTGAGGTGCAGCAGCACATGCGCCAAGAGATAGACGAGATGCTGAGGCTGGGGGTGATCCAAGTGTCCAACAGTGCGTGGGCTTCGCCTGTAGTCCTCGTCCCTAAAAAGGACCGAACTACGCGGTTCTGCGTGGACTACCGGGGGCTCAACACTGTGACGGTCACCGATGCGTACCCAATGCCACGCATCGATGACCTGCTCGATCGGCTGGCCGGGGCCAAGTACCTGACCATCATGGATCTGAGCAGGGAATATTGGCAGATTCCCCTGACCCCGGGGGCACGGGAACGCTCTGCCTTTATCACCCCATTCGGACTGTACGAGTCCACGGTGATGCCATTCGGCATGAATGCCCCCAGCCACTTTTCAGATGGTCAACACACTGCTCGAGGGACTGGAAGGATATGCGACCGCGTACCTAGACGACATCTCTATCTTCAGTCCCACCTGGGAAGATCACCTAGAGCACCTGGCGCAGGTGCTCGGGCGGATCCAGCAAGCAGGCTTGACCGTTAAGCCCGAAAAGTGCCAGCTAGGTATGAGTGAGGTCCACTACCTGGGGCACCGGGTAGGTGGGGGAGCTCTGAAGCCAGAGCCCGGGAAGGTGGATGCCATCGCATCCTGGCCCACCCCCAGGACCAAGAAGCAGGTGATGTCCTTCTTGGGGACTGCCGGGTACTATAGGAGGTTTGTTCCACACTATAGTGCCCTGGCCAAGCCCCTGACGGACCTCACCAAGAAGAGGCTGCCCATCGCAATCGACTGGACAGTCGCCTGCGAGACCGCTTTACAGGCGCTCAAGACCGCCCTTTCTAGTTCTCCTGTACTACAGGCAGCCGACTTCACGCGGCCGTTCGTAGTGCAGACCGACGCCAGTGAAATCGGCCTCGGTGCTGTGCTCAGCCAGGTCGACACTACGGGCCATGAACACCCCGTTCTGTACCTGAGCTGGAAGCTCCTGCTGAGGGAAGTGGCCTATTCCACGATGGAGAAGGAATGTCTGGCAATTGTGTGGGCCCTGCAGCGTCTGCAGCCATACTTGTACGGACGCCAATTCACCGTGGAAACAGACCACAACCCCCTCAGCTGGTTACACACGGTCTCTGGGATGAATGGGAGTTGTGATTAAGGAGCGGCCGCCATCTTAGATGTGGGGCCACATATCTGGGCTTGGCATCCATTTTGGTCTAAGTTCAGAAATTACAGGCAGCTAAAGGCTTCTATACCCCCAGGCGCTGTGTACTTAGTGAATACAAGCAGGATTTAGTGTTCCAATGCTAAATAGCCAGGGCATTGGTGTGATAATGAGGATAGGCCCAAAACAGAGCTTCAAAGCCCAGGTACGGAGCCATGCCAGCAGGGGGCCAGATAAAGCCTGAGGGCTTCAATTAGAATGTGCCTGCTAGCAGACACAAGAATATGCATCCTTTGTGTGTCCCAAACACTGTGGCTCCATCCTATGAACACAAATTATGAACTCATCTTTCGAGTTATGGACACATGAAAATATCCGAGTGACCCTGAGGGAATCGTGCATCTGGCAGTGTGACTCCCGAGTCGATGAGAGCACTGATTCCTGAGATATAGAGATTGGCCCTATACAGTGACCCAATAGGGCCATGTTTGCACTCCACACGACCGGCAAAGCAAACCGCATTCACTGGTACCTCTCATGTTCTGATTCAATCATGCTGTAGAAAGTTATCCCCTTTCTTAGATATTGGAAATAAGTTCTGCAAAGAGCTAAAGGGTGGAGATTATTAGCCCACCCTCTGACACAGGGGGAGGAACCCAGCGTGTTTAAGGGCTGGCAGCCCCTGGCATTCAGTCTTTCACAAAGAAGATCCAGACGATGATGATCTAAGAAGGACCTGGGGACAGACCTGCCGAGGGGAGCAGCGGCCCATGCTTTGGGGGTCTGTCCAGCAACTAAGATTCTTGTACCTGTGGACTGCAGAGCTCCCCGGCAACCGCATGCACCCTACAATACAATCTGGTAAATTGACCTCCAGCTTAATATCTCTAAGCCTTGTACCCTATTGTTATATCTTTTCTCTGACTGCAAATTTACTGTATATTTCTGTAATTATCTAGTGCGCCCTAAAGGCAATTAAACTATAAACTTAATCTTGTGCTGATGCTTTTACTCTGATCCCGAATCTTAGAACCCCCAGCGGGTAACAGGACCTCCTCCCCGGCGACCATTTGCTCTAGGTGCAGTTCCCTTACTGACCTGAGAGACAAAGGGGGGCGCCGGAGAGCTGTGCCTGTGTAGTTACGTCATGGTGGTGACGTGGGAGGAACGGGTCCGTGTGTGTGTTCCTCCACAGAGATCTTGGCACCAAGATCTCAGGAAATGAGATCTCAGCGTCAAGATGTCCATCTGCGCATGCGCTGCCCCCTGGCAGCCATTTTCCCAGAGTCTACAGCAAAACGCAAAATAAACCATGGAAGTGCGGGGGCTCCGGGCTTTCACAAAATATTGATGGAGCCCCCCGCACCACCAAACACCCGCAGCATCGCACATCCGAACACCCCTTTCTCCCAGTCTGTGATCTGCAGCATTGTCCCACTCCTGCCTCTGCCAGCAGCGACCCTGAGACCCCGTTTCACCGCAGCCACCACCCCCAGTAAGCAGTAAGACTCATGGCTTGTAAGAAGCACCACCATTTTATTACAAAAAGGGGTTTTTTTTCTTTTTTTACTATTTTTCTCCTCAAAATTTGGGGTGCTTCTTATAATACGGTGCGTCTTATAAACCTCAAAATACGGTATGTTGGCTTTGCTTGAGCCCTGGCTTCATGAATCTCTCCACGTCATAAATGACATTGTTTTCAATTCTAAGTACTTTAGATTACTGCACAATCTCTCCTGCAATGGGGAACACTAATATTTTCTCTACTCTTCTGGTCAGGACTCATAGTAGCTCCAATGGTCCACTATAAATGTGTGGAAGTCCTTTTGAATTTTGAATTCTTCCTTCATACATACTTTGTTGTCAGGGATGTAACTTTTTTTTATTTTGTCTGAGGGGCAGTTCAGGGGCCCAGGTTCCTCATCTCCTGTTTTCCCATTGCTCCTGTGACATTATAGTCGTCCCAAAACTTTACCTTCCGTGGATCCCATTGTTTCCTTGACTAGACAGTTGGAGGCTCTGTCCATCCAGGTTACAGAGCTAAAAGGGGGCGGTTCAGCAACAGGCCTTGTCAGCTTCTGCGGTGCAATCAGAGGCGTCAAACAGGTCATCTGAACCAAAATAGGCCCTTCCAAAGCAGTTTGCAGGAGATCGCAGTAAGTTTGTTTCTTTCCGTGAATCATGCAAACTGTATTTCCGTCAGTATCCTCTCTCTTCAGGGGTGAGGCTCAGCGTGTGAGTATAGTGGTCTCATTTGCATGGGCTTTTTCTCTACCCTTCGATTCCCCTGATTTTGAATCGGTGGACTTTTTTTTTTTCTGCACTCGGCCTTATCTATGATGATCCAGATAAACTGGCTTTGGCCGAGTTCAAGATTCATTCTCTTGTTCAGGGGAATCCGCCGGCCGAAGATTACTGTGCTGAAATTCGCCGCTGGTCCATGGATACTCAGTGGAATGACCCTGCTCTTATGATTCAGTTTTTGCATGGAGTGTCTGAGAGGATCAAGCAGGCTTTGGTGATGTATGAGACTCCCACCTCTCTGGAGGTAGCCATGGCACTTGTAGTCCGTATTGACCGCCATTTTAATCAAAGGTCTCAGGAGACAAAATCGGTATGGGAGGGGGTAGCAACATCAATAGCAACCCCGGAGACCTCTGTAGAGCCAATGCAGATCGCTGGGGCGTCGCATGAGGATAAAACACCCTTTATCTCTAAAAAAGGAGGGGTCTGTTTTTTCTTCAGCAAAAAGGGACATTATATTATCGCTTATCCCATGGCACCGAAAAAAGGTGCACCGGTGGAAAAGTGGTAGGC
Source organism: Dendrobates tinctorius (assembly GCF_039654945.1). Classification (NCBI taxonomy): domain Eukaryota; kingdom Metazoa; phylum Chordata; class Amphibia; order Anura; family Dendrobatidae; genus Dendrobates; species Dendrobates tinctorius. The sequence goes on along the minus strand of NW_027361989.1, from coordinate 4,139,053 downwards.
TCAGGGGGTTTGGAGGATTCCAGACTGAGTCTCCCCGCAAGGGTAATAATCGGGGGGTCAGGAGGTTTTTATTGAAGTTTTCTTGGATAGCGGTTCTGCGGCGAATATTATTGACTAATATTTTGCCCGCACATCCAGGTTAAGAGATAACAAGCTTTCTAGTCCTATACAGATTGTTGCCATTGATGCGTCTCCACTCTCTCAAGGGGTTTTTAAGGAGTGTGTATTGGATTTGGAATTCCGCATCGGGGTCCCCCATTCGCAGCCTTTAACATGCCTTGTGCTAAAATAACTACCTGCACAGGTAGTTTTGGTGTTTCCTTGGTTGTCGGTTCACAATCCAGTAATTGACAGGAAGACATAGGACATAGTCCAGTGGAGCGCATTCTGCAGAGAACTGTCTAGACACGTGTATTTCAGCTATGATTCCTAGTATCCCTGAACCTTTACTGGAGTATTCTGATGTGTTCTCTGAAAAGGGGTGTCAGGAGCTGCTGCCGCCGCATCGGTCCTATGGCTGCACTATAAGGTTGAAACCAGTGGCTAAACTTCCTAAGTGCAGAATGTATAATCTGTCCGGTCCGGAGACACAAGCCATTAAGGAGTTTATTACTGAAAGTTTGATCAAGGGTCACATTAGGCCATCGTCGTCTTCAGCCGGTTTCTTCTTTGTCAAGAAGAAAGATGCTGGATTACATCCGTGTCTGGACTTTAGGGAGGTTAACCAGATTACGGTCCATGATCCGTATCCTATGCCGCTGATTCCGGATCTGTTTAATCAGGTGTCGGGTGCCTAATGGTTTACTAAACTTGAACTCGGGGGGGGGAGGGGTGCACAACCTCATAAGAGTTTGTCAGGGGGATGAGTGGAAAAAAGTTTTTAATACTCCTGAGGGTCACTTCGAAAATTTCATAATGCCTTTTGGTTTAACCAAATCGCCGGCAGTTTATCAGCATTTTATAACTGATGTATTCGCTCACCTCTTAGGTAAATTTGTGATTATTTATTTGGATGACATACTCGTTTATTTGCTTGACCGTGATTCACACATGGAGCAAGTTAAACAAGTGTTGCAGTTGCTCAGGAAGAACAAGCTATACGCCAAGCTTGAAAAGTGTGTTTTCACCGTACAAGAATTACCATTTCTAGGATACGTCATTTCCGCCTCAGGGTTTATGATGGATCTCTCTAAGTTGCAGGCTGTGTAAAATTGGGACCGTCCCGATAACTTCAAAGCATTACAGCAGTTTTTGGGTTTTTCGAATTATTACAGGAAGTTTATCAAAAACTTTTCCGTGGTTGCTAAACCTTTAACCATCATGACTAAAAAGGTACAGACTTTTTATTAACTGGTATGAGAATGCTGTGCACACTTTTGATTGTTTGAAAATAAGGTTCACTTCGGAGCCCATCCTTGTTCAGCTGGATGTGTCCCTTCCCTTTACTGTGGAAGTGGATGTGGCCGGTAATTATTGGATTTCACGATTTATAAAAACATCTTTAGAATCTAGGACCATTTCTAAAGTAAACTTTGTATCGTGGGACCTAAATCTGGTCCTGACAGCCATAACGGACGCTCCTTTTGAACAAATGGAATCGGCATCCATGAAGGTTCTTTTGCTTAAAACAGGTCTGCTGGTAGCATTAACATCAGCCAGAATAGTCTGTGATATTCAGGCTCTTTCTATGGCCCCACCATTCACCCAAATCCTAGATGATAGGGTTATCTTTAAGCCCGATCCAGCCTAAGTTTACAAAGTAGTGTCGCGATTCCATGCTACAAGAAGTCGACCTCCCTTCTTTTATTCTAATCCAAAGAACTAGAAGAATAAAAAACTGCATACTTTGGATGATAGGAGATGTGTAACTGGATTCCTGTCCACTTTGAAACACTGGAGAAAGGATAGGTCTTGGTTCGTATCCCTCCAGAGTTTTAGGAAAGGGTGTAGAGCCTCAAAACCACCCACAATTGCTAGGTGGGTCACAGAGGCCATTTCTCTAGCCTACTTAGCAAGTGGCAAGATGGCCCCGTAACGTCTCAAGACTCATTCTGCTCGCATTCTACTCGAGCCGTGGCATCCTCCTGAGTAGAGTTGAGTGAAACGGGTCGGTCAAATTCATAAGTCGCCGACTTTCGCTGAAGTCGGGTTTCATGAAACGAAACCCGACCATAGCGTGAGGTCGGCCACGAGGTCGGCGACCAAAGCGCCAAAGTCGCGTTTCAAAAGATGCTTCCAGCGTCCTTTTTCAGCCAATGATGGAGGACGCACACTGTGGGCAGCGCGATGACATGTGCATCGGTCACCACCATCTTTGAGAAGGGCATGCAAGTGATTGGCTGGCTTTGGCGTCACAGGGGCTATAAAAGGGCGTGAAAGCCGACCGCCATCTTACTTATGCCGATCTTAGCATAGAGAGAGCTGCTGCTGCTGCTGATTCTGTAGGGAGAGCGTTAGGCAGGGAAGAAGAACCAAAAAACTGCTTCTGCTGTTAGCGATTTCCACTTACAACACGACACTTTGTGTGCAGTGACAGGGGAGGCTATATTTTTGTGCATCAGCTCTGTTGGTTATTAGGCTGCCTTATAAGGCTCCCTGATAGCTGCATTGCTGTTTGCACACTGCTGTGCAAACTGCTTTTTTAAAAGCAAAAATACTTTTCTTCCTCTTTTCTGCACAGTTACCAAGCGTTCATTTTTCCACCCTTTGTGTGTGCACTGTGCAGCAGTCCTGCTTATTAGGCTGCCTGCGTCCATACTTGGACTGAGAGCATCATTGTCAGCGTCCTCAAATCTCTAGTGAGATCCAAAATCTCACCAATCCTATAGACACCGTCCACCTTGTCATACACCATCCAATTTCAGCCTGTTACATTGAGGTGTAATCTCTCCTGGGCCAGAGACAATAGTTCTGCGTCCTCAAATCTATAGTGAGATTCAAATTCTCACCAATCCTATAGACACCCTCCACCTTGTCATACACCATCCAATTTCAGCCTGTTACATTGAGGTGTAATCTCTACTGGGCCAGAGGCAATAGTTCTGCGTCCTCAAATCTATAGTGAGATTCAAATTCTCACCAATCCTATAGACACCCTCCACCTTGTCATTCACCATCCAATTTCAGCCTGCTACATTGAGGTGTAATCTCTACTGGGCCAGAGACAATAGTTCTGCGTCCTCAAATCTATAGTGAGATTCAAAATCTCACCACTCCTATAGACACCCTACACCTTGTCATACACCATCCAATTTCAGTCTGTTACTTTGAGGTGTAATCTCTCCTGGGCCAGAGACAATAGTTCTGCGTCCTCAAATCTATAGTGAGATTCAAAATCTCACCAATCCTATAGACACCCTACACCTTGTCATACACCATCCAATTTCAGTCTGTTACTTTGAGGTGTAATCTCTACTGGGCCTGACACAATAGTTCAGCGTCCTCAAATCTCTAGTGAGATTCAAATTCTCACCAATAGTAGATACACCTTCTACCTTGTTTTACAGTACCATATAGCTGGTGGTATTTTGGGTACATTTTCACAAAAATGAGCAAGTATGGTGTAAGACGCCATGGAAGTGGGCGGGGGTTGCCAGCTGGTCCCGATGGTGGTGGTGGTGTTGCATGTGTTGGTAGTGGCAAAAGCACAATAGCACCTAAGGCAGGAGGTGTTGAGCCTGCGTCATCGTCTGGCTCCACAAGGCCTCGAAGGCTCTCTTTTCTGGGAGAAGGTAAACCACTTTTAAAGCCGGAGCTTCAGGAACAAGTTTTGGCTTACATTGCTGACACAGCCTTCAGCTCTCTCGCCTCCTCTTCTGAAGTTTCAAAAAATAAAAGCACTGAGTCATCATTGGAGGCTCCTGGTCAGGAACAACACCTTTCCTTGTGTCCTTCACCCCTACCAAAAGTGAAGGATGTGGCAGGCCACACTACCGATTACTCCATGGAGCTCTTTTCACATAGTACCATGCCTGTGGTAGCAAGTGAAATCGTGAATTCCCCAGTCCAAGATGAATCTGACATGGAGTGCACTGATGCACAGCCACTGCTAGATTTTTCTGCTGGTACATTCACTCAGAGCACTACATTGTCCTCGTAGTGTACTGAGGCAGAATCAGACCCTGATGAAACTCAGGTGCCCCTTCCCGCATACTATACTACCTTACACGGTGACACAGAGGAAGGTGCACATGAAATTGAAGAGGAGGTGATGGATGACCCAGTTGTTGACCCAGATTGGCATCCAATGGGGAAAGAGGGTGCCACTGCCAATAGCTCAGAAGAGGAGGAGGAGGATCCGCAGCAAGCAACGACATCGCAACAGCTGTTATCTGGCAGGACTGTAGCAGTCCAAAAACGTGTTACAAAAACCAAAAGAGTTGCAGGACAGCTTGGCCAGACGGTCAAATTAGCACAGCGTGCAAGGTCTCAAAATGTCTTCCATAGTAGGAAGAGTGCAGTGTGGCACTTTTTTGAACAAAATCCTAATGATCAGGCAAAGGTAAGAAGTGTAAGAAGTGCACAAAGACCTTTAGCCGAGGGAAAAATCTGAGAAATTTGAATACCAGTTGCATGCTTAGACACTTAACCACCATGCACTTGCAAGCATGGACGGACTACCCAACCTCACGTACCACATGTGCAACTGCTCCAAATGAAGGTAGTCAGCAACGCTACATCGCTTCCCCCACTGTAAGCCCACTGGTTAGCACACCACCAGCAGCAAATGTCGAGGTGTCGTCTCAAGGGCAAAGCAGTCATGGAATCACAATGTTATTGCTACGAAAGACTGAATCTAGGCCATCAGCAACACCACCATCACCAACCCTCTCTGTCCGCCATGTCCACCTCTAGTTCCACCATATGCAGCTCTCAAGTCCAGCTCACCCTACCAGAGACTCTGAGTAGGACAAGAAAGTACTCATCCTCTCATCCGCGTACACTGGCTTTGAACGGCCACATTGCCAAACTAATCTCGTTAGAGATGATGCCCTACCGGTTGGTTGAGAGCAAAGCTTTCCACGAGCTCATGGCCTATGCAGTACCACACTTATGACCTACCCAGTCGGCACTTCTTTTCGCGAAAAGCCATCCCAGCCCTCCACATGTATGTGAAAGACCGCATTGTCCATGCACTCAAGCAATCAGTGAGTGGAAAGGTGCACCTCACAACAGATACATGGTCCAGTAGGCATGGCCAGGGCCGTTACGTATCCATCATTGTGCACTGGGTTAATGTGGTGGATGCAGGGTCCACAGGGGACAGCGGCGGTGGGACAGTGTTGCCTAGCCTCCTCCTCCTCCTCCAGAAGCGAAAGCTGGTCCACAGAGCACAGTCGCACGAGCACTCCATCCGCAGCTGCCAGTGTTGCACACGAAGTGGCCCACTATCAAACAGCTAGTGGTAAGCGTCAGCAGGCTGTGTTGAAGATGATGTGTTTGGGCGATAACAGACAACAGTGTGCAGTGGTCGAAGCTGAAAGACCTCTGTAAAGTCCTTCAGTGTTTTGAGGAATGCACACGGCTGGTAAGCGCAAACGACGCCATCATAAGCATGAGCATCCCACTTATGCGTCTGCTCATGCAAACTTTGACACACATTAAGGAGCAGGCGTCTGCAGCCGAGGAGGAGCGAAGCCTTGATGACAGTCAGACATTTTCTGGTCAGGGAAGTCTCGTGGACGAGGTGGAGGAAGAGGAGGATGATGGGGATGATTATTTTGGGGAGGATGCTTCTCAGGGGGCAAGAAAAACTGTTGGCGTGGCAAGGTCAGGTACAGGGTTTTTGCGTGACTGGAGGGATGTGGATTTGCCAGAAAGTGCTCCTCCACCCAGCACTCGCAGTGCATCATTGACACCTGGAGCATTGGCTCACATGTCTGATTATGCCTTGCAGATCCTAAAAAGGGTCCCCCGCATTGCCAAAATGATGAACGATGACGACTACTGATTGGCCAGCATCCTGGATCCACGCTATAAAGGTAAATTCCAAAACCTCATGCCACAGGAGAACCTAGAGCTAATATTGGCTAGCAAACAAGCAACTCTGGTAAACTGTTTGTTTGAGGAATCCCCAGCACACAGCGGCGGTGATGTTTCTCCCACGAGCCGTAGGGGGCAACATGGAAGATGTGTTCGTGGTGCACACAGCCGAAGTGGCATTGGACACAGGAGTTTCATGACCATGTTGTGGACTGATTTTTCAAGTACCGCTCACACGACAGGTAATACTGCATCGAGTGAAAGTGACAGGAGACAGCAGTTGTCAACTATGGTAGCAAACTACTTCTCCTCCCATATCGATGTTCTCCCTCACCCGTCATTCCCCTTTGACTATTGGGCCAGTAAACTTGACACCTGTCCTGAATTGGCGCAATATGCCTTACAGGAGCTCGCTTGCCCTGCTGCTAGTGTGTTATCTGAACGAGTCTTCAGTGCTGCTGGATCAATCCTGACAGAAAAAAGGACCCATCTGTCAATCCAAAATGTTGATGATCTAACCTTCATTAAAATGAACCATGCATGGGTTTCAAAGGATTTTGTCCCACCCTCCCCTGCTGACACGTAGGTTGCCAGAAAAATGGCTTGCTTTTGTCCTCCTCTTCCGCAGACTTCTCCAATTACTCCATTTGCAGCTGCTGAATGTCCAACATCAACATATGCCAATTTTTCCACCTCCCTAACTGGGCTGCCTCCCCCCACAGGGCCGGGGTCACCACCTGGCGCACGCGCCCGTGCAAGTGCCATTGCCCTGGACAGGTGGGTGGGCACACTCTTTGGCAATGGCACTGACACAAGGTCCCACATAGTAGAATCAAGTGTCTCTGACGGTGGGGGGGTGTCGTCGCCAATGAGTGGGGCCCCCCTACTTGCTCAGGATCACAGCACTTGCAAAGTTGAAATACCTCTCCCTGCTCCACTGCCGTGACGTCTTCCACGTTTCCTGACAGTGACATTCTGGTCAGAGAGTGCGATGACATCACGTCTGTACGCCTTCTGCCTAAACAGTCCAAGTGCAGTGAGATGGAAGATGGGGACGACGAGGAGTCCAGACTAGTACAGGGATTCCCTTGCGAGGAGACATATTTAATTATTTTCAATGTTGGGACAGCTATTTTTAGGGAGCACTATACTCTGGAGAATGATTTATGAGGCCCACCATACACTGGAGCATTCCAAAGGTGGACATCAGACACTGGAGCAGCATTTACAGGGCCCATTATGCACTGGAGCATTAGAAATGGGGCCCATTATATATGGAGCATTATTTGGGCCCATAACACAGTGGAGCTTCATCCATGGGGACCAACATATACTGTAGCATTATGTGGAGCTCATCATATACTGTTTCAAACATTATATGGGACCAATGATTCTGTATGGAGAAATATGTGGGCCTCATTACTCTGTATAGCGCACTATGCGGTGGCCATAATACTGTATGGAGTACTGTATGTCCGTTTTTGGAGCTATTGGAGAATTTAAAATGGATATCAGTCATGAGATGTAAGAAGTGAAGTATTTTTCATTGTACTATACCGCTATTTCTCTGCCATATCAGAGGATCATGAATTGTGGCATGTGTTAAGGGGGTTTCACACATAGCGAGATCGCTAGCGATATCGCTCGAGCGTCACCGATATTGTTACGAAACAGCGATATCGCTAGCGATCTTGCTAAGTGTGAAATGTAGCAGCCTATCGCTGATCGAGCTAGAATGAGCAGGTCCATTTTTCCATCGTTGGCGTCCCGCTGGCCAGCACTCATCACTGTGTTTGAAGCTTAAAAACGACGAGCGACGTCATTAACGACGCAGAGCTCAGTGATACAGGTCTGAATCTGTTACAATTAAGTTGTGTGAAAGGTACTCAACGACCAACGAGGTCGTTATGCAGATCGTTGATCTGTCTTGCGTCGTTGATGAGATTGGACTGTTTGAAAGCTATCTAGCGATCATGTAACGATGCACCAGCGATCTTTGCCAGGTCGGATCGTTATCGCTGGTGCGTCGCTATGTGTGAAGGGGCCTTTAAAGGAGCCCATTGACACTCTTTGGCCCTGGGCCCACGAAAATCTGGAGCCAGCCCTACCCCCCCACAACTTTAGCCAAATAACCCCCAGTTTTCAATGCCTAACTATTATTATAAAGTAAATTAAGGTTGACAAGCTTAAGTAATAAGAATTGATGTTTTTGGCATTAAAATGGGCACTGTAGGTGTGTTTCCTGTCCTCCACTCACTGCCGACTTTTCTTCCCCTTTAACTTGCATTGGGTTTCGTGTTTCAGTCGGCCTTAGACTTTTCACGATAATCGGCCGATTTCGTTCGACCCGACTTTTGAGAAAGTCGGGTTTCATGAAACCCGACTCGACCCGAAAAAAAGGCAAAGTCGCTCATCTCTACTCCTGAGCAGAGAGGTCAATCAACTCGTTAGATGACATCTGTAGGGCAGCAACCTGGTCCTATCCTTCTACCTTCTATATGCACTTTAGATTGGATATGGCTGATTCCTCCAACCTCACCATTGCGCAGGGGTGCTCCAGGTGGTAGTCCCACCTTAGATTATTATATTTCTCTGTGAATCTTTCATTGTGCTGTCATGGGTGATGGATAAAGTCTTAGTTACTTACCAGTAACGTGATTTTTCGGAACCCATGAAAGCACCCTTATATTCCCTCCCATTACATGTGGGTGAGCACTGCTTTCGCTAGCGTTGTGTTTCCACACCTTTAGTTTATTAGTTGGTAACATAGTTACATGCAGTTGTGGCCAAAAGTATTGACACCCCTGCAATTTTGTCAGATAATACTCAGTTTCTTCCTGAAAATTATTGCAAACACAAATTCTTTCTATTATTATCTTCATTTAATTTGTCTTAAATGAAAAAACACAAAAAGAATTGTCCTAAAGCCAAATTGGATATAATTCCACACCAAACATAAAAAAGAAGGTGGACAAAAGTATTGGTACTGTTCGAAAAATCATGTGATGCTTCTCTAATTTGTGTAATTAACAGCACCTGTAACTTACCTGTGGCACCTAACAGGTGTTGGCAATAACTAAATCACACTTGCAGCCAGTTGACATGGATTAAAGTTGACTCAACCTCTGTCCTGTGTCCTTGTGTGTACCACATTGAGCATGGAGAAAAGAAAGAAGACCAAAGAACTGTCTGAGGACTTGAGAAACCAAATTGTGAGGAAGCATGAGCAATCTCAAGGCTACAAGTCCATCTCCAAAGACCTGAATGTTCCTGTGTCTACCGTGCGCAGTGTCATCAAGAAGTTTAAAGCCCATGGCACTGTGGCTAACCTCCCTAGATTTGGACGGAAAAGAAAAATTGACAAGAGATTTCAACGCAAGATTGTGCGGATGTTGGATAAAGAACCTCTTGTTTGTACTAACATCCAAACAAGTTCAAGCTGCCCTGCAGTCCAAGGGTACAACAGTGTCAGCCCGTACTATCCGTTGGCGTCTGAATGAAAAGGGACTGTATGGTAGGAGACCCAGGAAGACCCCACTTCTTACCCCGAGACATAAAAAAGGCAGGCGGGAGTTTGCCAAAACTTACCTGAAAAAGCCTAAAACGTTTTGGAAGAATGTTCTCTGGTCAGATGAGACAAAAGTAGAGCTTTTTGGGCAAAGGCATCAACATAGAGTTTACAGGAGAAAAAAGGAGGCATTCAAAGAAAAAAACACGGTCCCTACAGTCAAACATGGCGGAGGTTCCCTGATGTTTTGGGGTTGCTTTGCTGCCTCTGGCACTGGACTGCCTGACCGTGTGCATGGCATTATGAAGTCTGAAGACTACCAACAAATTTTGCAGCATAATGTAGGGCCCAGTGTGAGAAAGCTGGGTCTCCCTAAGAGGTCATGGGTCTCCCAGCAGGACAATGACCCAAAACACACTTCAAAAAGCACTAGAAAATGGTTTGAGAGAAAACACTGGAGACTTCTAAGGTGGCCAGCAATGAGTCCAGACCTGAATCCCATAGAACACCTGTGGAGAGATCTAAAAATGGCAGTTTGGAGAAGGCACCCTTCTAATATCAGGGACCTGGAGCAGTTTGCCAAAGAAGAATGGTCTAAAATTCCAGCAGAGCATTGTAAGAAACTCATTGATGGTTACCGGAAGCGGTTGGTCGCAGTTATTTTGGCTAAAGGTTGTGCAACCAAATATTAGGCTGAGGGTGCCAATACTTTTGTCTGGCCCATTTTTGGAGTTTTGTGTGAAATGATCAATGTTTTGCTTTTTGCTTCATTCTCTTTTGTGTTTTTTCATTTAAGACAAATTAAATGAAGATAATAATACCAAAGAATTTGTGATCGCAATCATTTTCAGGAAGAAACTGAGTATTATCTGACAAAATTGCAGGGGTGTCAATACTTTTGGCCACAACTGTAGTTATTAAGGTTGAAGGAATACTTTAAGTCCATCTATTTCAACCCATATCGTAACCTAATATGCCCTAACATGTTGATCCAGAGGAAGGCAAAGAAAAACCCGTGTGGCAAACAGTAAGCTTCATTTTGGGGAAGAAAATTCCTTTTCGACTCTACATACGGCAATCAGACTAGCTCTCTGGATCAACACAATATTAAGGAAACTAGTGTATATACCCTGTAATATTATACTTTTCGAGAAAGGCATCCAGTCCCCTCTAAAATTTTAGTAGGGAATCACTCATTACAACATCATACGGCAGAGAGTTCCATAGTCTCACTGCTCTTACAGTAAAAAATCCGCGTCTGTGATTATGCTTAAACCTTCTTTCCCTCAGATGTAGAGGATGCCCCTTTCTCCCCGTCTCAGGTCTATGAGTAAAAAGGTCATTAGAAAGGTCTTTGTACTGCCCCCTCATATATTTATACATTGTAATAAGGTCACCCGTTAGCCTTCGTTTTTCCAAACTATATAACCCCAAGTGTAATAACCTGTCTTGGTATTGCAGACCCCCCAGTGCTCTAATAACCTTGGTCGCTCTTTGCACCCGCTCCAGTTCAGCTATGTCTTTCTTATACACCGGAGACCAGAACTGTACACAGTATTCTAAGTGTGGTCGCACTAGTGACTTGTATAGAGGTAACATTATGTTCTCCTCATGAGCATCTATGCCTCTTTTACTTGATCCCATGGTGTTAGTTATTTTATGATGTTTTTATTAATAACCATTGGAGGTCCTCTCATGCTGTGTAATCCAACTTATGCGAGGGAGAGGTGCCACCTCTTTAGCCTGTAGGTTTCATATGCTTGGTGGGCAGATCCCCTCTCTCATGGTGCTGTCATGGGTTTAGAAAAATCCTGCTACCCATAAGTAACTAATTCTTTTGAGTCCCCACTCATGGTCCAGGAACAAGGACCTGAGTGGGGACTTATTTTTTTTTTGCGAGATGAGTACCAGATTTTATTGGTGTTACTTTCACCTACATAAGATTGTTTGGTGGCTGTTTATTCCAATATTTGGGAGGCAGAATGAGCAAACATTTGAACACCAGGCTCCATTGGTTCATCCTATGAGGTTTTCTATTAGACTGTGAACTGTCATTGTCCTGGTGAATAACTGAATCGTTTTACATAACTTGCCATTTTTACTGACAGTTTAAGTAGAAATGTTGGTAAAATGTGAAATTGAAGAATTTTTTATTCCTAAATAATAATTGGTTTTATTCTTGGCAGATGACTGTACCAGGAGATCAGAGGGACAGCTGACATCTTCAATTTTAAAATCAGACTATCTTGAGATCCCACAGGATACAATTGAAATTAATGCCATTACTCCAGATATACCATCATCTCTTCGCAGCAACGATCTGTCATCTGATCCTTTGAAACAGGTCCTGTCTTCTGCTTCATTACTGACTACTAAGGAAAATCAATGTCACAAGCTTAGCATTAAAAAACTAATTGCTCCAAAAGCAAAGGATAGTTTTCCCCTCAAAAAGTCTTCGCTTAAACATCAAAAAACTCACACAAAGGAGAATAGATTTTCTTGTTCCAAGTGTGGGAAATGTTTTAATCAGAAAGCGCATCTTGATAGCCACCAGAGAACTCATACAGGGGAGAAGCCTTTTTCATGTTTGGAATGTGGGAAATGTTTTTACCGGAAATCAGATTTGGTCAGGCACTGGGGAACTCACACAGGGGAGAAGCCTTTTTCGTGTTCAGAATGTGGGAAATGTTTTAACCTTAAAACGCATCTTGATAGGCACCAGAGAATCCACACAGGGGAGAAGCCTTTTTCATGTTCAGAATGTGGAAAATGTTTTAATCAGAAAGCGCATCTTGATAGGCACCAGAGAACCCACACAGGGGAGAAGCCTTTTTCATGTTCAGAATGTGGAAAATGTTTTAATCAGAAAGACCTTCTTGGTAGACACCAGAGAACTCACACAGAGGAGAATTCTTTTTCGTGTTCCGATTGTGGGAAATGTTTTAACCGGAAAATGCAACTTGTTAGCCACCAGAGAACCCACACAGAGGAGAAGCCTTTTTCATATTAAGAATGTGGGAAATGTTTTTATCAGAAAGCGCATCTTGATAACCACCAGAGTACTCATACAGGGGTGAAGCTTTATTCATGTTCAGAATGTGGGAAATGTTTTTATCAGAAAGCGCATCTTGATAACCACCAGAAAATTCACATGGGGGGAGAAGCCATTTCCATGTTCAGAATGTGTGAAATGTTTTAACCAGAAAGCAGAACTTGTTGCACATGAGAGAATTCACACAGCAATGAGGCCATATTCATGTTCAGAATGTGGGAAACATTTTATCCAGAAATATGATGTTGTTGTACACCAGAGAACTCACACAGGGGAGAAGTCTTTTTCCTGTTCAGAATGTGGGAAATGTTTTACTCAGAATTCACATCTTGTTGCACATGGGAATTCACACAGCAATGAAGCCATATTCATGTTCAGAATGTGGGAAATGTTTTAGAGATAAATCATATTTTGTTACTCACCAGAGAATTCACACAGGGGAGAAGCCATATTCATGTTCAGAATGTGGGAAATGTTTTTATCAGAACGCGCATCTTGATAACCACCGGAAAATTCACACGGGGGAGAAGCCATTTCCATGTTCAGAATGTGGGAAATGTTTTAACCAGAAAGCAGAACTTGTTAGGCACCAAAGAATCCACACAGGGGAGAAGCCTTTTTCCTCTTCAGAATGTGGAAAATGCTTTTTGAAGAAATCCTTTCTTCTTAGTCACCAGAGCAGTCACACAGGGTAGCAGCCTTTTTTTATTGAATAGCTCATCTTCCCACCCCAGAGCCATTACTTCCTCACCTCAACATAGAAAAAGAAGCAGTCTTATCCCTCATGACTTGTATTGAGCGACTTTTGGTCTTTTAGGGTCGAGTTTCGTTTCATGAAACCCGACTTTTCCAAAAGTCGAGTCGAGCAAAATCGGCCGACTATAGGGAAAAGTCAGGGTCGTCCCGAAACACGAAACCCAATGTAAGTCAATGGAGAATTAAAGTCGGCAGTGAGAGGAGGACAGGAAACACACCAACAGTGCCCATTTGAATGCCAAAAGCATAAATTCTTGTTACTGAAGCTTGCCAACCATAATTAACTTCATAATACTAGTTACACACTGAAAAATGGGGGTTATTTGGCTACAGTTGTGGGGGGAGGGCTGGCTCCAGGTTTTTGTGGGCCCAGGGCCAAAGAGCGTCCCTTTAACACATACCACAACTCATGATGCTCCGATACGGCAGAGAAATAGCAGTATAGTGCAATGAAAAATACTTCACTTCTTACATCTCATGACTGATATCCATTTTAAATTCTCCAATACCTCCAAAAACGGACAGTATATAACTCCATACAGTATTATGGCCAGCGCTTAGTGCGCTATACAGAGTAATGAGGCCCATATATTTCTCCATACGGAATCATTATTCCCATATAATGTTTCAAACCGTATATGATGAGCTCCACATAATGCTACAGTATATGTTGGTCCCAATGGATGAAGCTCCACTGTCTTATGGGCCCAAATAATGCTCCATATATAATGGGCCCCATTTCTACTGCTCTAGTGTATAATGGGCCCTGTAAATGCTGCTCCAGTGTCTGATGTCCACCTTTGGAATGCTCCAGTGTATGGTAGGCCCCATATATCATTCACCAGAGTATAGTGCTCCCCAAAAATTGCTGTCCCAACATTGAAAACAATTACATAAGTCTCCTTGCTAGGGAATCCCTGCACTACTCTGAACTCCTTGTCATCCCCATCTTCCATCTCACTGCACTTGGCTGTTTAGGCCCTCCTACCGGCAGAGACACTTTAGCGTACTATGCGGTGCCCTGTGCCAGTGCCATCGCCCATGAGTATGCCCCCCCACCTGCTCAAGGAATCTGCACTTTCATCTGCACCTTCCTCTTTGTCACCATGTAAGGTGGTATAGTATGCAGGAAGGGGAACCTGAGTTTCCTCTGGGTCAGATTCTGGCTGTGTAGAGTGCGAGGGGAATGTAGTGGTCTGGGTCAATGTACCAGCAGCATCATCCAGCAGTGGCTGGGCCTCAGTGCACTTGTGGCATCCCCAAGAGTACGGTCGCCACTGTGGCATTGCCTTCCTCCTAGGGAGTGTGTTGTCAAGCTTGGGAGCAACGAAGGATCTCTCTAGCAGTGAAACCAACACTCAACACATTTCCCACTCCAGGCCAGCAGGGAGACCTCTGAACCTGACTGCTGAGGAGCTGCTCTCTGTGGTCGGGAGGAGGTAAGTTAGGGCACTCTGTGCAGGGAAGGGGAAGTGTGTGGACGTGAGAAGGGGAGCTGGAGGATGAGCAGAGTTAAGGCTCACTCCTAGCTGGAGCACATGGTCCAGATTCCGGTCTCCAAGTTTGTAGGGACACTGACGTTCCTGCAGCAGAAACCGGGGGATGTAGCAGCTATAAATGCTCTGTACCCAACTAAGGCTCGGAGGCCCCAGCATCGACGTGTGCGAGGCAGAAGGAAAAGGCTACAGCTGTCTGCCATACAAGTAAAGTCTGAGGAACATCTGTTAGACAGGAGGCGTTTCAGTGAACCATGGTCCTGTGAGTGCTTCCCCAACAAGCGCTAGAAAGGAGACGTTCAGGAAGGTACATGTTGGCGGAGTGTTGGAAGGGAGCTTTCCATTCTGGTCCCGGAGGTTGGCAGAGGTCCTGACCCGGAGGACACAGCACGGAGGCAGGCATCTGTGTAACCTGCAGACTGTGAGTAAAGCTTTGGAACTGCACGCTCTGGTGTCCTACAGTTATTCCAGCACCGCTACATCTGGGTACCAGCACCTACACCGCCTGTGCCTTTCCCCCATCACTACATCTACACTTCCCTGGGACTCCAGGTCCACCTGTGGGGAGCTTCACCATCTTTGCTGTGCAACACCATCAGTCCCAGAGGATCTGAATGCAGCGTCGGCCTAACATCTATGTTGCCGAACACCACAGGTGGCGTCAAACTATCTATATAAACTCTTTACCATTATACCACGCCATTTACATGGGTGCCCAGGGCCACTGTCCGGGTCACTGCTGCTGTGACACATCCCACTGACACCGGCCCGGTACCGAGTACCCCACAGCCCTGGGAGGGCGACCCATATGCCGACTGCTGATCGGGCGGCGTTATTTCCATGAACCTCCAAACAGCGTCCCTGAAGGCAAAGTTTTTGGTTTCCGGGGGCAGTATGATTGCAAAGCTGAACCTTAAAGGAATGTCCAAAAGGGCACCACCAGGAGTGGAGCCTGTGGCTTAATTGGACTGCACCCGGGAAACCACTACCATACAAGCTACAGAAAAGATGGACAGATTGCAAGCTTTGTCGATTCTGTGTGTGGTGTGGTAGTGGTATGTCCGTTTGTAGTTGTGCTAGCGATTTCTCAGCTTTATTCCGTTAACGACCGAGACTCCGGCATGGCCCCGCGGTACGCGTCAAGCTTACTAGAGGGATACGCGAGGCTGCGGCACGTGAGATCGAGCAATAACAGGTCTAGCATTCCAGTACATGTCCAGGGCTGCATGCACGCTACACTGAAAGGACCAGCTTTTGTCGCTTACAGGTGCAGATAACCTGCTGAACTCTGTTAGTGATGGGGATCTGGGATTCAGATTATTCCCCGCGAATGATGATTTCCCAGTAAGTTCAGGTCAACCGCAATTCCGGAGTTAGGCCTAATCGTCATTCCTGAAAAAATTACGTGTCCAAACCACAGGTGCTGTAGCTTGCTTAACAGCTTGGCAGCCGTTCTCAGGCCCAGTATGGATTCAACAACATTGTAGAAAGTTGATAAAGGGTACAGTTTCACCGGATAACACGTATATATGTAGCCTAGTTTACACATTAAAAATATATGTCAATAGATCAGGAGGCAGACTCAGATGTTCTCAGGATGGATTTGACCAGATTGTACAAAGTTGAGAAAGGGTACTTTATCACTGGATAGCAGGTATATATAACATAGTTTAAACATGTAAAATCTCTGTGTTCTCAGTATGGATTACACAGCAATCTAAAAAGTGGAAAAAAGGAAATGTATTTGAGGCGTACACAACTATATACTTTTGGTGTTATTTTTAAATCTTCATATATATTTCTGTCTCAGTAATACAGTCCAGCCTCTCCGCAATAGGAAATGAGATGCATACAATTAGTGACATAAAGGCTATTGATTGCAGAAATCTAGGAATTATTATTCACGGGAAAAACTTCCGTCACAATTCTCATAGGCGATGCTGACCCTCAATTAATTTGTGTGTTGAGACAGTGAAAACATTTTTTTGTGAATAAAGTCTTGCTGTATCGCACTTCCGTTGATTCCATCACTGTTACTCATCTCAATCCAATTTTTATCACAGGGAGCGATGTGAACATGGTGCTCACTGGCTATCATGATCTGTCACGTAACTTTGGAGTGCAAAAGACAGAAGCCACAGGCCGTAGGCGATTCTATTTGATTGGCATGAGAGGGCACATTTTGAAATGTGCGCCGGAATGTTACACGTTTGTGAGTAGGAAAACTGTGAAAGCTGATGATAAACCACCACTGCATGTAATTGTGAGTCGACGTCCATAAGAAATGGAAGCCACTGATCATCTGGAGCTAGAGCCCGGCCAGCAGGACAGGGCATAGCTACATCTTAACCATCATCTTTCAGTTCAATCAATTTGTAGTGGCAGTCCCAGTGAAGGATTTGACAGCCCAGACTACACAGCGGAGGAGCAGGGAGAGGTAAACATTGCAAATGCTGGGGCCATGCCCAAGCAAGGGGGGCACACTCGTGGGCATCGGTACTGGCACTGGGCCCCTCATAGTACGGCGGTGTGTCTGACGGCGGGTGTGCACCACCACTGTCAGAGACACTTGATTGCACTATGAGGGACCCTATGCCAGTGCCCGCGCCCAAGAGTCGGCCTACCCACCTGTCCAGGGCAACGGCAATCGCACGGTTTTGTGCGCTAGGTGGTGACCCCGGCCATGAGGGGGGGCTGCCCACTTAGGGAGGTTTACAAAGTGGCATATGTAGATGTGGGTCATTCAGCTGCTGCAAAAGGCGAAATAGGTCAAGTTCGCGGAATAGGAGGAGGACCAAAGCAAGCCATTTTTCTGGCAACCTATGTGTCATCAAGGGAAGGTGGGACAAAATCCTTGGAAACCCATGCATGGTTCATTTTAATGAAGGTTAGATCATCCACATTTTGGGTTGACAGACGGGTCCTTTTTTCTGTCAGGATTGATCCAGCTGCACTGAAGACTCTTTCCGATAGCACACTTGCAGCTGGGCAAGCGAGCTCCTGTAAGGCATATTGTGCCAATTCAGGCCAGGTGTCCAGTTTAGTGGCCCAATAGTCAAAGGGGAATGACCTGTGCGGGAGAACATCGATATTGTAGGAAAAGTAGTTGTTAACCATAGTTGACAACTGCTGTCTCCTGTCACTTTCCATTGATGCAGTATTACCAGTTGTGTGAGCGGTCCGTGAAAAATCAGTCCACAACATTGTCATGAAACCCCTGTCTCCAACGCCACTTCTGCTGTGTGCACCATGAACACCTCTGCCAAGCTGCCCCTGGCCCGTACGGCTCATGTGAGAACCATCACCGCTGCTGTGTGCTGGGAATGCCTCAACCAACCGGTTAATCAGAGTTGCTTGTTTAGTAGCCAATATTAGGTCAAGGTTCTCCTGTGGCATGATGTTTTGTAATTTGCCTTTATAGCGTGGATCCAGGATGCTGGCCAACCAGTAGTCGTCATCGTTCATCATTTTGGCAATGCGTGGGTCCCTTTTTAGGATCTGCAAGGCATAATCTGACATGTGGGCCAATGTTCCCGGAGTCAATGATGCACTGCGAGTGCTGGGTGGAGGAGCACTTTCTGGCAAATCCACATCCCTCCAGTCACGCACAAACCCTGTACCAGACCTTGCCACGCCAACATTTTCACTTGCCCCACGTGATGCATCCTCCTCCCCTAAGTAATCATCCCCATCATCATCCTCCTCCTCCTCTTCTTCCTCAACCTCATCCAGGAGAGGTCCCTGAGCAGACAATGGCTGAATGTCATCAAGGATTCCCTCCACCTCTTCTTCCTCGTCAACATTGGCTGCAGACGCCGGCTCCTTAAGGTGCGTCAAAGTTTGCATGAGCAGACACATAAGTGGGATGCTCATGCTTAGGATGGCGTCGTCTGCGCTTACCAGCCGTGTGCATTCCTCAAAACACTGAAGGACTTTACAGAGGTCTTTCAGCTTCGACCACTGCACACCTGTCAACTCCATGTCTGCTCTCAAAGTGCCTGGCCGTGTATCCTCCCACAAATGCATTATGGCCTGCCTCTGCTCGCACAGCCGCTCAACCATGTGCAGGGTGGAGTTCCACCTTGTTGCAATGTCGATAATGAGGCGGTGGTTGGGAAGGTGGAGCAATCGCTGCAGCTTCTGCATACGAATGGAGTGTACAGGTGACCGGCGGACGTGCGCGCACAGTCTTCGCACCTTCTGGAGCAGGGCTGTTAACTCCGGATAATTATTGAGGAAGCACTGCACCACCAGGTTCAAGGTGTGAGCCAAGCAAGGTATGTGGCTGAGTTTTGAAAGGGCTATGGCTGCCACAAAATTACGGCCGTTATCACTAACTACCTTGCCTGCCTCAAGATGTACACTGCCCAGCCATGATTCAGTTTGTCGCTGAAAGTACTCGGCCAGCACCTCGGCAGTGTGTCTGTCGCCCAAACACATCATCTGCAACACAGCCTGCTGACACTTTCCACTAGCTGCTCGATAGGGGGACACCTCGTGTGCAACAGTGGCAGCTGCAGATGGAGTGCTCGTACGACTGCGCTCTGTGGACGAGCTTTCGCTTCTGGAGGAGGAGGGTCGAACGCCTACAGCCAACTGTTTCCTAGGATATCAGGACTCTTCAGACCTACAGATGACTACCCATTCCTGCTACTACATGTGGGGACAAATGACACCGCAAGAAATGACCTGGAAACCATCTGCAGAGACTTTGAAGACTTAGGCAAGAAAGTGAAAGAACTGGGAGCGCAGGTGGTCTTCTCTTCCATCCTCCCAGTGGATGGCCATGGAACAAGGAGGTGGAATAAGATTCTGCAGGTGAACAACTGGCTACGTCGATGGTGCCGTCAGCAACGATTTGGATTTATGGATCACGGAGTGAATTACTTTTACGATGGACTACTTGCTAGAGATGGGGTGCACCTTACGAAGACTGGAAAACATGTATTTGGAAGTCGCCTTGCTACACTTGTAAGGAGAGCTTTAAACTAGAACAACATGGGAAGGGAAGCAAAAGACCAGAAAAAGCCATACACCTGACAAATGCTATTGAGAAGTCTGCTATTAAAAGTGGAAAGGAAGAACAAAGACAAAAGAATCTAATTAATAAAAAAATTGGAGAAAGAGAAATCAATCACAAACTAAAATGTTTCTATACTAATGCACAAAGCATGGGCAACAAACAAGGAGAATTGGAACTACTAACATAGGAAAAGAAATATGATGTCATTGGAATCACTGAAACTTGGTGGGACGATACACATGATTGGAATACAAGACTAGAAGGATACAACTTATTTGCAAGAAACAGACTTGATAAACGAGGAGGAGGTGTCGCATTGTATGTTAGAAACGCGTATATCTGCACAGAGATTGAAGCTTCAGAGACTGGGAGTTCTGTGGAAACTGTTTGGGTAAGAACAATGGAAAGGACACCATTGTAGGCATTTACTACAGGCCGCCTGTGCAAGTTGAAGATATGGATGAACTCTTTATGCATCAAATGGCCAAGTTCTCCAAAAAATATGACATAGTTGTCATGGGAGATTTCAACTATCCAGACATTTGTTGGGAATCTCTCTCAGGCAAAACTAACAGGTCAAGGAAATTCTTATCCTCTCTTGCTGACAACTTTATCTTCCAAAAGGTAGGGGAGAAAACAAGGGGAACTGCTACCTTGGATCTAATCCTTATAAACAGGGAGGAAATGGTTGAGGAGGTAAAAGTGGCTGGGACCCTAGGAGGTAGCGACCATGCTGTTTTAGAATTTTGGATAACTAGAGGAGGAAGACCTGTGAAGACTCAGACGTCAAGGTTAGATTTCAGAAAGGCAGATTTTAAGGGATTCAGAAAGAGAATTGGAGGGATCCAATGGCTGGATATTCTTAAAGACAAAAATGTCCAGGAAGGATGGGAAATCTTGAAAAATGAAATTCTCACAGCACAATTGTTAACAATTCCGAAAAGAGGGAAGAATAGGAAGCATTTAAGGAAACCAGGATGGATGAACACAGAACTTAAGCACATGCTAAAAAGGAAGAAAAAAATGTTTATAAAATGCAAAGAGGGAGGCATATCTAAAGAAGAATATAATGCTGTCTGCAGAACCTGCAGGGCACAAATCAGATTAGCTAAAGCTGAAAATGAATTGAGGCTTGCAAGAAATGTCAAAAGCAATAATAAAGGATTTTGGGGATATGTCAAAAGTAAAAGAAAAGTCAAAGATGCTATAGGATTTTTACAGGATGAAAATGATGAAATGGTAAGACAGGATGTTGAGAAGGCCGAACTTTTAAATTCCTATTTTACATCTGTTTTCTCTCAGAAAGGAAATGTAACATCAACTGTTCTTCACTGTCCTATTAAGGGAATAGAAGAATCCAGGATATCTAAAAACAGAAAGATAGTGAGGAAACACTTAGCTAACCTAAATGAATTCAAGTCTCCAGGTCCAGATGAATTACACCCCAGAGTACTGAAGGAGATAGCAGAAGAAATTTTTGAACCCCTCTCCATAATCTTTGAAAATTCTTGGAGAACAGGAGAAGTCCCAGAAGACTGGAGAAGAGCAAATATTGTTACTATCTTTTTTTTTTTAACTAATACTTTATATTGTTCGCAAGCACTCATTCATACTCTCTGCATGAAATATTTTATTATACGTGCAAAAAACTCCATTTGATTGTTATCAATTTCATATATTGTTTGTAGGTACCTATTTATACCTTTTGCATGGAACCACTCATTCCTGCGTATCTATAAATTATTTTTGAGGTGTAAAAAAATTCTTTTTGATTCTGACTAACTTTATATTGTTCGTAGGCACTCATTCACACCTTTCGCATGGAATCATTCATTTCTGCGCAGAAAATCCATTTTCCATTGGAAGATTATCTTGGAGTTATTTAATTACTTTTAGATATATCCATTTATATTATTGTAACTTTTTTTTTTTTTTTCTCTTGGGAACTTCAATCCTGGAGTGATCTGTATCATTGCAAGGAACCGTTCACTTTTCCTTTCATGTGTTGCCACTTTCTGTAATTAATTGCAAGTTTTGTGATTGGTTTGCAACCTGTATATATTTTTCTATGCATATTGTTTTTATTTACCTATGACTAAGGGTGCCTTTGTGCACCGGAAACGCGTCAGGTGTTTTTTGCATTTTAATATGGCATATTAGCCTAATAAAGTTTTTTTCATTTATGCCGGTGTGCTGAACGAACTTTTTCTTCTTGTGGACATCTGCTGTGCTCACCAGCGTATTCATGCACCCACCTGTGGATCAATGAACTCAGCCCAAAGTGGTTTTCATTTGGATGCGATGCAAGCTCCCAGTCCTCCCTCTCCTGAGGAAACACTTAGCTAACCTAAATAAATTCAAGTCTCCAGGTCCAGATGAATTACACCCCAGAGTACTGAAGGAGATAGCAGAAGAAATTTTTTAACCCCTCTCCATAATCTTTGAAAATTCTTGGAGAACAGGAGAAGTCCCAGAAGACTGGAGAAGAGCAAATGTTGTTCCTATCTTCAAAAAGGGGAAGAAGGTGGACCCAGGCAACTATAGGCCGGTGAGTCTGACTTCTATACCAGGAAAGATCTTTGAACAAATTATTAAACAACATGTATGTCAGTACCTGGTTAAGAATGAAGTGATTAAACAGAGCCAGCATGGGTTTGTAACTAATATGTCATGTCAGACTAACTTAATTTCCTTCTATGAAGGAATCACTGATTGGGTGGATCAAGGAAATGCTGTAGATATAGTATATCTTGACTTCAGCAAAGCATTTGACAAAGTATCTCATACAATCCTTATTGAAAAAATGACTAAGTATGGAAAAGACAAGGCAACTGTTAGGTGGATTCATAACTGGCTTAGTGATCGGACCCAAAGAGTGGTCGTAAATGGCTGCACATCCAGTTGGAAGAATGTCTCAAGTGGGGTACCACAGGGCTCTGTCCTGGGCCCTGTATTGTTCAACATCTTTATGAATGATTTAGATGAATGAATTGAGGGTAAACTGATTAAATTTGCTGATGACACAAAGCTAGGAGGGATAGCTAATACTAGAGAAGAGAGAGAGAGGATTCAAAAAGATATAAATAAACTGGAGAAGTGGGCAGCAACTAACAGAATGGTTTTTAACAGGGAAAAATGCAAAGTACTACATCTGAGCAATAAAAATGAAAAAAGCATATACAGAATGGGAGGAATAGGGCTAAGTGACAGCACATGTGAAAAAGACTTGGGTATACTAATAGATCACAGACTGAATATGAGTCAACAGTGTGATGCAGCAGCAAAAAAGGCAAATGCAATTCTAGGATGTATTAACAGAAGCATACAGTCTAGATCACATGAAGTCATTATTTCCCTCTACTCCTCTTTGGTCAGACCTCATCTGGAATATTGTGTCCAGTTTTGGGCACCACATTTTAAAAAAGACATCAACAAACTGGAGCAAGTTCAGAAAAGAGCGACCAGAATGGTGACTGGTCTGCAAACCCTGTCTTATGAGGAAAGGTTGCAGGATTTGGGAATGTTTAGTTTGCAAAAGAGAAGACTGAGAGGAGACTTAATAGCTGTCTACAAATATCTAAAGGTCTGTCACATTGTAGAAGGATCAACTTTATTCTCATTTGCACAAGGAAAGACTAGAAGCAATGGGATGAAACTGAATGGGAGGAGACACAGATTAGATATTAGAAAAAACTTTTTGACAGTTAGAGTGATCAATGAGTGGAACAAGCTGCCATGAGAAGTAGTGAGTTCTCCTTCAATGGAAGTCTTTAAACAGAGGCTGGACAGACATCTTACTGGGATGATTTAGCGAATCCTGCTTTGAGCAGGGGGTTGGACCAGATGGCCCAGGAGGTCCCTTCCAACTCTACGATTCTATGATTCTATGATTCCTATACCGTGGGCTAGGCAGCACTGTCCCACCACCGCTGTCCCCTGTGGACCCTGCATCCACCACATTAACCCAGTGCGCAGTGATGGACACGTAACGGCCCTGGCCATGCCGACTGGACCATGCATCAGTTGTGAGGTGCACTTTTCCACTCACTGACTGCTTGAGTGCATGGACAATGCGGTCTTTCACATGATGGTGGAGGGCTGGGATGGCTTTGCGAGAGAAGTGGCGACTGTGTAGGTCATAGCGTGGTACTGCATAGGCCATGAGTTCGCAGAAAGCTGCACTTTCCACCAACCGATAGGGCATCATCTCACACGAGATTAGTTTGGCAATGTGGGCGTTCAAACCCAGTGTACGCGGATGAGAGACTGAGTACTTTCTTGACCTACTCATAGTGTCTGGGAGGGTGAGCTGGACTTGAGAGCTGCATATGGTGGAAGTAAAAGCGAAAGACAGCAAAATGTGCTGGAGTGGATTATCAAAATCATAATGATCTAGATGTGTTGGTAATCACAACCAAGATTCCAGCACATGAATGGACAGTGCAGAACACACTGCATATTAAATGTAACAACTGACGAAAAGCAGTGAAAAAATTCTAATATCGCATGGTAAAGTGCAGAATAGGTTTTATTGAAGGGTGAATGGTATGTGAAAACAGCTCCATGGAGTAATCATTAGTATGGCCTGCGTCATCCTTCAATCTTGGTTGGGGTGAAGGACACAAGGAAAGGTGTGGTTCATGAACATGAGCCTCCAATGACGACTCTGTGCTTTTATTTTTTACAACTTCAGAAGAGGAGGCGATAGAGCTGGAGGCTGAGTCAGCAATGTAAGACAAAACTTTTTCCTGAAGCTCTGGCTTTAAAAGCGGTTTGCCAACTCCTAGAAAACTAAGCCTTCGAGGCCTTGTGGAGCCAGACGATGACGCAGGCTCAACACCTCCTGCATTCGGTTCTATTTTGCTTTTGCCACTACCATCAGATCCACTACCAACACCATCATTACCAGCTGCCAACTCCCGCCCAATTCCACGGCCTCTTCCACCAGCCTTCCTCATTTTTGGTAGAAATGTAGACAAAATCCAACAAACTATATAGTAATGTAAAACAAGGTACAAGGTGTCTATAGGACAGGGGAGATTTTGAATTTCTGCACACACTTGTGGACACTGGACACTTTTGGATTGTGTGAGGCCAACTGAATATCACAGCGCTATGTCACAAGCTCGATGGCACAGGTGTGAAAAATGTCACTAGAGGATAACGGAGATTTTGAATTTCTGCACACACTTGTGGACACTTTTGGATTGTGTGAGGCCCACTGAATATCACAGCGCTATGTCACAGGCTCAATGTCGCAGGTGTGAAAAATGTCACTAGAGGATAACGGAGATTTTGAATTTCTGCACACACTTGTTGACACTGGACACTTTTGGATTGTGTGAGGCCCACTGAATATCACAGCGCTATGTCACAGGCTCGATGTCGCAGGTGTGAAAAATGTCACTAGAGGATAACGGAGATTTTGAATTTCTGCACACACTTGTGGACACTGGACACTTTTGGATTGTGTGAGGCCCACTGAATATCACAGCGCTATGTCACAGGCTCGATGTCGCAGGTGTGAAAAATGTCACTAGAGGATAACGGAGATTTTGAATTTCTGCACACACTTGTGGACACTGGACACTTTTGGATTGTGTGAGGCCCACTGAATATCACAGCGCTATGTCACAGGCAGAAATTGGCTAGTGTATGACAAACTACAAGGTGTATATAGAATTGGGCAGAATAGGAATCTCCCTAGAGTGTAGGTCTGTAAGAACGGAACAAGTCCTCGACTTATCCTTACAGAGCGACACACAGATAGCTTCACTGTGGCCGTGATAACAGCCGTTACACGGTACTGAGAGAGGAGCGTGCACGTACACGGCTGTCCGGTGTACGTAAAATTGTCAAGCTCCGTGTTTTTTAAGTATACGGACTGACACACGCTGTCTCTCTATAGTTTTGAATGTGATCAAACAGCAAATATATTTAACTGTTTGAAAACTAGACAAAACTAGAAGGTGCAGGTCTGTAAGAACGGAACATGTCCTCGACTTATCCTTACAGAGCGACACACAGATAGCTTCACTGTGGCCGTGATAACAGCCGTTACACGGTACTGAGAGGAGCGTGCACGTACACGGCTGTCCGGTGTATGTAAAATTGTCAAGCTCCGTGTTTTTTAAGTATACGGACTGACACACGCTGTCTCTCTATAGTTTTGAATGTGATCAAACAGCAAATATATTTAACTGTTTGAAAGCTAGATAAAACTAGAATGTGCAGGTCTGTAAGAACGGAACATGTCCTCGACTTATCCTTACAGAGTGACACACAGATAGCTTCACTGTGGCTCTGATAACAGCCGTTACACGGTACTGTGTGAGGAGTGTGCACCGCTGTATGGGGTGAAAAAATTCACGCTCAGTACCTCACCAGGACAAAAAAAAATTGGGATTGCTTTTAAAAAAGCAGTTTGCAGAGCAGTGGGTAAACAGCAATGCAGCCGTCAGGAAGCCTTAGAAGGCAGCCTAACAACCAACACCGCTGATCCAGCAAAATATAGCCTCCACTTGCACTGCACACACAGTGACTGATGTGTTGTACAGGCAAAATCGCTAGCAGCAGAAGCAGTTTTTGGTGTCTTCTTCCCTGCCTAACGCTCTCCCTACAAAATCAGCAGCAGCAGCTATCCCTATTCTGAGATCAGCATGAGTAACATGGCGGTCGGCGTGCACGCCCTTTTATACCCCCTGTGACGCCCACCAAAGCAAGCCAATCACTTGCATGCCCTTCTGAAAGATGGTGGTGACCCCTGCCTATGTCATCACGTTGCCCACAGTGTCCGTGGATCCTGATTGGCTGAAAAAGAGCGCAAAACAAACTTTTGAAACGCGACTTTGGCGCTTAAGTCGCCGACCTCGTGGCCGACCTCATCCTAGGGTCAGATTTCGTTTCATGAAACCCGACTTTGCCAAAAGTCGGCGACTTTTGAAATTTTTCGACCCGTTTCGCTCAACTCTACTCATGACGCCTGACCGCTCAAGCCTGTAAGTCCTGCACCATCTTCTCCTCTCTTACTGTCGGCCTTAAAAGAAAAAAGCTCAACTAATCTCCCTGTACTCTCACCGAAAACCACACACTGAGCAGTGCTTGCTTCACAGTGAAATGTACGGCCCCCCCGCCCTAGCCACAGGAGATTCTGATATTGAGAAGGCCATACTTGACTTGCAACATCATATTGTGTATTTCCCTACTACTCAAGACATTGAACAATATATACAGAGGCTGGAGACCACATACAAAACTAAAATAAGTTTCCTCACTTCTAGAATAGTCACAGCTTACTGACAAGGTACAGAGATTACAGGATGATGTCATACAAGTTTTGAGCCATCAAAATGCTCATAAACAGTCACTGGATCTTCACAGTCAGCAAATAAACAGTCTGTTTAATATGGTTGACTACCAAGAACCAGGGCTATAGAGTCGGAGTCAGTGTACATTTTGGTGGAGTTGGAATAGGTATAAAATGGACCGACTCCGACTCCTAAAGTATATAATAAATTGGGTACAGTAGTTCAATGCAGAATGTGCTGAATATTTTTTCATAGGAATTTGGGAAAGTTATGAAATGTCCTATAAATGGCTGTTCTATTCCTGATCTAAGGCTACATTCACACACAGCGTTTTTGCTGCGTTTTTTTGAGGATTCGTTTGCCAGCTACAAAAGCAGATCAGCTTTTTAAAAAAAACGCATCACCTGAAAGGTTTTTGAGCTCATAGATAATGTTTTCAATAGCAAAAGCAGATTAGAAATCTGCTCTATCCATCCATTTATCCATCCATCCATATCTGTCTATCCATATCTCATCTGTACCAAAATGAATGAAAGCTGGGTAAACACAGACTAACACTCCTTGTTTTTAGCACCAGTCAGGTACACCTCATAGCTGCCCAAAAGGACGCCCAGGACAGGCATTGCTCGCTCATCTTCAGTAACACATCAACATGAATTGATAGTTGGAATAAATAGCATTCACCACATCTGCAAGCTTTATTTTCAAGTGTAGGGGTGTGCACTATGAGGCTCTGCAGCAGCTGAGGTGTGCAGTATGAGGATCTGCGGAACAGTATGAGGTTCTGCCCCCCCTAGGTTTGATCCTGGCTATGCCCATGGTGTGAATGTAGCCTGAGGATCTAGCTTTGTCTTAGCTGAGATACGTCAGTGCTGCACTCCAGCACCAGTGAAGCTCCTCCTCTACAGACAAGGGTGCAAAGTAAACACTCAGAAAGAAGGAAGGCCTGCACTCAAATCAGAAGAATTGCTAGAGTGAAGAGGATAACAAGATTAAGGTAATTACTTCTTAAAGCATATTTCACCCTAGCATGCGTATTGGGGGTGTGATAAAACACTCCGGGATCGTCTTTGCTGGGGTCAAAGGACACGTGGGTTTAGCATGAAACTCAGGTGCACAGCCGGGATCCAGACATAACTGACACTGGGTCAGGTTTATTTAAGGTGAAAGGCAAAACATACAGGGAATAAAACATAAAACAAATCCTTGCATGTCCGGCACTAACTATACAGAGTCCGAACTAACTACCAAATGGAGGGCTTCTCCACAGTTACCGTGAGACCTGCTTTCACTCACAAGTGTCTCACACAGACATGCTCTCTGTGTTCCCCAAGCTGAGCGACTAACACACCACCTGGCGTCCTTTTATATCCACCTCCCATTACTCATTAGTCATCAGGTGAGATACTGACCACACTAGGCCACATAGGAAAGGTATCTGGGCGAGATATACCTGCCCTCATCCATGATTCCCCCATGATTCTCACATATCCCCCCCTCTGCTCAGACCACTCCAGTCAAGCAATGACACCCATCAAACAGTGCACTCAGGACAGGGCATCTGCATTCCCCATCTGTACCCCTGGGCGGTGCTCCACCGTAAAAGTGTAGGCCTGCAGGGCAAGGAACCACCAGGTCACTCGGCTATTCCGTTTCTTGTGCAAGTGCATCCACTTGAGAGGGACATGGTCAGTGATCAGCCTGAACTTTCTGCCCACCAGATAATATTTGAGGGACTCTATAGGCCACTTAATGGCTAGGCACTCTTTTTCCACTACTGCATACTTTTGCTCATGTTTATTCAGCTTCCTGCTGAGACAGAGGACCGGGTGTTACACTCCGTCCCTCCCTTGTGACAGTACGGCCCGAATACCGGTCTCAGAGGCATCAGTTTGTACCACAAACTCGCTGCGGAAATCCGGAGTCACCAGTACGGGTTGAGAGCAGAGTGCCCGTTTTAGGCTATGGAAGGCTTCTTCAGCCGCTAAATTCTATTTAACCATGACGGAATCTTTCCCTTTGGTAAGATCCGTCAGGGGGGTAGCGATGGCTGCAAAATTGGGGATGAACCGGCGATAATAGCTGGCGATCCCCAGAAAGGCTTGCACCTGCTTTTTGTTAACTGGTTGCTGCCAGTCCTGAACCGCTTGAATTTTATTGACCTGGGGTTTAACAATACCCCTCCCAATTACATAACCCAAGTACCGGGCTTCTTCTAGCCTGATGTGACATTTCTTGGAGTTCGCGGTTAGACTTGCCTCCCACAGGTGTTCAATCACAGCTTGCACTTTCTGGAGGTAAGTCTCCCAGTACAAGCTGTAAATGACAATGTCATCCAAATAGGCAGAATCGTACTGCCTATGTGGCCTCAGGACTCGATCCATCAGTCTCTGGAATGTCGCCGGCGCTCCGTGCAGTCCAAACGGCATATACACATACTGAAATAAACCTTCCGGTGTAGCAAATGCCGTCTTCTCTCTGGCAGCTTCCGCCAGAGGGATCTGCCAATATCCCTTTGTTAGATCTAGGGTCGTAATATACAGGGCTTTCACTAACCAATATATTAACTCATCGACCCGGGGCATAGGGTAGGCATCAAATTTTGAGACCGCATTCAGTTTCCTGAAGTCATTGCAGAACCGGATGGTGCCGTCCGGTTTAGGAATTAACACAATCGGGCTGAACCAAGCACTGTGCGACTCCTCAATGACCCCCTAACTCTAAAATTACCTTGACTTCTCGGGAGACGGCTTCACGGCGTGCTTCCAGGATTCTGTAGGGTTTCACATGGACGGTGACCCCAAGTTCCGTTATGATGTCATGTTTCAATAGCGTAGTCTGCCCGGGTTTTTCAGAGAAAAACCTTTGGTTGTGAAGTATAAACTGCCTGACCTCAGTCTTTTGCCACTCCGAGAGAGTCTCTGCAATCAGTACCTCCGGTACGGTATGCGAGCAGACGGGCCGGGCCAGATCCGCTGATAAGGCAGCCCGATCTTTCCAGGGTTTTATCAGATTCACATGATAGATCTGTTCAGGTTTCCTTTTACCTGCCTGATGCACTTTGTAGTTTACCTCACCAACTCTTTCCTTAATCTCAAAGGGGCCCTGCCACTTTGCCAGGAATTTACTGTCGGCCGTAGGGACCAGGATCAACACCCTATCTACGGGTGCAAACGTACGGATCTTGGTGCCCCTATCATAAATTCTTTTCTGGGCTCCCTGAGCCTGCATCATATGCTCTTTGACGATGGGCATAACAGCCGCAATATGGTCCTGCATTTGTGTTACATGATCTATCATCGTTTTAAACGGAGTGACCTGACCCTCCCAGGTTTCTTTTGCGACATCTAACAGTCCACGGGGACGTCAGGCGTACAATAACTCGAAAGGCGAGAAACCGGTGGAAGACTGGGGCACTTCCCTGATGGCAAAAAGCAAATACAGAAGTACATAGTCCCAGTTTTTCCCATCTTTGTCTATCGCCTTTCTCAGCATCTGCTTCAGAGTTTTATTGAACCGTTCGACCAGCCCGTCTGTTTGAGGGTGATACACGGATGTGCGTAACGGTTCGATTTGTAGCAACCTGCAGAGCTCCCTCATTACCCTTGACATGAAGGGAGTCCCCTGGTCGGTGAGTATCTGTTTTTGAATACCGACCCGACTAAACACATGCACCAGCTCCTTGGCAATCGTCTTGGTGGCCGTGTTACGCAAAGGGATGGCCTCTGGGTAACGAGTGGCATAATCCAAGATGACCAGGATATGTTGGTGTCCACGTGCAGACCGTGGAAGGGGCCCAACTAAATCCATCTCAATCCTCTCAAACAGGACTTCAATAATAGGTAGAGGTACCAAAGGGCTACAGAACCGGGGTTTAGGCGCAGAGGCTTGGCAGTCAGGACAAGACTCACAATATACATGAACATCATGATGAATGCCTGGCCAAATAAAATAGTGTAATATCCTTTCGGTGGTTTTCTGGACACCCAGGTGACCTCCCATCACATGTCCGTGGGCCAGGTCCAGCACTTTCCACCGTTAGGGTTTTGGCACGACTATTCGTTGCACCGTGTCTTCCCCTTTTTCTCTATCTGATATAATAAATCATTCTCCAGGACCATGTAAGAATATGCCAGCTTAGTGCCAGGTTCTACGGGTACCCCATTTATCACTTTTACATTTGTCCTAGCCTGAGAAAGGGTAGGATCCTTTATTTGCTTGCTTTGGAAGTCATCTTTCTGGACTTCCACATCCGGCAAACGGGGAGGTGGATGGCTGCCTGCGCCCTCCTCTTCCCTGGTCTCCGTATCCCCCGCCATGACTGAAAACGGGAACTGAAGGTCATTTCCAGTAGACTTGTCACTAGAGTCTTCCTGGGGAACCTCCTCCAGGGGTTCGGGACCCACACGCGCCATGGGAGAGGAATCCCGTACACTGTTACCCTGGGGCAGCAATTGATTGTCCCACAACTGCCAGAAGTGGGGGAAATCCTGGCCCAAGATAACATCATGCAACAATGCGGGGACTAGTCCCACTTTATGTTGCACAGACCCATAGGAAGTAGAAATGCATATGACAGCGGTGAGGTACGAACAGGTGTCTCCATGCACACACGTTACAGAAAATCTGTCTGATGGTCCAGTCGGTGCTGACACCAGACTGGCCTTCACCAGAGTCACCACACTTCCCGAGTCTACCAATGCCACCACCCTTTTTCCATCCACCGTTACATCACACAGGTGTTTTTCCACCTTACTTTGACCGGCATTCACACTCACTATCCGGGCAACCATAGACAAGCATTTTTTAGAGTCTGTGATGTCGCACTGCATGGGTTCAGTAGTGACCGGACAGTTCGCAGCGATGTGGCCCATCTCTTGGCAGTGAAAACACCTAACGGGCCCCTTGCCTAGACCAAAGTTCGTTACTCTTGGCCTCACCGTGCGGGCAGTCCCATTTTCCTCCCCCAATGTCTTAGGGATTTTTCCTTCTCCCCTACTCCCTGGAAC
Source organism: Dendrobates tinctorius (assembly GCF_039654945.1). Classification (NCBI taxonomy): domain Eukaryota; kingdom Metazoa; phylum Chordata; class Amphibia; order Anura; family Dendrobatidae; genus Dendrobates; species Dendrobates tinctorius. The sequence goes on along the minus strand of NW_027361989.1, from coordinate 4,106,920 downwards.
AGTCTTACTGGTTCCACGTGGAGATGATAAAGACTGAGGTGGGGTAGCGTCGTCTCGGAGTCCTTCCGCCACAGAGTAACGCTCAACCATATCCACCAGTTGATCTGCCGTCGTAGGATTTCCATGGCTTACCCACTTCCTCAGGGCTGGCGGTAAAGCTCTCAGGTACTTGTCCAGGACGACTCTCTGGATCATCTCTGGCACCGTCAGCACCTCGGGTTGTAGCCACTTCTTCGTCAGGTGGATCAGGTCAAACACCTGTGACCGCGGTGGTTTATCCAGCTGATAAGTTCATTGATGCACTCTTTGTGCACGGACAGCGGTAGTCACTCCCAGCCGGGCCAAGATCTCGGCTTTCAGTTTGTCAAAGTCCTGCGCGGCTTCAGGTTCTAAGTCATAATAAGCCTTTTGGGCCTCACCGGAAATAAACGGGGCAATCAGGCGGGCCTTCGGCCATTTTTCTCGCACCGCCGTCCGTTCAAACGTGGTCAGGTATGCCTCGACGTCATCTTCGGTCATCATCTGCCAGTACCGACTCACGTGAATCACTCTCGAATCGGCGTCCGGGTTAACCTCAGGTAAGGTCGCCAGGCGCTGCGCCACCTGCTGGAGAAGCGAACGATCTGTAGCTGTCATGTCCACCAACTCCTTCAGCTGGGCCATCATCACCCGATTAGCTTCTTGCTGGACGGCAGTGGACTGTACCAGCGCTTTCAGCACGTCCTCCATGTTCACGCTTTCAACATGGTGCCCGCATTCTCCACCATACTGTGATAAAACACTCAGGGATCGCCTTTGCTGGGGTCAAAGGCCACGTGGGTTTAGCATGAAACTCAGGTGCACAGCTGGGATCCGGACATAACTGACACTGGGTCAGGTTTATTTAAGGTGAGAGCCAAAACATACAGGGAGTAAAACATAAAACAAATCCTTGCCTGTCCGGCACTAACGAAACAGGGTCCGAACTATCTAACAACTGGAGGGCTTCTCCCATCCAGCCCAACCACAGTTACCATGAGCACTGCTTTCACTCACAAGTGTCTCACACAGACATGCTCTCTGTGTTCCCCAAGCTGAGCGACTAACACACCACCTGGCGTCCTTTTATATCCGCCTCCCATTACTCATTAGTCATCAGGTGAGATACTGACCAGACTAGGCCACATAGGAAAGGTATCTGGGTGAGATATACCTGCCCTCATCCACGATTCCCCCATGATTCTCACAGGGACCTTTTAGGCCCCCATGCTTACTTTTTTGCTATTATCTGCAAAATTACTTAAGTTAGAATTATGAAACTCCAGGTAATCCTCAAGTATGTCATTGTTGGTAATATCCAGTTGTTCATATAATTTAACAATGCTTTTTTAATGAAAACCACATCTGTATGGATTGGGGGCCTTTTAGGCCCCCATGTATTTTGTTATCAGTTCTCAGTAGTGTTTGTGTCTCAAGTTACTTTATTTGTACTCAGTAATGCTGGTGGAGGGGCCAGGGTGTGGATAATGCCATATGAGGATGTCATGTGATTTTTGGAGGGAGAGATAAGGCCATGACATCATCTCAGGTCCTTCTGAACACAGTAATGAGCTGTGTAGAGAGTAATGAGGACAGTATACACTGTGAGCTAATTGTGAAGGACCTAAGATAAGATGTTGAGAGGAAGTCTGATTCAGTTTCAGTTTCTCTGATTCCAAGAAGCCTGCAAAGGGTAACGCTATTGAGCTACAGACATCCAGAGAATTGTACAACACCTATAAGAAAGTATAAAAGGTAAGAGAGGGTGAGAGGAGGGAGGGGGCACTTTACACTTACAGTGTGTCACACACAAGCAAAGAGTGGACAACCGTGATTGTGTTCATTGTTTTTTCTTTTAGTTTGCTAACATCTAGTCAGCAATGGCACAGTCTTCCTCCAAGCATCTGAGTGACAAAGAGATTGAAGCAATTGTGTTTCAAAGTGATGATGAAAGTGAACTATCTTTGTCTGATGACGAGTACCTGCCACCAGAGAATCAAACATCCTCAAGTGATTCTTCTTCTGATGATGAAGTGAATACAGTGGATCCTCAAGAAGTGATGAATAGAACATCCAAAACGAATGTTTTTTGGGACAGTAATCCTACATTAGTCGGACGTACTGCAATCCATAATATTGTGAGACAGGCTCAAGGAGCTGTGGGAAGTCCCAGTTACTTTTCCCCTAAAGACGTATTCTGTACTTTTTTTCTGACAATATTGCAGAAGAGGTCCTTTTATGTTCAAACCTAGACGGAAGACGTATCGCTTCTGCAAAAAATAAGTCCTGGAAAAATATCTCAAAAGAGGAACTTTATGCATACATTGGACTTTTACTACTGGCAGGGAGTCAAAAATCGTATGTTCCAATACAAGAATTATTTCTGGACCCACTTTCTGATCCACACTATAAGGCGACTATGTCAGTGGACAGATATGAGGAAATTAGAAGACACATTCGATTTGATGATAAGCGAACACGTGCATTGAGGTTTGAAACAGACAAATTAGCCCCTATCAGTTATATCTGGAACATATTTATCAAAAATTGCACCAAACTTTACAATCCTAGTGCTAATGTTACAGTAGAGGAGCAACTTGTACCGTTCAGAGGACGCTGCAAGTTCATACAATACATGCCCAGCAAGCCAGCCAAATATGGAATCAAAATCTTCTGGATGTGTGATTCTGCAAATTATTATGGCATAGATGGCGTAATCTACTGTGGCAAAGAGGTTGGTGCACCAGTACAGAAGGATCTGGGGTCTGAAATTGTCAAAACTCTTGCTGTTCCAATATTCAATTCAGGTAGAAACATTACCATGGACAATTATTTCACCAATGTTGGACTAGACAATTTTCTGCTTCAAAAAGCTATTACACTTGTTGGTACTATCAAGCCAAACCGACGAGAAATTCCAGAAGCACTGAAACACAATCGTCAGCGAGCACTTTATGAGAGTGTCTTTGGATTCAATAACAAAGTGACTTTGGTATCTTACAAAGCTAAGGAGAAATCAGTGATTTTACTCAGTACCATGCATCACAATTGCAGTATTGACAACAATGACAGAAAATTAAAACCAGAAATCATCCTGCATTACAATAAAACAAAAGGAGGTGTAGACAAAGTGGATGAGATGATGGGAGAATATTCATGCAAGAGGCAAACAAAACGAAGGCCTGTAGTACTTTTTTCAAATATGCTTGATGTAGCAGCCCTAAATTCATTCATCATTTATACAGAAACTCATCCAGAATTCCATGCAGGGAGGAAGGACAGGAGACGCCTATTTTTGAAGGACCTTTGTCATGAACTTGTAATGCCTCACATGATACAGTGAAGCGACGTGAAAGGCTTGCTAAAGCAAACTAAAGAAGCAATGAAACAGTGCGGCGTACAGTTTCAGATGATTCCAGGGCCAGGAGAAAGAAAAAGAAAGCGCTGTTTCATGTGTCCAAGAAACTTAGAAAGGAAAACTGAGAGATTTTGTTCAATTTGTAAGGAAAATGTCTGCAAAGAACATTCTTCTGAAAAAATAACTTGTCAAAATTGTTTGGAAGACTAATATATTAGAAAAGAAACATAATAGAAATGTAGCTGCAGCTAGTTTGGTATAGATTTCTATGCGTTTTTGTGCGTTTTTCATATGTTTGTGTGAAATTTTGAAAAAAAAAATTTTGGGGGGTATTTTCGGTGAAAAATTATAATTAAAATTTTGTTTACTAGTCATATTTTATTTAGCAGCTTTAAAATAAACTTGTAAAAGTTATATAAGTGTGTTTTTCCATATGATTTGCATGGGGGCATAAAAGGTCCCCAATACGTTAATATGAAGATTTCTGATGTCACGCATACTAGGGTTAACAAATACTGACATAGTTACAAACAGAGACAGGAACCCTTGTTGTAGATAGACAACAAATGGAAAAACATTGCACTTCCTAATGAAACAAAACAATTGTTAACAGCACTTAAACAAACAGACAAACAAGAGATAACACATAACATATACCTTCTTTTACCTGAGGTTTTTTTCCCGTTAGAAATCCCCACAGACTGACTCTAGAAAGCCTCCCTTCCCGGAGAGAAAACTGTGTGAGTAACAAATCTACTCACCCGGGATCTGGTTTTCTGTTCAGGGTAGAGGCGGTCAATTGTTCAGCCTGAGATGGAAGTCGAAGTGGTATATTATATCCCGCTGAAGGCCTCCAAGTTGTCAGAGAAGGGATTTCTATGTCTCCTCAGGTATTTTCTATATTATGGGTACCCATGCAATCAAGCATAATCAGAGAGACAGACTGCTCGTTGTATTTCCAAATACCGAATATACGCGTGTATAAGCCGACCCCCCTAATTTTGCCACAAAAAAACTGGGAAAACTTATTGACTCATGTATAAGCCGAGGGTGGTGCTGCACAAGGGTTAATGGTGGTCCAAAAAGATGCTCCATAGATAAATACCCCCCATAAAATGCTGCACAAGGGTTAATGGTGGTCCAAGAAGATGCCCCATAGATAAATACCCCCCATAAAATGCTGCACAAGGGTTAATGGTGGCCCAAGAAGATGCTCCATAGATAAAAAAAAAACATATATTGCTGCACAAGGGTTAATGGTGGCCCAAGAAGATGCTCCATAGATAAAAAAAAAACATATATTGGTGCACAAGGGTGGCCCAACAAGATGCTCCATAGATAAAAAAACATATGCTACTACACAAGGATTAATGCTGGCCCAAGAAGATGCTCCATAAATACCCCCCATATGCTGCTGCACAAGGGTTAATGCTGGCTCAAGAAGATGCTCCATAAATACTCCCCATATGCTGCTGCACAAGGGTTGATGCTGGCCCAAGAAGATGCTCTTTAAATACCCCCATATGCTGCTGCACAAGGGTTAATGCTGGCCCAAGAAGATGCTCCATAAATACCCCCATATGCTGCTGTACAAGGGTTAATGCTGGCCCAAGAAGATGCTCCATAAATACCCCCCCATATGCTGCTGCTGCCGCTGTTGCAATTAAAAAAAAATAATAATGACATACTCACCTCTCGTTGCTGGGGGCCAGGTGCCAGTGTCGCCGCTGGCTCAGGCCCCCGGCACTGGCGATATTTACCAGTCCCCGTTCCATCGCTGCGCGTGGCTCTGTCTCCCGGGTCTCTGCAGTGACGTTCAGCAGAGGGTGCGCAATGACGTCACAGCCAGAGGACCCGGAGACAGGTGAATATTGCTCTGCCCCCCGTCATACTCACCCCGTCCTGGCGCACGGTCTTCTCTGCAGCCCCTGCTTCTCCCTCGATCGTCTTCTTTCTGTGTTCACTTCTGTCTCTGTAAAAACAATCCCCTTTAACCCCTTTCCGACATCAGGTGTAAATGTATGCTGATGTCGGACTCTCTCCCCTTTGATGTGGGCTCCGGTGCTGAGACATCTTTTCCGGCACATGTCAGCTGTTTTGAACAGCTGACATGTGCCCCTAACAGCATCTGACATCGGCATTTATCTCACACTTCTGGACAGCACCAGAAATCCCACCCATCAGTGACCCTGTCACATGTTCGCGGGTCATCGATGGGTAGGTATAACAACTAAAGGTCTCTAGCAGACCTCTATGGATGTCATTGCCAGCTTGCTATCAGTGCTGCGTGCTAGCTGAAACCTTGTGACCCAGGGATCATCCTGCCGAACTCCCACTCGCCTTTTAACATGGGCAAATCACTACTCAGACAACACAGGGTGAGGATAAATCAGTGGGGCAATGCTTTATTGAAACACAAAACAGGCAGGTAGCACATAAAACAGTCCCAGCAAAACATGGATTTTTGTGAGTACTCACCGTAAAATCCTTTTCTCTGAGACGCTCATTGGGGGACACAGAGACTCTGGGTGTGGCTACTGCCGTCTGGAGGCCGACACTAAGTATACAAAAAACAAGTTAGCTCCTCCTCCACCGCATTCACCCTCGCCCCGATAGCGGGCGGAAACCAGTTTAGTGCAAAAGCAGTAGGAGAACATAAAAACAGCCTTAACGCAGAAAATCATATGTCTGAAAAAGGACCACCCTACCTTAAATAAGGAATTATACTAATCAAATAAACAAGAGCCAACTGGCTATCAGGGTGGGTGCTGTGTCCCCCAATGAGCGTCTCGGAGAAAAGGATTTTACGGTGAGTACTCACAAAAATCCATGTTTCTCCTTCGTCTCATTGGGGGACACAGAGACTGTGGGACGTCCTAAAGCAGTCCCTGGGTGGGAGCAACTCACCAATCCACAACGCATGCCTACCTGTTTAAAGGTGTGCCACCGCTGCCTGGAGAGTTTTCCTACCCAGGCTCGCATCCGACGAAGCCTGATTATGCACATTGTAATGCTTAGAGAACGTGTGCAGGCTTGACCACGTTGCCGCCTTGCATACCTGCTCTGCCGAAGCTTGATGCCGAAGCGCCCAAGAGGCGCCCACTGCCTGAGTTGAGTGCGCTCTTATTCCAGCTGGAACCGGCGCGCCTCTAATACGGTAAGCCTCTTGAATAGTAAGGCAAATCCATCTGGCTATGGTCGACCGTGAGGCTGCGAGCCCCTTCCTGCGCCCTTCGGGGATCACAAACAACGAATCTGTCTGGCGAAAAGGTGCTGTCCTCGACACATACCTTCTGAGGGCCCTTACTAGGTCCAGCGTGTGGAGCGCCTTCTCCACTCTGTGTACCGGAGCTGGACAAAATGAAGGCAAAACAATGTCCTCATTAATAAGGAACGAGGACACAACCTTTGGCAGAAACGGCGGCGGTGGTCTCAGGACTACCTTATCCTTAAAAAAGGTCAGAAGCGGCGCTCTACAGGATAGGGCTGCCAATTCCGAGACCCGCCTAATAGAGGTTATGGCTACCAAAAACACGACCTTTCTGGTAAGGTAAGGCAATTCGACTTCCTGCAACGGCTCAAAAGGAGCTTCCTGTAGGACACCCAGAACCAGATTAAGGTCCCAGGCGTCTAAGGGAGCCCTAAAGGGGGGCACCAAATGCGAGACCCCCTGAATGAATGTCTTGACCTGCATATTGGTAGCGATCTTTAGCTGGAAAAGGACAGACAAGGCCGATATCTGTCTCCTCAGAGAACTCGGGGCCAAACCTGCATCTAGGCCTGACTGCAGAAAAGCCAGAATGTTAGGAACCGAGAAGGACAAAGGCGCAACCCCGTGCTCTCGACACCAGAGAAAGAAAACCTTCCAAGTGTTATGATAGACCCTCACCGAGGCCGGTTTCCGGGCACTAACCATTGTAGCCACCACTTCACGCCCAAACCCTGCCTGGGTCAGAACCCAGGATTCAATGGCCATGCCGTCAAACACAGGGCCCCTAAGTTTGGGTGGTAGATCGGCCCCTGGGACAGTAAGTCTGGCCGTTCCGGTAGACGCCATGGCACGTCTGCGAGGAGCTGTACTAGCTCCGCGTACCAAGCTCGACGGGGCCAGTCTGGAGCCAGCAGAATTGCCGGGACCCTCTCTATCTTGATCTTTCTGATTACCCTCGGGAGAAGAGGCAGAGGGGGGAACAGGTATGGGAGCCGAAACTGGCTCCATGGAAGAACCAAAGCATCCACTGCGATTGCTCGCGGGTCCTGGGACCGGGCAACAAACCTGCCCACCTTGGTGTTCTCCCTGGAGGCCATCAGATCCACGTCCGGAGTTCCCCACCGTTGGCAAATCTGCTGGAAGACCTCGGGGTGTAGGGACCATTCTCCGGCCACGACCCCCTGCCGACTCAGGAAATCTGCTGCCCAATTTTCCATCCCTGGTATATGAACCGCTGAGATTACTGAGTGGTGCTTCTCGGCCCAACGGAGTACACGTTCTATCTCGCGCATGGCTGCCTTGCTGCGCGTGCCTCCCTGGTGATTTATGTACGCCACTGCCGTGGCGTTGTCTGACTGGACCCAGACTGGGCGACCCGCTAGCCAGTGCTGAAAATGCTGCAACGCCAACCGCACCGCTCGAATCTCCAACAAGTTGATTGGAAGATGAGCCTCCTGGGGGGACCACTCCCCCTGTGCCGTGTAATGACGAAATACTGCCCCCCAACCGAGAAGACTCGCGTCGGTTGTGACCACCTACCATTGATCTGGAGGAAAGGGTTTCCCCTGAAGGAGAGAGGAGTCGCGCGTCCACCATTGAAGTGCCCACCGGACCTGAAAGGACAACCTGCACTGATGATCTAGGGAGAACAGACTCCTGTCCCATGCTGCTAAAAGAGCGTGCTGCAGGGGACGCAGATGAAATTGAGCAAACGGAATTGCTTCTATTGCCGCTACCATCCTCCCTAGAACCCTCATCCCAAATCGAATCGTGTGAGGGCCTGGCTGCTGAAGACTCCGAACTCCCTGCCGGAGCGCATGAGCCTTGTCTTAAGGGAGAATTACCAACCCTCGGGAGGTGTCGAAAATCATCCCTAGGAATGGAATCCTCTGAGCCGGGGTAAGAGATGACTTCTTCCCATTGACCAACCATCCCAGGCGAGATAGGGTATCCAGCGTGATGCTGACATTCTCCTCGCATGCTTGAAAGGACGGCCCTTTTACCAAAAGGTCGTCTAAGTACGGCAACACTACTATGCCCCGAGAATGAAGAATGGCCATAACGACCGCCATTACCTTTGTGAATACCCTGGGCGCCGTGGCCAACCCGAACGGCAGAGCCACAAACTGGAAATGCCGGCCATTGATCGCAAAACGAAGGAACTTTTGATGCGGGGGAAAAATAGGGATGTGCAGGTAGGCATCCTGAACATCGATTGAGGCCAAATATTCTCCCTGCTCCATGGCCGATATCACTGACCGGAGGGATTCCATCCGAAAGTGCCTGACTCTGATGAACCTGTTTAGGAGCTTTAGGTCCAGAACCGGTCTTACTGTTCCGTCCTTCTTGGGGACCGCGAACAGATTGGAATAAAATCCTTGAGCCTCTTCACCCTCTGGTACCGGAACAATGACCCCGTTGCACTGAAGAATCCTGATGGCTCCTAGCAACGCCTCTGCCCGGGATTCCGATTTGGGAAGCCGGGAATGAAAAAATCGCTTTGGAGGGTGTCGGATAAACTCTATCTTGCACCCGACTGACACTAATTCCGCCACCCATGCGTCGTGTGCCACCTTGACCCAGACGTGGCGGAACCTGAGCAGACGACCGCCTACTCTGCTGTCCTCGGGTACCTGATGCCTCGAGTCATTTTGCTGGGGGCTTCTGGGGCCTGGCTCCCCTTGACCTGGGTGGACGGCTCCGCCCGCTCCCCAGCGGGTTGGCTCTATACGTGACCTGGCGCTCTCTGTCTTGGTTAGAGCGAGCTGGGGCGGTAGAACTGGCCGCTGTTGCCCATCCTGGGGCGCGAAATGCTCGAAAGCGCGCCTGCGGCTGACGAAAGGGCGGTCTACTCTTCTGCTGTGGGAGAAAGCTGCTCTGAAATAAGTTTGTCTAACCTCTCTCCAAAAAGCCGGTTACCCTGATATGGCAGGGATGTTAACGATTTTTTAGAAATTGAATCAGCCCGCCATAGCCTTAGCCACAAGGCTCTCCTAATGGCGATAGCGTTTGCCGCCGCTAGCGCCACGCAATTCGCCGCATCCAAGGATGCATTAATTAGATAGTCACCCGCCATAGCGATCTGCTTTGCTATCTCAGACACCTCTATCGGCAAGTCTCTATCTTGCAGGACTCCATTCAAAGACTCTGACCATGCCATCATGGCCTTGGCCACCCATGTTGCCGCAAATGACGGCAAAAGCGCTGACCCTGATGCCTCATACACCGAGCGGGCTAAACCTTCTATGAGCCGATCCGTGGGGTCCTTAATGGATGACCCACTAGGTACTGACAACAATGATCTTGAGGCCAGGCGTGACACTGGGGGATCCACAATTGGAGATTCCGCCCATCTCTTACAGAGCTCTCGTTTCTAGCATTTTTTTGTCCCGAAAAACGCTTTTCTGGATGCTCCCTGTGCCGTTGCACCATGTCCTCGAATTCTGGATGAGTGCTAAACACCCTATTTGGTCGCCTGGCCTTTTTAAAAGATATTTTATGCCCTGCGGTTAGAGAGACATCTTCTTCAATACCTAGAGTCTGATTGACAGCCTCAATGAGACTGTCTACCGTCTCCCGACACCCGGGGGTATCCAGGTCCAAGGATTCCTGCATATCCTCATCCGAACTCTGCTCGCTCCCAGACAATGGTGACGGTGAGCGAGACGCCGCACTCATGGAGACGCCATATGGGATCTTTCCCTGTACGTCTGCCTGGAGAGAGTGCGGCCCCTGCAGGCCGGCGGCTCCTGTGAGGTGGATGAACCTTCCCCAACCGGTGAGCCGTTGTCTCTACCCCTATCTGGGGCCTGAAGGGTCTCTATCGCCTTCGTAAGTGAAGCCATAGACCGAGAAAGTGATAACGCCCATTCCGGGGGATCCGACCCTCTGGGCTCCGTTGGAGGGGAGGGCTCCTGGGCGCGTTCGGAACTGCAGGCTTCACATAACTTAATAGTCTGCGCTCGCGTGAACACAGCCCCACAGGAAATGCATATGGTATAAAGGAACGTGTGCTTTTTCCCTTTTCCAGACATACTGCAGAAACAGCCAATTTTCTCTCCCTCTCTTTTTTTTTTTAAAGCATACAGGGGTATGAGGAGGAGGACAACTGCCCTAGTGTGGCCGAGACGGGGTTGCACTTACCCAGCTCCTGCTGTCTCCCCGTGCTCGTGCTCCTGCTCTCTCTGGGTAGGCTGCGATGCTTTCCTGACTGCGGCCTACCCCGTTCTGAAGCCGGGGCCTCAATTTTATCCAGCGCCCACCCTGGACATGGGGGCGGGGCCGGATCTGACGTCACGCCGGGGGCGGGCCTTCTCCCCGTGGCCTAGGCCGAAGCCGCGGGCTAAATTTCCGCCGCAGCCGGGCGCGCTACCCTGGCGCTTCTCCCTACCCCCCTGAGGTGCGCTCCTTCCCGGTCTGGGTGGCCACAGGTATGGGCGCGCTGCCCGGAAGGAGGGAGGAAGAGAAAACTGAAGCTGCTGCTGATACCGCAGGCAGGAGAGGGGAAGCCGGGTCCAGCACCTGGAGCGTTCCCCTAGCCTGGATCCTCACGCCGCCTAGGGGCTCTCCCAGCCCAACCATACCTCCTTCTACTCTGCTGTCTTCTGCCCAGAGGCCATGAGGTAATCAGTCTTCGGACAGTGCAGGCACCCTAGCTCCAGCCGCCTCTTCTGGGCGAGGAGAGGGACCGTCCGCCGCCATGCAGCACCGCCGTCATACGTTGGTGGAGCAGTGGGGGCGCACAGACTAGTCTTGTGCCTCTGTGCAAGCCCATGGTTTCACTACCTAGGGGTGGACAGGGCTAAGTCTGGCATAATGTCCCACTTCGCGGGAGAGGAAACGTGGAGGGACACTCGCACGTGGTCGCCCGTTGATGGTTTGGGGAAATCAGATCCTTTCAATAGGATGCGTTGCCCCTGTCATATCTTCTCAAAATAAAAAAGAAAAAATAGATGTCTGGGGAAAAGTCCCAGAGATGTCCCTCGGCGCGGGAAAGGATACGCGGAGGCGATACTCGCGCGTGATCGCCCTTTGATGTTTGGGGAGATCAGACCCTTTCAATAGGGTCCATCGCCCCTGTCTCCTCTTCATAGCGAGAAATAAAAATAGTCTGGGGAGACCCAGACTGTGTGTGCCTCCATCAGACACTAAGCAAAAACTGGTTTCTGCCCGCTATCGGGGCGAGGGTGTATACGGCGGAGGAGGAGCTAACTTGTTTTTTGTATACTTAGTGTCGGCCTCCAGACGGCAGTAGCACACACCCACAGTCTCTGTGTCCCCCAATGAGACGAAGGAGAAATACCCAAGATGGTGCACATTACAGTCTCACCCTTCCGCTGGCTCGCCGGGCTAATAGCAGCTGTGACTTCAGATCTTCTAGGGTCGCTACCCCACCTGTGGCACACAGAGAGAAAGTAACGACAAGCATAGGAAGATGACAGTCCATTGAGTCCATACATGGTACAAGGCCAGTTGATCCAAGGATCACAACCTGGCTTCATCTTCCAGGGTTGACTACATCACCTGTGACACGCACACAGAGAGGAGGTGATAGCAAATGTAGGAAGACTACAGTTCATTGAGCCCATATAAGGTACAAGGCCAGTTGATCTGAGGATTACAACCTGGCATCTCCAAACGTATCCATGGTTCAGCAATAGTCAATGGAACAGATCTGTATTTTTCCAACTGAGGCTGAAAACCTCTAGGTTGTTTCCTGTAGAATGATAGATCCGTGTCCCTCGTGATGGAGCCATGATGGAAAATGGCTGCTGTCCTGTCTCTGGTCCTTTTGGGACGTATGGATGAATCTCTCTGGCTGTTTCTCCCTCAGTCTCATTATAGAGGCAGTATTTCAGCTGATGTTATTTGTGGATTTTTCTTTGCATCCCAATTTTCCTGGCATTTATTACAAATCACAGGTGAGGATCTTACCTTTAGTAGCCATTCAAACCCAGTTGTGTCAACTTCTGTGCATGTTATCAGGCCAAAATCACCAGGGTATGTAAACTTTTGATCAGGGTCATTTGAAAGTTTTTGGTTGTCTTTATGATTTAAAAAGAGAAAACACAGTAGTTTGACAATAAATGACTTCACCCAACCACTAACCATGAGTAGAGAAAAAGTTTTGGTGTTATCATTCATATTCTCTGAAAAAAAACAAGAAACCAAAAATTCTGCCAGGGTATGTAAACTTTTGAGCTTAACTGTTTATTCAAGCTAGACTAGACAAAGAAAACCCTAAAATCATGTATCATGTTATCCGAAACAGTCAGAAAACTAGCCACATATTGTCAGATCCCAGACCTCAGACTATTTACTGTGTAAGTTTATAAGCCCCTCCAGTGTCAGGAATAGATAGTATGTGAAAATACAGTATATACCGCTCAGGGAACACTTACCTTTCAGAGATAATTTCCATATTCATACTAAATAATGGCACAGATCTCCCAGACATTATGACTGCACATATCCCTAGTCTTTATAACGATATTGCACTCATTCCCTGACAGACCGCAGCATGGCCATTAGTTAGGAGCTGCTAATGATCTTTGGAGCAGGTAAGTTTTCCCTGAGTGGTACATATTGGGCCGTCTGAAGACTGAGTTTAGTCTAGGACAATTTGTCTGCACTACTAATTATCAGCAGTTACATTACCAAACTAGGGCAGTCCCTATAGGAGAAAATCACAAGAATTATACTGTATTGTCACATACTATCTATTCCTGACACATCAGTGGCTTATAAACTTACGAAGTATATAGTTTGAGGTCTGGGGTCTTCCAATATGCGGCTAGTTTCCTGACTGTTTTGGATAACATGATACAGGATTTTTGTTTTTTTTTGTCTAGTCTCGCTTGAATATAGGTCAATATTAAATAAAGTCTCCTTCTGAGTCGCCTTTGGTGAGGACGATGAAACCCATAGAAATATGAGGCTTGGAGAGTGAGTGTGTATACATCACCTCACCCTATATACTGAGATGTGGGGTACATGTTTTTTCTATTAGTCACCTATTGACTAACCTTCAGGGTGTGAATTATGGGTACAGTTTTACATTTGGAAGTAATAAAGTTTAATTTTATCTTTTTGTCAGCAAACAAGAGGAATGACAAGAGACAACCCCTTTAAGAAGATGCAATTTTGGTTAAAATGATTCCAACATTCTGAACAAAAAAAGGGTTCTTCCCTATGTGACGTCTCTAATGTTTATTAACAGTTGATTTCCGAGTAAAATATTTCCCACATTAAAATGAAAAAGGTTTCTCCTCTGTGTGACTGCTCTGATGTCTTACAAAATGCTCTTTCCAGTTAAAATATTTCCCACATTCTGAACAAGAAAAAGGCTTCTCCACTGTGTGTGTTCTCTGGTGGCCATCAAGATGCGCTTTCCGGATAAAACATTCCCCACATTCTGAACATGAAAAAGGCTTCTCCCCTGTGTTTGCTCTCTGGTGACCATCAAGATGCGTTTTCCGGATAAAACATTTCCCACATTCTGAACATGAAAAAGGCTTCTCCCCTGTGTGGGTTCTCTGGTGCTTAACTAAATCTTTTTTCTGGATAAAAAATTTCAAACATTCTGAACAGGAAAAAGGCTTCTCCCCTGTGTGAGTCATCTGGTGCTTAACTAAATCTGATTTCTGGATAAAACATTTCAAACATTCTGAACAGGAAAAAGGCTTCTCCCCTGTGTGGGTTCTCTGGTGATTAACTAAATCTGATTTCTGGATAAAACATTTCCCACATTCTGAACAGGAAAAGGCTTCTCCCCTGTGTGAGTCCTCTGGTGCTTAACCAATTTTGAGTTATGATTAAAACATTTCTCACATTCTGAACATGAAAAAGGCTTCTCCCCTGTGTGAATTCTCTGGTGAGCATCAAGGTCTGATTTCTGAATAAAATATTTCTCACATTCTGAACAAGAAAAAGGCTTCTCCCCTGTGTGAGTCCTCTGGTGCATAGCCAATTTTGAGTTAAGATTAAAACATTTCCCACATTCTGAACATGAAAAAGGCTTCTCTCCTGTGTGAGTTCTCTGGTGAACAACAAGGTCTGATTTCTGATTAAAACATTTCTTACATTCTGAGCAGAAAAAAGGCTTCTCCCCTGTGTGAATTCTCTGGTGAGTAACAAGCTGATTTCTGTTTAAAACATTTCCTACATTCTGAACATGAAAAAGGCTTCTCTCCTGTGTGAATTCTCTGGTGAACAACAAGGTCTGATTTCTGATTAAAACATTTCTCACATTCTGAACAAGAAAAAGGCTTCTCCCCTGTGTGAGCTCTCTGGTGCCTAACCAATTTTGAGTTAAGATTAAAACATTTCCCACATTCTGAACATGAAAAAGGTTTCTCCCCTGTGTGAGTTATTTGGTGTCTAACAAGATTCCATTTCTGGTTAAAACATTTCCCACATTCTGAACAGGAAAAAGGCTTCTCCCCTGTGTGAGTTCTCTGGTGAGTAACAAAACATGATTTCCGTTTAAAATATTTCCCACATTCTGAACATGAAAATGACTTCTTTGCTTTAGAAGCAGTTTGTTTTTTAATGCCTGTTTTGTGACTTTGATTTTCCTTTATAATCGGTAATGAGTCAGAGGATGGGACCTGTTTCATAGGATCAGATGACAGATCTTTGCTGTGAATGGATGATGATATATCTGGAGTAATAGCAATCACTTCAGTTGTATCTTGTAGGATCTCAAGATCATCAGATTTAAAAATTGAAGATGTCAGCTGTCCCTCTGATCTCCTGGTACACTCATCTGCTAAGATAAAAAAATATTACTTTTTAATAAAATATCCTTGAGTTTTATATTTTTGAACATGTCTGCTTAGCTTGCCATTTTTGTGGACAGTTTATGTAAAAAAACTTTAATTATTTACCAAGACAATGACAGTTCACAGTCTAATAGAAAACCTTGTTGGATGAACCAGTAGTGTGTGGTGTTCAACTGTTTGTTCATTCTGCCTCCCAAATATCAAATAAAAAGAAACCAATCAATGTTATAAAGGCGAAAACAATACCACTTCTCATCTCACAAAAAACAAGTCCCCACTCAGGTCCATCATCTGTCAATGGAAAAACAGAGGTTCCCACACTATTAGTGGCTCAAAGGCTGTTGAAAACCAACAAGGTTTCTATAAACCAATCCGGCAAAATCCGCTCTCACTTCGGAGTCTTGCAGTGTGTGCAAACAACATTTAGGATCCCTGTATTTAGCAATATTATAGTGAGGAGAACCCGCTTAATTTGCGGTGTCTCCTGGAGCACAATCTGGGCACTATGTGCTGGGTAAGAAAATGGCAAATGTGTAATTTTCACTCTCCAACATCCACTGCGTTTTAATTTCCAGAAAGTGGCTGTGGAGTCACAATCTTCACTCCTCCTAAGGATTATAACCCTCAGTGAATTAATTAATAACATGGAATCACTTTATGGGGATTTCTACTATTCTGGTTTTCTGTCATTTAGTTATATTAAGGCTTCTGCATATGGTGTGTCCAATCTCATCTGGGATCTGTTCCTGCTGTCCAGCTGGAGTAATCTGCTCCACACTTCAGCCAATTGGAAAGTACCACACCCTGCTAAAGCGCAAAGCACATGGCCGGAATCTGCCAGATACAGCGCTGTTCTCCTCTGGTTCAGTCCTCTGTGCTCAGCTTGTGGCTTGTGTATTTGTTTCCTGCTGTGACCGTGGCCCGTTTACTGACTACTCTTTTGTCTTCTGATTCTGTATTCTGTCCTTCTAGTTCTGACCCAGCTACCTGACTATTCTTCTTGCCATCTAACACCACAGAATTGCAGGTAACACCATGGTCCAAGCCTAGGGGTCCCAGTGTAAGTCCAGATTCCATGTGAGGATGTTAAAGGGCGATAAGCAAGGCAATCCTTGGGATATGGAAAGCAGAAAAGATAGAGCCAAGAATGTTCATGGCGGACATCTTTTGAGCTGCCAGGTGACCACGAACAGTGCTCCCAATACATTGTGTCTGCAAACTATTCCAGCTCGATCTGCATTCAAATAGCTAAATGGCGCTCCTTCCCTTCTGAACACTGCCATGTGCCCAGACAGTAGAGTACAACCGTATATAGAGTATAGTGCGAAGCTGGAAAATAATTTGTAAGATCCATTTGTTTCCTATTTGGCAACCAGCCTCGCTAAAGCTGAAAACTGGCGGTTGGTATTCTCAGACTTGTAAGGGGCCATAGATATTGACACCCCCAGGCTAAAAATAGCAGCCTGCAGCTTCCCAGAAAAGGCACATCTATTAGATGTGCCAATTCTGGTGCTTTGCCCGGCTCTTCCCACTTGCCCTATAGTGATGGCAAGTGTGGTTCATATTTGTGGGGTTGATATCACCCTTGTATTGACAGGTGACATCAAGCCCACGGCTTAGTAATGGAGAGGTGTCTAGAAGACACCTCTCCATTACTAATCCTATAGTTATATGGTAAATAAAGACACAGTCAGAATAAAGTCTTTTATTATAAATAAAACAAAACACAGTTTTTGTTTTTTACTAAAAAATAACAAACAGAGAATTCTCACGGTGATCTGCTGTGAAGTGACTTAGCTTGAACTGTGCTGACCTCATCACTAACTTTTTCCCACGGTCCTGAGGTCACTGCAGTTCAGCCTGGCTGGAAACCTCGATGATGTCACTGCTGGTCAATGATGCTGCGCTTGCAGCAGCTCATTCACCAGTGGTTCTCTGCCTGCACGGTCGCATCTTGGCACCGTCCAGGTTGAAAACTAATTATCCCCCAGACATGGATTACGGCGTGGGACAGAGCGACAGACAGGTATATTGTTGTTGTATTTTATTTTTATTGCAGAACGAGGTCTTCGGTGGAAATAGGCGTTAGGTGAGTGTAACTGTGTTTGTTATTTTTAAATAAAAAAGGAAAACTGTTTAGTTTTATTTCTAATAAAAGACTTTATTCTGGCTGTGTCTTTATTTTCCATGTAACCAGGGCCGGACTGGGAGTGAAATTCAGCCCTGGCATTTGTAAGACCACAGGCCCACGTCTTGTACCCTCTGTAATCTTGCTCTCTAGATCGTCTAATACAGGTCCGCGGCCTACAATCACAACGTTGAGTGTTGTGACCTGCAGAGCTGACAGCCACTGAATTATGGCCACTTTAGATGAGCCGATAATCATGAAATGTGGGATTGTAAGAGCGCGGCTTCCTGATTATCGGCTCATTTCAATAGGTCAGTAATCACCTGATGGAAGGAAAAATGATTATTAGTCACGGCTTAACAATCCAGGTTCTTGGTGGCACATTGCTCGGGGTAAACAGGACATGCGCTCCTGAGAACAGGACAGTCTACGTGCACAGAACATATTACCAGTCGCTGTGTGCACAGAGAAGTGCGTCCTCCTGTGTGAACAGGCCGTAGAGGACACTGACTGACGTGTATATGGCTGGTCGGTGGTCGTGGACATGCTGGAGCACAGGAATGACAGGAAAGTCTCAGTCAGACGGCCGTTTCTCACGTCCATGTTCTCTCTGTGGTTTTCATTAGTTCTCTTCTATTATAGTCTATGGTGCTGCTCACAGGCTCATGTTTTTGCAGACTGTGTCTCCGCAAATAAAAATCAGAGACATTTTCGTTTTTTATCGTTGTCACAGACACAATCCCCTCCACAAGTCTCTGAACCTGCGCCGATCACAGACCCCACATAGATCGCCCCAGTGCACATTCTGCGCGGATTAACACTGTAATGTATAGGAGAAGATTTTCATTCATTTAGTTTTTTCAAACGTGGAAATCACTAAAGTTCCCGTCTGGGGGCCGCACCCATCACCGGCCCATGTGTAGTGACTCATTAACCAGTTTATCGCTGCCTTGCCTTCCTTATAGAAGCAGCAGAGACTGGACAGATGGCTTTCATGCTGGGATGCCTGTATTTTGTGGCTGCAGAACCAAGGTAAGGGGATGTGCACACATCTTTGTCAGGCGGATTGAAGAAGCGCCACAAACCTGCCGCTAAACATGAACTTAGTGCACGGCAATGGAAAACCACATTGCTGTACCCGCTCCGTCTGATACGTCTTTTATCTGCTTCAGTGCTTGGAAACTGAGGCCATTAATACAAGTAGCACATTCTGTCACCTGCAACTATAATAGAAACTATCGAGAAAAGACGCCGGTGGCACAAAAGACATGGCGCCTTCAGGTAAAAGACCGGAGACACTTTCCTGAAGCAGCTCTGCCCCTGAAATAAAACTGTGTGCACATACCCTAGTTCTCCACAAGGAGAAATGATACTTCTTGGATATCGGTCAGACGCCTCTCACACAGACAAACCAGATCTCACACTTTGCACTGACGAGGGGCAGTACCCCGAAACACAGTGTCTGCAAATTGAGATTCTGGCTTGGCTTTTATCCTAAGTCATGTAACAAGGCTCATTAAAGAGTCAACATTGACTTCTAGGATTGCTACCTCCAATAGGTGGCACTAGAGTTCTAGTCATCTTCCTCTCTGAAGAGACAATTTGCATAATTAGCATACCCTAGTTACAAACACTAGGCTACAGCACCCGGCAAACGCTGAGTACAAGAATCATTCTAAGGCCGGGGTCACACTAGGGTGTGTAATGCGAGAAACAACACCCGGCACTGACACCGGCACTCGGAGCGGAGCGTGCGGCTACATGGATTTCTAAGGACCAATGCAGACGGCCATATATATCCTCTGATCTGAGACAATCGGCCAATTATACTGTACAGCTGACACTTGGATCAGGATCTGACCCGAGTGTCAGCACAGTGTGGTCCGATTGTCTAGGATGAGAAAATCAGAGAACACTGAGGAAAAGATGGAGAGCAAATGCTTCTCCATTGTGTCATCGGAGTGCAGTCCAGTGTTTTCCATGCACTCATTGTATTGCATTACTGAGCGTGATCGGAATATCATACGTTAACAATATATAATATATAACGTATGTACCAACCCCATGTATAGAGACAAACACCTCGGTCGCCTCAGAAAGTCCTTTTTGAGTCAGGGCTACCATCCAAGAACAATTGAAAACCAAATTACAAGAGCCACCAGAATATCAAGGAATCACCTGCTACACTACAAAGCTGAAGAAGAGAATAACCGGGAGCCTCTAGTGGTCACCTACAACCCAAATCTGGAGGAGCTAAGGGGAGCGGCACGGAAATTACAACCTTTACTTTAACTTCATTTTTCCAGACCCCCCACTGCTGTGTTTTAGGCAGCCCCCAAATCTAAGAAGCATCATTGTCAGAAGCTCCCTGTCCTCTCCAACAGCTAACAGGAACCTTTCCTTGCAACCAGAAAAAAATGTAAAACCTGTCCATTTATAATGACCACGGACAAGATAAAGATCCCCACCTCACATCAGGACTACAAGATCCCAGGTACTCTCAGCTGCATCACATCTAATGGGGTGTACTTAATTATCTGTACTAAATGTCCAGCTGGGGGTCTGTATGTGGGAGAGACCAGGCAAACACTGAGAACAAGGATGAATTCTCATCGCCACACAATAAGAGAAAAAAGAAGGGATCTACCTGTGGCAAAACATTTTTGTATCCCCGGTCATAGCATGATGGACATTAAATTACTTGTATTAAATGGTAACTTCAACTCTCAGAGAGACAGGAGGGTCTGGGAGTATAAATTTATGACAACTTTTGACACACTCAGTGCAGGAATGAATGTGTCACATGGATTTATGTCTTTTTACATCAATTAAGGAATTTGCTCTTCAGAACTTCTGGGGTCATCACACAACACAGAACTAGACCCCAATCAGAGGGCAATAAAACCTTCACACTCCTAATCTATATACTGTTCCAATATTTATGTTTATCCCTCTCCCATAATGACAATTCTGCTAAATGTCACTTGTCTTATCTATTGTTATTTTTGTGCTGTTTTGTGTATAAATATGTGATTTTTCAGATGTTGTATTAGTCTAGCCTGATGAGGAGACCTGAGGAGTCTCGAAAGCTTGCAATGTGCTACCACCTTTTCAGTTAGCCATTAAAAGGTATCAACCACTGAGGACTCTCAATTCTAAATATTCTTTTATATACTGGCTAACAAGGTACAAAGATATATATCTTTCCTGTATCAAAGTCATTTGAACAGTTTTGGGTGGAGGAGAATGTTGTGGTCTAGAGGCAATATGGTGATCATGATTATACGGCCGGACTACACCACCGATAAAGCAGCCACAGCCGGTGACTGAGAGGAATCTGTGACTTCTCTGCATTCAGATCTCAGCTCTGAGTCACACACAGAAGTTTGAGGCTTTTCTGGAAGAACAGGACAGGAGAGATCTGAGGCCGATGTCTCCATGTACAGGGTTTCCTCTCGGGATAAGAGGCTTTTCTATCCCTTTCCCCCAATTAGAGGGGACACCTGAGGATATCGGGGTCTTTACCGGCTGCAGTCCTGGGGGGATTTACTCGGTAACGTGGACGTTGGACAAACGTCACCATCAATTCCCATCAGAGTGAAGGAACATCGCTCCTCTATTCAGCTCTATGGATCCAGGATGAAATCCACTGCGGCCCCTGCAAGAAAAGAGCGAAGTCTGGTGAGACCCCCTGCAAGAAAAGAGCGAAGTCTGGTGAGACCCCCGAGGCCGGAGATTTCTACAGCTGCTCTGTGCGCACAGGACCTGTGATGAGGTCACAGG
Organism: Dendrobates tinctorius; assembly: GCF_039654945.1. Lineage (NCBI taxonomy): Eukaryota > Metazoa > Chordata > Amphibia > Anura > Dendrobatidae > Dendrobates > Dendrobates tinctorius. The sequence goes on along the minus strand of NW_027361989.1, from coordinate 4,085,639 downwards.
GGGGGAGGAGTCAGGGGTCACATGACCAGGGGCCTCAGTGTGTGCAGGACTCTGCTGTGCTGGTTGTCATGGTGCTGGATGAGGGGAAGTTTCTGTGTGGGGTCAGGAGGGGTTTACAGGGTGGATGTAGCAGAGCAGCGTGTGTACAAGGTGTACGGAGCGGAGCCGTGTGTGTACGAGGTGTACGGAGCGGAGCCGTGTGTGTACGAGGTGTACGGAGCGGAGCCGCGTGTGTACGAGGTGTACGGAGCGGAGCCGCGTGTGTACGAGGTGTACGGAGCGGAGCCGCGTGTGTACGAGGTGTACGGAGCGGAGCCCTGTGTGTACGAGGTGTACGGAGCGGAGCCGCGTGTGTACGAAGTGTACGGAGCGGAGCCGTGTGTGTAAAACATGACAGGTCGTGTGAAGGGGCCGTACAGTCACATAATAGAAAACATTAGCAGAATTGCCGTCTTTTTGTACATCCTACCTCACAAACAGCAGAATAAAAAGTGGTTAATAACAAGTCCTACATGTCCCCCAAACTACTCTGCTAAATCCCCTCTGGCTCCGTGGCCGATGGTTCGGGGGCCCTGATGGTTATTATTCACTTTGCATCTATAATATAAGGTGAAGCCACAAGACCCCTGCAGCCTAGTGCTAAGACTGTCAGAGACCCCCAGAGCCACAAGACCCCAGCAGCCCAGTGCTGAGATTGGCAGAGACCCCCAGAGCCACAAGACCACTGCAGCCCAGTGCTGAGACTGGCAGAGACCCCTGGAGCCACAAGATCACTGGAGCCCAGTGCTGAGACTAGCAGAGACCCCAGAGCCAAGACCCCTGCAGCCCAGTGCTGAGACTGATGGAGACTCCCGGAGCCACAAGACCACTGCAGCCCAGTGCAGAGACTGACGGAGACCCCCGGAGCCACAAGACCACTGCAGCTCAGTATAGATACTGACGGAGACCCCCGGAGCCACAAGACCCCTGCAGCCTAGTATAGATACTGACAGAGACCCCCGGAGCCACAAGACCCCTGCAGCCTAGTGCTAAGACTGGCAGAGACCACCAGAGCCACAAGACCCCTGCAGTCCAGTGCTGAGACTGGCAGAGACCCCCCCCCGAAGCCACAAGACCACTGCAGCCCAGTACAGAGACTGACGGAGACCCCCGGAGCCACAAGACCCCTGCAGCCTAGTGCTAAGACTGCCTGAGACCCCCAGAGCCACAAGACCCCTGCAGCCCTGTACTGAGACTGGCAGAGACCCCCAGAGCCACAAGACCACTGCAGCCCAGTGCTGAGACTGACGGAGACCCCCGGAGCCACAAGACCACTGCAGCCCAGTGTAGAGATTGAAGGAGACCCCTGGAGCCACAAGACCCCTGCAGCCTAGTCCTAAGACTGGCAGAGACCCCAGAGCCACAAGACCCCTGCAGCCCAGTGCTGAGACTGGCAGAGACCCCCAGAGCCACAAGACCACTGCAGCCCAGTGCTGAGACTGGCAGAGACCCCCCGGAGTCACTAGACCCCTGCAGCCTAGTGCTAAGACTGACGGAGACCCCCGGAGCCACAAGACCTCTGCAGCCCAGTGCTAAGACTGATGGAAATCCCCGGAGCCACAAGACCCCTGCAGCCCAGCGCTGAGACTCGCAGAGACCCCCAGAGCCACAAGACCACTGTACCCAGTGCTAAGACTGGCAGAGACCCCTGGAGCCACAAGATCACTGGAGCCCAGTGCTGAGACTCGCCGAGACCCCCAGAGCCACAAGACCACTGTACCCAGTGCTAAGACTGGCAGAGACCTCTGGAGCCACAAGATCACTGCAGCCCAGTGCTGAGACTGATGGAGACTCCCGGAGCCACAAGACCACTGCAGCCCAGTGCTACGACTGGCAGAGACCTCCAGAGCCACAAGACCCCTGCAGCCCAGTGCAGAGACTGAAGGAGACCCCCGGAGCCACAAGAACACTGCAGCCCAGTATAGATACTGACGGAGACCCCCAGAGCCACAAGACCCCTGCAGCCTAGTATAGATACTGACGGAGACCCCCGGAGCCACAAGACCCCTGCAGCCTAGTGCGAAGACTGGCAGAGACCACCAGAGCCACAAGACTCCTGCAGTCCAGTGCTGAGACTGTGTGTTCCTTGCACATACATGCAGGCTGGCCATGGATTCAGTGCTGAGACTGGCAGAGACCCCCCCCCCGAAGCCACAAGACCACTGCAGCCCTGTGCTGAGACTGACGGAGACCTCCGGAGCCACAAGACCACTGCAGCCCAGTATAGAGACTGACGTAGACCCCCGGAGCCACAAGACCCCTGCAGCCTAGTGCTAAGACTGCCAGAGACCTCCAGAGCCACAAGACCCCTGCAGCCCTGTACTGAGACTGGCAGAGACCCCCAGAGCCACAAGACCACTGCAGCCCAGTGCTGAGATTGGCAGAGACCCCCCCGAGCCACAAGACCACTGCAGCCCAGTGCTGAGACTGACAGAGACCCCCGGAGCCACAAGACCACTGCAGCCCAGTGCAGAGACTGAAGGAGACCCCTGGTGTCACAAGACCCCTGCAGCCTAGTGCTAAGACTGATGGAAATCCCCGGAGCCACAAGACCCCTGCAGCCCAGTGCTGAGACTCGCAGAGACCCCCAGATCCACAAGACCACTGCAGCCCAGCACTGAGACTGGCAGAGAAGCCCGGAGCCACATGACCACTGTACCCAGTGCCAAGACTGGCAGAGACCCCTGGAGCCACAAGATCACTGGAGCCCAGTGCTGAGACTAGCAGAGACCCCAGAGCCAAGACACCTGCAGCCCAGTGCTGAGACTGATGGAGATTCCCGGAGCCACAAGACCACTGTACCCAGTGCTAAGACTGGCAGAGACCCCTGGAGCCACAAGATCACTGGAGCCCAGTGCTGAGACTAGCAGAGACCCCAGAGCCAAGACACCTGCAGCCCAGTGCTGAGACTGATGGAGATCCCCGGAGCCACAAGACCCCTGCAGCCCAGTGCTGATACTCGCAGAGAACCCCGGAGCCACAAGACCACTGGAGCCAAGTGCTGAAACTGACAGAGACCCCCGGAGAAACAAGAACATTGCTGCCCAGTGCTAAGACTGACGGAGACCCACGGAACCACAAGACCCCTGCAGCCTAGTGCTAAGACTGGCAGAGACCCCAGAGCCACAAGACCCCTGCAGCCCAGTGCTGAGACTGGCAGAGACCCCCAGAGCCAGAAGACCACTGCAGCCCAGTGCTGAGATTGGCAGAGACCCCCGGAGCCACTAGACCCCTGCAGCCTAGTGCTAAGACTGACAGAGACCCCCGGAGCCACAAGACCTCTGCAGCCCAGTGCTAAGACTGATGGAAATCCCCGGAGCCACAAGACCCCTGTAGCCCAGTGCTGAAACTCGCAGAGACCCCCAGAGCCACAAGACCACTGCAGCCCAGCACTGAGACTGGCAGAGAAGCCTGGAGCCACAAGACCACTATACCCAGTTCTAAGACTGGCAGAGACTCCTGGAGCCACATGATCAGTGGAGCCCAGTGTTGAGACTAGCAGAGACCCGAGAGCCAAGACCCCTGCAGCCCAGTGCTGAGACTGATGGAGACTCCCGGAGCCACAAGACCACTGCAGCCCAGTGCTACGACTGGCAGAGACCTCTAGAGCCACAAGACCCCTGCAGCCTAGTATAGATACTGACAGAGACCCTCGGAGCCACACGACCCCTGCAGCCTAGTGCTAAGACGTGGCTCTGGGGTCTCTGCCAGTCTTAGCACTGGGCTGCAGGGGTCTTGTGGCTCTGGGGTCTCTGTCAGTATCTATACTAGGCTGCAGGGGTCTTGTGGCCCCCAGAGCCACAAGACCACTGCAGCCCAGTGCTGAGACTGGCAGAGACCCCCCGGAGCCACTAGACCCCTGCAGCCTAGTGCTAAGACTGACAGAGACCCCCGGAGCCACAAGACCTCTGCAGCCCAGTGCTAAGACTGATGGAAATCCCCGGAGCCACAAGACCCCTGCAGCCCAGCGCTGAGACTCGCAGAGACCCCCGGAGCCACTAGACCACTGCAGCCCAGTGCTAAGACTGGCAGAGACCCCTGGAGCCACAAGATCACTGGAGCCCAGTGCTGAGACTAGCAGAGACCCCAGAGCCAAGACCCCTGCAGCCCAGTGCTGAGACTGATGGAGACTCCCGGAGCCACAAGACCACTGCAGCACAGTGCTACGACTGGCAGAGACCTCCAGAGCCACAAGACCACTGCAGCCCAGTGCTGAGACTGATGGAGACCCCCGGAGCCACAAGACCACTGCAGCCCAGTGCTGAGACTGATGGAGACCCCCGGAGCCACAAGACCACTGCAGCCCAGTGCTGAGACTGATGGAGACCCCCGGAGCCACAAGACCACTGCAGCCCAGTGCTGAGACTGATGGAGACCCCCGGAGCCACAAGACCACTGCAGCCCAGTGCTGAGACTGATGGAGACCCCCGGAGCCACAAGACCACTGCAGCCCAGTGCTGAGACTGATGGAGACCCCCGGAGCCACAAGACCACTGCAGCCCAGTGCTGAGACTGATGGAGACCCCCGGAGCCACAAGACCACTGCAGCCCAGTGCTGAGACTGATGGAGACCCCCGGAGCCACAAGACCACTGCAGCCCAGTGCCAAGACTGTCGGAGACCCACGGAGCCACAAGAACACTGCAGCCCAGTGCTGAGACTGGCGGAGACCCCCGGAGCCACAAGACCACTGCAGCCCAGTGCAGAGACTGAAGGAGACCCCTGGAGCCACAAGACCCCTGCAGCCTAGTGCTAAGACTGGCAGAAACCCCAGAGCCACAAGACCCCTGCATCCCAGTGCTGAGATTGATGGAGACCCCCGGAGCCACAAGACCCCTGCAGCCCAGTGCTGAGACTCTCAGAGAACCCCGGCGCCACAAGACCTTTGGAGCCAAGTGCTGAAACTGACAGAGACCCCAGGAGACACAAGAACATTGCAGCCTAGTGCTAAGACTGACGGACACCCACGGAGCCACAAGAACATTGCAGCCCAGTGCTGAGACTGGCGGAGACCCCCGAAGCCAGTCAAAGTGCTCACCACACATCTAGATAAGTTGGTCAATTTTTAACCCTTATAACTTCCTAATAAAAAAAAATTTGGTTCCAAAATTGTGCTGATGTAAAGTAAACATGTGTGAAATGTTACTTATTAAGTTTTTTGTGTGCCGTATCTCTGTGATTTAAGGGCATAAAAATTCAAAGGTGGAAAATTGCAAAATTTTCGCCAAATTTCCATTTTTTTCACAAATAAACGCAAGTTATTTGAATGAAATTTTACCACTAACATGAAGTACAATATGTCACGAGAAAACAATGTCAGAATCACCGGGATCCTTGGAAGTGTTTCAGAGTTATTACCTCATAAAGGGACAGTGGTCAGAATTGCAAAAATTGGCCCGGTCATGAACGTGCAAACCACCCTTGGGGCTTAAGGGGTTAAATAGTCTCCTGATCAGTCGCCTTTGGTGAGGACGATGAAGCCCGTAGAAATAAGAGGCTTGGAGAGTGAGTGTGTAAACATCACCTCACCCTATATACTGAGATGTGGTGTAAATGTTTTTTCTATTAGTCACCTACTGACTAACCTTCAGGGGATGAATTATAGGTATAGTTTTACATTTGGAATTAATAAAGTTTAGTTTTATCCTTTTGTCAGCAAACATGAGGAATGACAAGAGACAACTCATTTAAGAAGATTCTATTTTGGTTAAAACTATTCCAACATTATGAATATAAAAAAGTCTTCTCCCCTATGTGACATCTCTGATGTTTATTAACACTTGATTTCCAAGTAAAATATTTCCCACATTAAGAAAATGAAAAAGGTTTCTCCTCTGTGTGACTGCTCTGATATCTAAGAAGAATCTGGTTAAAATATTTCCCACATTCTGAACAGGAAAAAGGTTTCTCCCCTGTGCATGTTCTCTGGTGAGGTGGCTCAGTGGTTCGCACTGCAGCCTTGCAGTGCTGAAGTCCTGGGTTCAACTCCCACCAAGGACAACATCTGCAAGGAGTTTGAATGTTCTCCCCGTGTTTGCGTGGGTTTCCTCCCACATTCCAAAGACATACTGATAGGGAATTTACATTGTGAGCCCCATTGGGGACAGCGATGATAATGTGTGCAAACTGTAAAGGGCTGCGAAATATGTCAGCGCTATATAAAAAAGAAAGATTATTATTATTAGTAAGATTCCATTTCTGGTTAAAACATTTCCCACATTATGAACAGGAAAAATGGCTTCTCTGATGTGATCAAGATTTATTTTCCATTTAACATGAAAAAAGTTTCTCCCCTGTGTGAGTTCTCTGGTGCCTAACACAATCTGATTTAGTGCAAAAACATTTCCCACATTCTGAACAGGAAAAAGGCTTGTCCCCTGTGTGAGTTCTCTGGTGTCTAGCAAAATATGATTTATGTGAAAAACATTTCCCACATTCTGAACAGGAAAAAGCCTTCTCCCCTGTGTGAGTTCTATGGTGATTAACCAAATCTGATTTCTGGTTAAAACATTTCCCACATTCTGAACAGGAAAAAGGCTTCTCCCCTGTGTGAGTTCTATGGTGAGTAACTGATTGTGATTTCCAGTTAAAACATTTCCCACATTCTGAACATGAATAAGGCTTCTCCCCTGTGTGAGTTCTACGGTGCTTAACCAAATATGATTTCAGTGTAAAACATTTCCCACATTCTGAACAGGAAAAAGGCTTCTCCCCTGTGTGAGTTCTATGGTGATTAACCAAATCTGATCTCTGGTTAAAACATTTCCCACATTCTGAACAGGAAAAAGGCTTCTCCCCTGTGTGAGTTCTATGGTGATTAACCAAATCTGATCTCTGATTAAAACATTTCCTACATTCTAAACAGGAGAAAAGCTTCTCCCCTGTGTGAGTTCTTTGGTGTGCAAGAAAACGTGATTTCCATATAAAACATTTCCCACATTCTGAACATGAAAATGACTTCTTTGCCTTAGGCGCAGTTTGTTTTTTATTGCCTCTTTTGTGACTTTGATTTTCCTTAGTAGTCGGTAATGAATCAGAAGATGGGACCTGTTCCATAGGATCAGATGACAGATCTTTGCTGTGAATGGATGATGATATATCTGGAGTAATAGTAATCACTTCAGTTGTATCTTGTAGGATCTCAAGATCATCAGATTTCAAAATTGAAGATGTCAGCTGTCCCTCTGATCTCCTGGTACAGTCATCTGCTAAGATACAAAAAACAATTATTATTTATTAATAAAATATCCTTGAGTTTTATATTTTTGAACATTTCTATTTAAACTGTCCATAAAAATGGCAAGCTACGTGAAAGCTTTAATTATTTACCAAGACAATGACAGTTCACAGTCTAATAGAAAACCTTGTTGGATGAACCAGTAGTGTGCGGTGTTCAACTGTTTGTTCATTCTGCCTCCCAAATATCGAATATAAAGAAGCCAATCAATGTTATGTAGGTGAAAATAATACCAATTCTCATCTCACAAAAAACAAGTCCCCACTCAGGTCCATCATCTGTCAATGGAAAACAGAGGTTCCCGCACTATTAGTGGCTCAAAGGTTCTTGAAAAGGAACAAGGTTTCTATAAACCAATCCAGCAAAATCCGCTCTCACTTCGGAGTCTTGCAGTGTGCGCAAACAACATGTAGGATCCCTGTATTTAGCAATATTATAGTGAGAAGAATCCACTTAAATTGCGGTGTCTCCTGGAGCACAATCTGGGCACTATGTGCTGGGTAAGAAAATGGCAAATGTGTAATTTTCACTCTACAACATCCACTGTGTGTTAATTTCCGGAAAGTGGCCGTGGAGTCAAAACATTCAGTCCTCCTACACACGTGGTCAAAGTTGTTGATACCCCTCGTTTAATGACAGAAAAACCCACAATGGTCACAGAAATAACTTGAATCTGACAAAAGTAATAAATAAAAAATCTATGAAAATTAACAAATGAAAGTCAGACATTGCTTTCCAACCAGGCGTCCACAGAATTTAAAAAAGTAAAACTCATGAAATCAGCGTGGACAGAAATGATGGTTCCCTTAACTAAAATATTTTGTTGCACAACCTTTTGAGGCAATCACTGCAATCAAATGATTCCTGTAACTGTCAAGGAGACTTCTGCTCCTCTCGACTGGTATTTTGGCCCACTCTTCAAGAGCAACTGCTCCAGTTGTCTCGTGTTTGAAGGTTGCCTTTTCCAGACTCCATGTTCCAGCTCTTTCCAAAGATGCTCATTAGGATTTAGGTCAGGGCTCATAGAAGGCCACTTCAGAATAGTCCAATATTTTCCTCTTAGCCATTCTTGCCTGTTTTTAGCTGTGTGTTGGGTCATTATCCTGTTGCAAGACCCATGACCTGCGACTGAGACCAAGCTTTCTGACATTGGGGAGCACATTTCTCTCTAGAGTCCCTTCATAGTCTTGAGATTTCATTGTACCCTGCACAGATTCTAGACACCCTGTGCCCAAAGCAGCATGGAAGCATGGCTGAGAAGCAATGTCTGACTTTCATTTGTTCATTTTCATAGATTTTTTATTTATTGCTACTTTTGTCAGATTAAAGTTATTTCTGTGACCATTGTGGGATTTTCTGTCATTAAACGAGGGGTACCAACAATTTTGACCACATGTGTATAGATTATAACCATCAGTGAATTAATTAATAACATGGAATCACTTTATGGGGATTTCTACTATTCTGGTTTTCTGTCATTTAGTTATATTAGGGCTTCTGCATATGGTGTGTCCAATCTCATCCGGGATCTGTTCCTGCTGTCCAGCTGGAGTAATCTGCTCCCTACTTCAGCCAATTGTAAAGTAAAGCCCCCGTTACACACTGCGATATCGCTAGCAATATCGCTGTAAAGTCACCGATTTTGTGACGTTACAGCGATATTGCTAGCGATATCGCTGTATGTGATACTTACCTCCGACCGGCTCCCCCGCTGGTTATCGCTGATCGCGCGAGAAGCTGCTGGACCATTTCTCGTCGGTCACTTCCTGCGGCGCTTCCTGCTGTGACGACGAGCGACGCGTGGAGCCGGGCGGGAGGACACAGGATCACCGCGTCTGACAGGTAAGTAGCGATCCCCGTCCCTAGCGATGTCGCTGGTGAGATCTGCCTGAGTGGCAGCTCACTAGCGACCACCCAGCGATTCACCAGCGATCCTGACCGCGTCATATCGCTGGTCGGGATCGCTGGTGAGTCGCTAGGTGTAACGGTACCCTAACACACCCTACTAAAGCGCAAAGCACATGGCCGGAATCTGCCAGATACAGCGCTGTTCTCCTCTGGTTCAGTCCTCAGTGCTCAGCTTGCGGCTTGTGTATTTGTTTCCTGCTGTGACCGTGGCCCGTTTACTGACTACTCTTGTGTCTTCTGATTCTGTATTCTGCCCTTCTGGTTCTGACCCAGGTACCTGACTATTCTTCTTGCCATCTAACTCCACAGAATAGCAGGTAACACCATGGTCCAAGCCTAGGGGTCCCAGTGTAAGTCCAGATTCCATGTAAGGGTGTTATAGGGCGATGAGCAAGGCAATCCTTGGGATATGGAAAGCAGAGAAGATAGCGCCAAGCATGTTCATGGTGGACATCTTTTGAGCTGCCAGGTGACCATGAACAGTGCTCCCAATACAATGTGTCTAGTGATGAGCGAGTATACTTGTTGCTCGGGTTTTCCCGAGCATGCTCAGGTATCCTCCAAGTATTTTGGCGTGCTTGGAGATTTAATTTTTGTCGTCTCAGCTGCATGATTTGCGACTTGCAGACAGGCTAATACATGTGGGAATTCCCTAACAAACAGGCATTCCACAAATGTATTCAAGCTGTCCAGCAGTCGCCAATCATGCAGCTGAGACGACGAAAACTAAATCTCCGAGCACATCCAAAATACTCGGAGAACCCCCGAGCAATGAGTTTACTCGCTCATCAATAATTGTCTCTGCGAATTATTCCAGCTCGATCTGCATTCAAATAGCTAAATGGCGTTCCTTCCCTTCTGAACACTGCCATGTGCCCAGGGAGTAGTGTACAACCGTATGTAGGGTAAAGTGAGAAGTTTAACAATCAGAGGATTTTGGACACTACTGTAATCAAACACTGTGACTATAGACAATAACATCTACTGAGATGATCAAACTCCACAGTCTCCATCAGTAATAAATGAGCAGCTAGTGGTGAAACCTCTCTGGGGAAATTAGAGTATGGGGCTCGGTGACCTCACAATCTAAACTATCGTAAGCTCCAATATTTTCTGTCAGATGAGTTTCATGGAGAAATATTACACATTTAAAGAGAACTGTGTATAATAGTGCAGAGCGGAGATGTCTGAAAGGGAACCTGTCAGCAGGATTGTGCTCAGTAACCTACAGACACTGTCACGTCAGCGCCGTTATACTGATTACAGTGATACCTGGTGATGAAATCCGTCTTGTGGTTATTGTGTAATCTGTATTTGTAGTTTTCAGTTAATGAGATTCTCGTGCTCTGGGGCGGGGCTGTGGGAGGAGCTGTGGGCGGGGCTTTATGTGGTGCTCTGATTACATATTCATCTGTATTAGCTTATGACAGGTCGCTGACCCCTCACTGACCTGCCCCCCATTATTACATAATGCATATAATAGCATTGATATTATTGGTGATAATGCCTATAATATTGTGGCTATTGTGAGGCTTAGAAAAAAAATTACATCCAGCAAAATGTCACCGGTGATAGCGGCGCCTGCACAGTAGCATCTATAAGTAAGAGATAGAGGCTACTGGACAGGGGCCGCTGGTGACATTTTGTTGGATGTAATTTTTTTCTAAGCCTCACAATAGCCACAATATTATAGGCATTATCACCAATAATATCAACACTATTATATGCATTATGTAATAATGGGGGCAGGTCAGTGAGGGGTCAGCGACCTGACATAAGCCAATACAGAGGAATATGTAATCAGAGCACCACATAAAGCCCCGCCCACAGCCCCGCCCACAGCCCCGCCCCAGAGCATCACATTCTACGTACGCTGTCATTTGGCTTTATAGTTTACAGATCTGAGCAGGTTACAGTCAGCGTCTCCTAATCCCAGGGGGTAGGTGGATCCTCCAGGTTGTAAGTTCTATAGAAAAGGGCTCTCAATGCCCAAAGTCATTTGAACAGTTTTGGGTGGAGGAGAATGTTGTGGTCTAGACGCAAAATGGTGATCATGGTAATACGGCCGGACTACACCACCGATAAAGCAGCCACAGCCGGTGACTGAGAGGAATCTGTGACTTCTCTGCATTCAGTGGTTACTACTCACCTGGGTAGTCATATGTGGGAATCTCCTCTTTACGCCGCTCATCATCCCTCACAAATGTCTCTGTAGTATTAATATGGGTCAGATCTTCACCCTGAAACAAATATTGTAAAAGTCACCGACAGATGGAGAAGTCCCATCTATGATCAGCTCTAATCCTGCCATCTCCACCGTTCTCATTACACAAGTATAAAACATATAATACAGGTGGATAAAACAAGACTGAGCACAAGACCTTCACAGCCGTCTACACATCATAGGGGAGATCTCCTGACACCTTCTCTCCATCTACCTGATGATCCTGAGGAGCACTGGGATCTTCTTGGTTACAGTCCTGTGGAAGAAGAGGACGGGGACATCTCTCTGGTGTTGTCCTCTTACTGGATAGATCTGGAGGAAACACATACAGGGACTGAATTCATTCTCTACATACAGATAATTATAGGCCGTGTGTATTTAGTCCTGTCTATTACCTGGAGATGTGAGGGGCTGGGGAACCTCCATTATGACGTTCTTGTACAGATCTCTGTGTCCTTCTAAATACTCCCACTCCTCCATGGAGAAATAGACAGCGACATCCTGACACCTTATAGGAACCTGACACATACAATGATACCGTCATCCCCCCCGATCCCTTCATAGTGTTACTGTATAATGTCCCAGCATTCCCAGCAGTGTCACCTCTCCAGTCAGCAGCTTAATCATCTTGTAGATGAGTTCTAGGATCTTCTGGTCATTGATGTCCTCATGGATCAGGGGGTGAGGTGGAGGCCCCGTGATTGGGCTCAGGGGTCTTCCCCATCCCTCACACACAGGGTCCTGACAGCGATCACTAGAGGTCTTCTTCACCACTGTGTAATCCTGGTTATGGAGAGACACATTAATAAATCTCACTACAGACATTTCCAGAGTCCTCACCTCTCCAGTTCTGTCCATCTGTTATTCCCATAGATAAGAATGATGTAATGTGACGTCATCAGAATCTCTCACCTCTCCAGTGAGACGGAAGAGGATCTCTAGGGTGAGGTGTAACATCCTCTCCGCCATCTTGTCTCTGTCCATATCCATCCTTGATGGGTAAATCAGGAAAATTATGTAGAAGATCTTCACTGAGAGGATCCGATATTGTAGAGACCTGAATGAGAAGAAGATGAGCCGGTGTAACATCATAAGAATCCACTTGCTGCTGTGAAAAGCAAACATGGCATCTAAGAAGGTGTGACAGAGTTTGGCTGAATGCCCCCCCGCCTCCAAGTACTCGATAGTATGGGGCGGCCGAGTTAATACGATACTTACATGCCTAATAATGGTGTCTGGGCCGCAATGTATGAAGGTCTATTAGGCCGGGCCAAAGGTAGCGTCCAATAAGTTACCTTATAACGCCCCCATACACATTAGACTAAAGTTCCATGAAAGCACTGATTTCGGGGGGTTTGGCCGACCATATAATGTATTTGGGGGCCTCCCGACAGATGATGTCAGGGCAGAGAAGGATCTGGCATCCTGAATTTCAGAGGATAATCCGTCTGTTCTTCCTGTAGATAATCCTCCTCTAGAGGAGTCTGGAGGCGACTCTCTCATACAGACCACAGGAAAGCTGGAATATTTGTGTGTATGGGGGAGTCGGGAGAGATAGCCGTCTGCCAAATGACCGCTCAGCCAACTCTGATCTCATGTGTATGGGGCCGTTAGTATTACACTGACAGGCAGTGATGATACACGGCACTACAGTAGTACAGGGCATCACCGGAGCCATCAGAGGCTTGTATGTTGTGTGATCGCACTGATCAGAGGGGTTTAAAAAAAGTTTAAAGTGGTAAAAAATATCACAGTTTCAGCAACAAGAAACATCCATCACTATATGGAAAGCAGAGTCACTGAACAATGTTAGTTACGTCACGTCCATAACTACTTTATTATACTCTATTATCCTGTACACAGTGGAGTAGATAGAAATCACAGATCACACAGCAATAGCTGGAATTGGACCCTCCAACGTAAAGAAAAAAAAAATCTCTCTCTCTATCTTTATATCTATATATATATTTGGCAGAGTCACATCTCCCGACTCTGCAGATTGCCAGGGAGTATAAATTGATGGTGTGGATTTTATTCTTCCCATTGAGCTGGCTCTTCAGGACCTGTCTTATCCTTTGATGGTATTTGGATGTTGCTGCTTTCCTTGCCTCTTTATCATGGTTACCGTATCCCTGTGGGATGCCAAGGTACTTGTAGCATGTCTGTACATCTGCTATATGACCTGCTGGTAATTTCACTCTATCAGTCTTGACAACCTTACCTCTCTTTCTTACCATCGGCCACACTTCTCCAGTCTGAAGGACATCCCGATGTCTTCACTGCAGATCCTTGTCAGGTGGATTAATGAATTGATGTCTCATTCATTTTTCGCATAGAGCTTGATGTCATCCATGTAGAGGAGGTGGCTGGTGGTGCTTCCACTCTTGAACTTGTATTCATAGACAAACTTTGTAATTAACTAACTGAGGGGCTTCAAGCCTATGCAGAACAGCAATGGGGACAGTGCATCACCTTGGCATGTGCCATATTGGAAGGTCACTTGTGCTAGTTGTCTTGAATTGACTTCTAATGTTGTTCGCCATAGCCCCATTGAGTGTCTAAGGAAGGTTCTTAATTTGCTGTTGACATTGTAGAGAGCCAAGCATTCACAGATCCATGTGTGTGGCATTGAGTCATAGGCTTTCCTGTAGTCAATCCAGGCTGTGCTGAGATTGGTCTGTCTGGATCTTGAGCGACTGCTCTATCTACAAGGAGCTGGTGCTTAGAGCCTCTGGTGTCAGTCACAATGCCTTTCTGAGCTGGATTTATGTACTGGTTCATATGGTTCTGTAGCTTGGTGGCTATGATCTCTGAGAGTTTACTTGTTGTTGTAAGGCAGATTATTGCGCAGTAGTTGGATGGAACTGTTCCTTTGTTAGGATCCTTCATGATCACCACTGTTCTTCCTTGTGTTAGCCAAGCTAGGTGGTGGCCTGCTTCTAGCTGTTGGTTCATCTGCTTTGCCATGCGTTCATGTACCGCTGTGAATTTCTTTAGCCAGTAGGTGTGAATCATATCTTGGTCAGGTGATGTCCAGCTCTTCATGTTCTTGACCCGCTGTTGGATGTCTGCTTCTGTAATGGTGACTGGTTCTTGCTCTAGGTGGTTGCTGTGTTTCATTCTCAGATCTTGCAGACACATTGCACTGGTGTTGTGCATTTTTTCCTTTTCCCATATGTTTCTCCAGTATTGTTCAGTCTCCGCTATTGGTGGAGTTGCTGCCTTTGTGCCGTTCCTCTGTAGTTGGAAGTACACTTTGGATGGTTCTTTGGAGAATAGGGCATTTATCTTCTTGGCCTCAGCTTCTCTAGTGTATCTCTATCAGGATCCTGTCAGCGCTGGCGGACCGCCGCGGCTGAGCAGGGTAGCTCACCCAGACTACGGGGGCCCTGGGGTCCGAAAGTACAGGGAAAGTTCAGACAACAGGACCTGCGATACTGAAGATAGAAAGAGGTACAAGGACCTACGATCATGTGACCACAGGGGGCGTGGCTTAGCGTCCTGTTGCAGGAGATGGCTGTAGGATTCTATTACAGGAATCCTGAAGTACCGGCTAGGGAAACTCAGGTCAGACAAACGAGGGGTCAAACACTGAGAGGGCAGCGCGGTACCAGACGAACAGACAGAGAATAGTCAGAACGTAAGCAAAGAATCATATGGGTCGCCCTCCCAGGGCCGTGGGGTACTCGGTGCCGGGCCGGTGTCAGTGGGATGTGTCACAGCAGCGGTGACCCGGACCGTGGCCCTGGGCGCCCACGTCAATGGTGAGGAATGTTGTAATGGTGGAATGTAGTCAAATGAAAAGTTCGTGACGCCACCTGTGGTGTTCGACAAGGGAGGTGTTAAGCCGACGCTGCAGACAGGTCCTCTGGGACAGATGGTGTGGTGCAGCAATGATGGTATAGCCCTCCACAGGCAGGGCTGTTGTCCCAGGGCAGTGTAGATGTGGAGACACTTAGATGGTGTAGTTTCCGGCGCAGGGGATGTAGCAGTGCTAGGCGGATGCAAGAAGGAATGGAGGACACCAGGGCATGTAGTTCCAATGCTTTACTCTCAGTTTGTTGTGCCCGCTTCTGTACCGTGTCCTCCAGGTCAGAGACTCAGTCAACCTCCATGCAAGATGGAAAGCTCCCTCCAACACTGCGCCGACTTATGTGCCTTTCCTGAACGTCTCCTCTATAGCGCCTTTTAGTGTGACGATCTCCAGTACCGTGGTACTCTGGAGTTCCTCCTGACAGAAGTTCCTAAGAATTCTACTTGTACGGCAGACAGCTGTAGCCTGCTTCGGGGACTCCCTTCTCCTGAGTCCCGGCTCTCTATCCAATTGCTGTTGTGCCCCAAGTCTTAGATGGGAGTAGTGCATTTACAGCCAACTACTCCACCGGTGTCTGCTGCAGAACCATAAGTGTCCATACAACCTCGGGGACCGGGCCCCGGCCTTGCGCTGAGAACCTATAGGCTGGGTTCTCTCTCTCTATCCCACGTCCTCTCTGTTCTCTCTACTCCTTCGTTCCGTACTTGTCTTTCTTATGGAAGCTTAGGTTTCAGTTCTACGTCTTTCTCCTTCTTTTCTTTTCCCGTGCCAGCTGGCTCAGATCACTAAGGCAGCTGCAGCACTCCTTCCTCCATCCCTTCTTCCAGGGAGCCTCACTCCTGTCTCAGTGACTTCCTACCCGACTGACCTTCTGTCAGACTCACCCTGACTGACCTGAACTCTCATCCTACACTTTCCCACTCTTTAATGTATCTTAACTCCACCCACCTACCAGCACATCCAGTGTTCCAAGCAGGGAACCACCAAAGGTGCTATGCTACCCTCTGAGCAAGGAGCCACAATGTGGTTGTGCAGAACTACCCTGTTGTGTGGGGTGCGAGTGTTGGAGCGTGGAAAGGAGTTCCCACCTTAACCGGATGGTGCGGTACGACACCTTTAAAGAGAGAGGAAGGTGCAGTACCTCTGTGGCGACTGAGCCTCAGGGGCACCACACATACACCGAGATAGCAATGCAGTACAAGAGGGGAAATCAGAGCATAATCAGGTCCAAGGCAACAGAGTCATACACAGAGATAGCAAAGCAGTACGAAGGGGACAGGCAGAACTCGTAACAGGGACAGAACCGGATCAAAACCAAACAAGCATAAAGTATCACAGTCACAAAGCACACCAGGGTCACACACTTGGCCAAGGTCTGAGTATAAGCGACAAAGAGTGAGCCCACAATGAGGCTATAAAAAGCCTCCCAGAATCTCAGAGTGAGGCTGTCCAGATTAACCTCTAAACCACCTGATCCCATGAACTCAGCAGATCATGACAATCTTCCTAGTCTTGCAGCGAGTGCTGTGAGCCTTTGTTTAGCAGTCTCTTCAGTTGGGGTCAGGCCTTTGTACTTGTCCAGCTTGGTCTTAACCTTGATCTTTACACTCTTCTGTATATCTGATAGTTGGCTGACTTCCCTTTATGGCACCTTGAGCTTTGTCTACAGTCTTCTTTTCCAAGGGGGGTACGTACCTCTGTTGTTCTTGCTGGTTGTATAGCCAAGCATTTCCATAATTGTTGAGGCAGAAGCATAGATCAGGTTATTAGTTTGAGTTATGGTAGTGGTAGGTATTTATGCAAGTGCTGCTCTATTGCCATCCTCTAGCACAGGGTTCCCCAACTCCAGTCCTCAAGGCCCACCAAGAGATCATGTTTTCAGGATTTACCTTGTATTGTACTGTCTGGTGGTCTTCCTTTTCTGAGCCTTGGCAGTCGATCTCTGGTATTGATGGTATTTAGTTTATCTAAGATCTTCTGTTTCAGACCAGCTGCAGTGCTCTCTAGTTGCAGGGTTGGATCAGGATCTTCAGGGAGTTGCACATATTGTTCTTCCAGGTCTTCATGCGGGGTGGATCAGCAGTGCAGTTGATCCATCTCAAGTTGTCATAATAGCTTTCGCTTTATGACATTTAAACATTGGGTGACTAGTTGTTTCTCAGTTAGTGGACATGCAGATCTTGTATCCATCCAGAGTTTCCTCATACGCTTCATATATCCACTCTCATTTGGTCTGCTGTTATAGTAGTATTTCATCAGATCCAAGATCTGTTGCCTTGTCTATGTATGGTTTGGTCCAGTAGCCCATTTATTATCAGATTGTCCTGGTTCCTCGGCAACTGATGCGAACCTTGTTAATCTGGGCAACGTCCCAGCTGGCATGATTCTCTTTGTTCGTGACACTCTCATTTTTATTGAGGTAGGGACCATAGTGTTATGGACCACTACTGGTATATTATGTCCAACAGGGCAGAGCCAAGATTTGAACCCCAGTTTCCCACATTGGTGGCAGTGATTTTACTAAACGCGGCACATGTAACATACTAACATAGTAACATAGTTAGTAAGGTTGAAGGGAGACTTTAAGTCCATCTAGTTCAACCCACATCCTATCCTAACTTGCCCTAACATGCTGATCCAGAGGAAGGCAAAAAAAACCCATGTGGCAAACAGTAAGCTTCACATTGGGGAAAAAAATTCCTTCCCGACTCCACATACGGCAATCAGACTAGCTCCCTGGATCAATGCAATATTAAGGAAACTAGTGATTATACCCTGTAATATTATACTTTTCAAGAAAGGCATCCAGTCCCTTCTTAAATTTTAGTAGGGAATCACTCATTACAACATCATATGGCAGAGAGTTCCATAGTCTCCCTGCTCTTACAGTAAAGAATCCGCTTCTGTGAGTATGCTTAAATCTTCTTTCCTCCAGACATAGAGGAAGCCCCTTGTCCCCGTCACAGGTCTAAGAGTAAAAAGATCATTAGAAAGGTCTTTGTACTGTCCCCGCATATATTTATACATTGTAATAAGATCACCCCTAAGCCTTCGATTCTCCAAACTAAATAACCCCAAGTGTAATAACCTGTCTTGGTATTGCAGACCCCCTAGTTCCCTAATAACCTTGGTCGCTCTTCTCTGCACCTGCTCCAGTTCAGCTATGTCTGTCTTATACACCAGAGACCAGAACTGTACACAGTATTCTAAGTGTGGTCGCACTAGTGACTTATATAGAGGTAAAATTATGTTCTCCTCATGAGCATCTATGCCTCTTTTAATGCATCCCATTATTTTATTTGCCTTTGCAGCAGCTGCCTGACACTGGCCACTAAATGTGAGTTTGTCGTCCACCCATACACCCAGGTCCTTTTCAGTGACAGTTTTGCCTAGTGTTTTACAATTAAGCACATAATTATACATCTTGTTCGTTCTACCCAAGTGCATGACCCCATTAAAGCTCATTTGCCATTTATCAGCCCAAGCTTCTAGTTTACATAAATCCTCCTGCAATATAAAATTGTCCTCCTCTGTATTGATTACCCTGCAGAGTTTAGTGTCATCTGCAAATATTGAAATTCTACTCTCTATGCCCCCTACAAGGTCATTAATAAATATGTTAAAAAGAAGCGGGCCCAAAACTGACCACTGTGGTACCCCACTACTAACCGCGACCCAGTCCGCGTGTGCTCCATTAATAACCACTCTTTGTTGCCTATCCCTGTATTACCGGCTTCTATTATATCTTTTAACGAATGTTACCGACTTTTTCCGATCTTAAGGAAAATCCTCATGTCACCAATAATGAATCAGAATGTACCATATTCGTGCCAAATTTATGTTTGGCAATCGTTTTCCAAACATATTCGCTCATCTATAATTTTGGCCACCACAACCTGCTACACAAAATAGAAAAACCCACTCAGTCTGGAGGCATTTACAGTCCACCACAACCCTAGTATAATGACCCCTACCAGCCACACATTCCATATGAGAGTCCCAACAGCTCTTCTTTTAATAGGTGTGAGGTAGCGCTATCATGTAAGTAGGGGATCACTCGCTTGCAGCCACAAAACCAGATCTGGCACAGGGTTTTTCATAAAACATCGTAGTTCATGCGGTTTATTCCTCCATCATAAACCTACAGAAGCAAAATAAAGTTCCTTTATGCAGCATAGCGTCCATTATACAGGCTCTTCAGCCTCAGTGTTATCTCACCCACGTCAGGGTCACTCATGGTTCCTTCACGTTCATGCGGCAGACGTCTATTCCCTCCAGGGAATTACCAGGCACATGCAGCCATTAACACAGCATTCACTTGCTGTCAGAAGGCAGCCCCCATCTCTCAGACAGGTCCCAGCATTCACCCCATGTGACCTACCCTGGCCACATTATATGGTCCATAGCCACGCCCACCGGGTCACATGACTATGACCTCATCACAGGTCCTTCACACACTCACATAGTCTTTTACAATAGGGTTCTTAAACACACCACCTGGGTGGGTTTGTAGGTAACCAGGCCCCCCCATCTCTCTAGTTACCTGGAGACTTCTCCCTGTGGCCTTGAAGCAACACCTCAGCAATGTCCTTGCTGATCAACAAGCATACATAAGTCTCCATCTCAGTTCCACCCACCTTGAGATACATAACCGTCCTTCAGGATTCAGCCACTCATGCTCGCTCTTGGGACATCCACAGAGCACCCCCTAGCGGACACAGTGGTTACTACACCACATAGGATACCTCCAAAATTCCTGATATTTGACCAATCCCACACCCCACGAGCCCTCTCAATTCATAGGCATCATATCAACCGAGTGGGCTACCTTTATGGATGATACACTCCTGCCTATCCAACTATCGTATGGTATATATCTCATAGATCCTGGGTTCATTAGTATCTGCATCAAGAATGAGGATAAGTGAGTATTTATTAATTAACTGTCGGTGGTCGGAGGTAGTCAGTGAGGTGGATGGTACCATATTGGGCATGTACTGGGCAGTACTGTGGGAACATTAGAAAGTGGGGGGATGGCAGTACTGTGGGAACAATATACTGTGTGTGGGAGGATGCCAGTCCTGTGGAAGCATTATCCTGTGTATGGCAAGCTGCTAATGTGGAATCAAAATACTGTGTGTGGTGGGATGGTGATACTGAGAGAAGATTATACTGTGTGTGGTGGGATGGTGATACTGTGAGATTATACTGTGTGTGGTGGGATGGTGGTACTATGAGAAGATTATAATGTGTGTGGTGGGATGGTGATACTGTGAGAAGATTATACTGTGTGTGGGAGGATGGTGATACTGTGAGGTTATACTGTGTGTGGTGGGATGGTGATACTGTGAGAAGATTATAATGTGTGTGGGGGGATGGTGATACTGTGAGAAGATTATACTGTGTGTGGGGGGGATGGTGATACTGTGAGAAGATTATACTGTGTGTGGTGGGATGGTGATACTGTGAGAAGATTATACTGTGTGTGGTGGGATGGTGATACTGTGAGAAGATTAAACTGTGTGTGGTGGGATGGTGATACTGTGAGAAGATTATACTGTGTGTGGTGGGATGGTGATACTGTGAGAAGATTATACTGTGTCTGGTGGGATGGTGATACTGTGAGATTATACTGTGTGTGGTGGGATTGTGGTACTGTGAGAAGATTATACTGTGTGTGGTGGGATGGTGGTACTATGAGAAGATTATAATGTGTGTGGTGGGATGGTGATACTGTGAGAAGATTATACTGTGTGTGGTGGGATGGTGATACTTGTTAAATATTAATAATCCGTTAATTTCTTAT
The DNA here is from genome assembly GCF_039654945.1 of Dendrobates tinctorius. Lineage (NCBI taxonomy): Eukaryota > Metazoa > Chordata > Amphibia > Anura > Dendrobatidae > Dendrobates > Dendrobates tinctorius. The sequence goes on along the minus strand of NW_027361989.1, from coordinate 4,064,612 downwards.
AAGACCCAGTTCTGTACATTGCTTTAGCTTACACGACATAGGCTATTTTTAAGCTTGGCTCATGGTAGAAAGACAGCTCCATATATGTAGAGACCATGTGCTTTAGGAGACGTATATAATTCATGGCTAACTGTAGAGGTCGCTCTCTTCTTCCCTCACCATCATGAGAGACAGACGCAAGATGACATGACATGACATAACAGCTGGCGATGTGAGAAGCCGAACTGAGACACAGCAGCCATTTGCTATTCAGGATCTCGGAGAGAAGAAGAATACATGTTGCTTTTGCCATGAGGGATCTCAGAACATGATCTAATGGACAATTTCTCTTTCACCTATTTTTATTCACCTGTTTTTCTGTAATAACCTTTCTTTGATGGAAGAATCCAAATAAATCACTATATTTTTATCTGGTAACTAGTCCTGAGTATTTTACAGGATATGCATTATTTTACATTGGAGAGCCAGCCAGATCTGAATTTTTGTACTTTTTTGCGGATTTCCCTCAACTTGCACACGGGGGATTGGACTTTGCTAACGTCAAATCATATGTGCAAGTTATCGGGAATTCCACTACTTACAAGAATCACATGGAACCTAGAAGTAAGAAGTACCAGATAGATTGAGAAGTACTACAAGTGCCAAAAGTACCAGACCTAAGCCAGACGTGTGAAGACAGGAACCCAGCGTTGTCCATCAAAGGAGCTGAGACATTTCAAGGTAAGATAAAATGGATGTCATTAATTGTCTTGCTAAGCAGAGTAAATTGAAATTTAAGTCTGTAGACAATTCTAATTCAGAAGTTTTATGGTTAAGTTTATATGCCGAGTGTGAACTCGAGAATCAGAGGTTAGATTCTAAGTTTTTCAATAGAGAAAGAGAGAGATTAAAAAATATTCTACAGATGGTAGATATATTTCATAGATCTGTGTCAGAGAAATCTAAAAATGATTGTGTAGAGGATAGTGATATTCCCGAGATTCACTGTAATGTGGAGAAACAGTTACAAGTAGCAGTCATTGAAGGTGACCTTGCAGACGTGGAACAAGATGGAGACGTAGGAGGAGACTTCAGAACTGACGTAGAGGACGTACAAGGGAAAGACGTACCACTAAAAATAGAAGACTCACAGGCCCAAACCCGAAATAGCGTGAGGAAGAATTTGATAAAAATATGCCAAATAATTCCTGCTTATGACAACAAAATAGATGTTTATAGAAACTCTGAGATCTTTGAAAGTTGTTCTGATAACTTTGATTTATCTAACGAGGAGAAGAATCAGTTGTTCAAAATGTGGATCCCTGTAAATTTTGCTAGGAGATTGTCTTTAAAGTTATCTGGTGAAACACATGAGAATTTAACTGATAAGGACAGATTAAAAATTCTCATTTTTTGTTCATCAAATGAAAATCATCCAGATATTGATATTCTTCAAAAATTAAGGATTGGTCGGAAGGAATGTATTTTTACGTTCATGTCCATATATGAACGTTTGTACAAAATGCTGAGTGAGAATGTCAAAACACCGTCCCTCATAAGGAGTTTTGTAAGCAAATTTTGGTTTCTAAATCCTGCATCTCGTGTTATTGCGTCACAAAAAGATTCTTTGTTTGAATGTGCGCAATTCCTTGATTTCGCCAGAAAACACGAGAATCGTGAGAGGAAAGTAAATTGTGCTAATTTTGGGAAGACAGGCAGAGTAAAATCTTATCAGAAGCCTGTATTAGCAAAACCTTCTAAAATGAGTTTTCCCCAAAATCAAATCTACGAAGAAAGAAAAAGAAAATCACATGTTTGTTATAAACCATATGGAATGATGCAAAAGAACACCGAAAAGACACAAATTGAATTAAGAAAAATGATGAGTTCTGATTTTCTTTCTGTAACAAAGATGGCCGAATTTAACAGACAGAAGCAGGTGGTGAGTGACATCATGGCCTGTAAACTGAATACTCTGCTCCAAGAATCTATCAGCTTTAAAATGGCAAGAACCTTTCAGGATATTTTTTGCAGAGAAATAAGTATGGGTGTAGGAATTGGTTAGAAAAAGTAATATATATTGTGTAACAGTGTTATACAATTAGTGAGTTATAGAGTATAATCCTGTAGTTTTATGGTTTGTGGATATATACATAGTCATACAGTATATATAGAGTGTTTGTAGAAGTAGAAATAGTAGAACTGTATTTTTTTAATGAAAATTAAAATCTACATCAGTAATAATATTTAGAATATGAATATGATATTAACCTTATTTTTTATGTTTCCTTAGAATTTTCATTTCAAAGCAGGACTTAATCGAGAAAAATTCTCTTCCAAGGATTTATGCCTTTATTTACACAGGATGTTGCAATAATTGCATGATTTTATATATCTAACCCTTAAAAGGAAATAACTAATTGCTTTTTAAAATGTTCTGGGTGTGTGTTTTTTTTTTTTTACTGCATGGTTTGAATGACAACCACAGCAGGGGAATTTGAACCTTGTTCTAATAATACAAGTATACCAGTATACTATGTCCCTGTTCCTTAGGAAAAGAATTTTAAAGCTTTTCTCAACTTTTGCAAAGCAATGGAATTTTTTCCAGGCCTAAATGTCAAGTATAGCTATACATATATATTTATGTCATGTGTATTTGGGGAATATTCAAAGAAATATTAAGAGACTAAATTGAAATAGTTTACAATGCATTGATAATTAGGATAATTTGGGTTAAAATACGTGTATTAAAGTTAATATGTGACACAGTCTGAGTGACAGTGACTGAGTGTATGAGCAGCTGCTGAGCGAGTAATGTGATATGTTTGTGAGACCTCAGGATCCTGAATGCATGAGAGAAAAAAAAAAAAACCCCAAAGCTTTTATCTTTAGGAAATTAGAATATTAAGATACATAATGAAATATTATCTACACAACATATATTTCTATATTTCTATAGTAATTATTATTTCTTGATTTAGTTAATTGTGGATAAGTGCAATCGCACAACAAAATAGAAAATAGTTTAGGAAGAAAATCTATTCTTTCCTTATCAGCTTTAGCTCTTTTAAACAGGCACCAGCACAGAGCCTGGTATTCACCAGCTGCATCTGGGAATAGTGGACCTTCCTTCTCTGTCCAAGTGTGTTACATTTAAATTAATTTTTCCAAAGGATAATTTTATGATATTCAAATTAATTTTGATGGTTACACATCTTCAGACAAATAATGGTATAAGCAAGTATAAATTCACATAATTTCTACATTAATTATTTTTAATTTTGGTTTTGATAAATGAATTATTTCATGAAACAATATTTTTTGGTATTAAGGGAGAAATATGTTTTTTATCCTGACTACATAATCACATTTGATTAATACCTCTTCTTCACACATTTTAATGGGAAAAAAAAAAAAAAAATATTAATAAGGTACAATGGTATAAGTATTGGGTATAATAACAAGTATTATAAAGAGTCATTTCTTTACACTAAGAGGAATTATATGCAAAGTTGCATGATTTGAATATTTTGATAACACAAGTTTATGACAATTATGAAATAATCCAGATCATGGAAATATTAAGGGTGTATGTTACTGAAGACATAACTACTCTGCATCAACATAAAGGCCTTATTCTTATTTTTATTTTTATTCTTATTTTTCATTATTTTTAATTCTTTCACCAATATTTAGTAAAGTAATATCTACTGAGAATATTGCTTCATTAAATATAGCAATTATATGGTTCTATTACTAAGGAAAATGTTTCACTTCTGAGTTATATGCAACAATTCTTTTATTCATTCATTCGCTCACTCATATATTCTTATTTTGGTTCATGGCTATACATTCCTACATATTATTAGTATAATAAATATATTCCTTATTAATAAAGATGAAAACACTGGTTACATAAAACACAGTGACACCTATGGGTTGAAAAAGGTAATTACACCTATGACATAAAAATGTTCTATCACATGAAAAAAATGGATAATAATGTATTATCACTTATTATTGGTTTATTATTTCAAATATTGAAATCCATATACAGTACAAATTCTGATAATAATTATATGGATATTACTGATTGCTATGGTACGCTGTGATATTATGGGATAGGAAATTACCAGATTTGGTATAGAATAGGGAATGAAGACTTCAAGCAAGATACTGAAATTATGTTAATAAAGACTTTTCACATTTCTAAACTTCATTGATTTTTATCAGTTGCAAGAAGAAGAATGCCGCGATCCAGAAGTCCCAGAAGGTAACAAAGCTATGATTACTGAGTAATAGACTGTGTTAATTACAAATGCAGTATCCACCACTGACAGTCACAAGTGCAGTATCCACCACCGACAGTCACAATTAAAGTGTCTAACCTGACAACCAGAGGACGATGATCCTATGATGCTGAGATGAACGGTGTTATCACGTTCTTATCAAGTTCCAGAGGTTTTCAATCACCTGAAAAGCTTCGATGAAAGCTGGTGAACAATGAAGGTAATTATCAGGAAGCTACAACCCTGACATATGTCCTGTGCATTAGGACAAGGACTGGTTATGGTGCTATGTTTAGCAAGGAAGAGTCATTTTAACCCTTGCTTTGCTGACCAAAGACGTCACACCTGTTCAAAGACCAGTACCGATGGAGGATTCCAGAATATCCAAGGCGAGCCAATGTAAGCCCAGGTTTTTAAAGATAACACTGCACAGATATTAAAGCTGCATAGACTTTGTTTTCGTATTAACATTTGAAATTATGGACTTTGATTTGATACACAACACATCTATATGCTATAAGAAAACTGTATTTTTAAAAGAACCAAGAAGAAGACAGAAGACATCAAAATGAAGACCAGATGACATCAGATGATGATGACTGGACCTGAGATGCTTCAATTTAGACTTAGGGAAGTATAATTATACATATTTTATATGAATATTGTTCACGACTTACCATAACATGAATTCACATCAATTATGTCATTGAGTACTTATAACGGTAATCTGATATTATTATTATTATTATTATTATTATTATTGATATTAAATTATTTTGTCAAAGAAGAAGAAAAGAAGAAAGAAGATCTTGTTATATTTGAGGGTTCCAATTAATGTCTGTCTCCCTCAAAAGGGGGAATTGTTAAATATTAATAATCCGTTAATTTCTTATAAGACCCAGTTCTGTACATTGCTTTAGCTTACACGACATAGGCTATTTTTAAGCTTGGCTCATGGTAGAAAGACAGCTCCATATATGTAGAGACCATGTGCTTTAGGAGACGTATATAATTCATGGCTAACTGTAGAGGTCGCTCTCTTCTTCCCTCACCATCATGAGAGACAGACGCAAGATGACATGACATGACATAACAGCTGGCGATGTGAGAAGCCGAACTGAGACACAGCAGCCATTTGCTATTCAGGATCTCGGAGAGAAGAAGAATACATGTTGCTTTTGCCATGAGGGATCTCAGAACATGATCTAATGGACAATTTCTCTTTCACCTATTTTTATTCACCTGTTTTTCTGTAATAACCTTTCTTTGATGGAAGAATCCAAATAAATCACTATATTTTTATCTGGTAACTAGTCCTGAGTATTTTACAGGATATGCATTATTTTACAATACTGTGAGAAGATTATACTGTGTGTGGTGGGATGGTGATACTGTGAGAAGATTATACTGTGTGTGGTGGGATGGTGATACTGTGAGAAGATTATACTGTGTCTGGTGGGATGGTGATACTGTGAGATTATACTGTGTGTGGTGGGATGGTGGTACTGTGAGAAGATTATACTGTGTGTGGTGGGATGGTGATACTGTGAGAAGATTATACTGTGTGTGGTGGGATGGTGATACTGTGAGAAGATTATACTGTGTGTGGTGGGATGGTGATAATGTGAGAAGATTATACTGTGTGTGGGGGGGATGGTGAAACTGTGAGAAGATTATACTGTGTGTGGTGGGATGGTGGTACTATGAGAAGATTATACTGTGTGTGGTGGGATGGTGATACTGTGAGAAGATTATACAGTGTCTGGTGGGATGGTGATACTGTGAGATTATACTGTGTGTGGTGGGATGGTGGTACTGTGAGAAGATTATACTGTGTGTGGTGGGATGGTGATACTGTGAGAAGATTATACTGTGTGTGGTGGGATGGTGATACTGTGAGAAGATTATACTGTGTGTGGTGGGATGGTGATACTGTGAGAAGATTATACTGTGTGTGGTGGGATGGTGATACTGTGAGAAGATTATACTGTCTGGTGGGATGGTGATACTGTGAGATTATACTGTGTGTGGTGGGATGGTGATACTGTGAGAAGATTATACTGTGTGTGGGGGGGATGGTGAAACTGTGAGAAGATTATACTGTGTGTGGTGGGATGGTGGTACTGTGAGAAGATTATACTGAGTGTGGTGGGATGGTGATACTGTGAGATGATTATTATACTGTGTGTGGTGGGATGGTGATACTGTGAGAAGATTATTATACTGTGTGTGGTGGGATGGTGATACTGTGAGAAGATTATACTGTGTGTGGTGGGATGGTGATACTGTGAGAAGATTATACTGTGTGTGGTGGGATGGTGACACTGTGAGAAGATTATACTGTTTGTGGTGGGATGGTGATACTGTGAGAAGATTATACTGTGTGTGGTGCGATGGTGGTACTGTGAGAAGATTATACTGTGTGTGGTGGGATGGTGGTACTGTGAGAAGATTATACTGTGTGTGGTGGGATGGTGATACTGTGAGAAGATTATACTGTGTGTGGTGGGATGGTGATACTGTGAGAAGATTATACTGTGTGTGGTGGGATGGTGACACTGTGAGAAGATTATACTGTGTGTGGTGGGATGGTGATACTGTGAGAAGATTATACTGTGTGTGGTGCGATGGTGGTACTGTGAGAAGATTATACTGTGTGTGGTGGGATGGTGATACTGTGAGAAGATTATACTGTGTGTGGGGGGGATGGTGATACTGTGAGAAGATTATACTGTGTGTGGTGGGATGGTGATAGTGTGAGAAGATTATACTGTGTGGTGGGATGGTGATACTGTGAGAAGATTATAATGTGTGTGGGGGGGTGGTGATACTGTGAGAAGATTATACTGTGTGTGGTGCGATGGTGGTACTGTGAGAAGATTATACTGTGTGTGGTGGGATGGTGGTACTGTGAGAAGATTATACTGTGTGTGGTGGGATGGTGATACTGTGAGAAGATTATACTGTGTGTGGTGGGATGGTGATACTGTGAGAAGATTATACTGTGTGTGGTGGGATGGTGACACTGTGAGAAGATTATACTGTGTGTGGTGGGATGGTGATACTGTGAGAAGATTATACTGTGTGTGGTGCGATGGTGGTACTGTGAGAAGATTATACTGTGTGTGGTGGGATGGTGATACTGTGAGAAGATTATACTGTGTGTGGGGGGGATGGTGATACTGTGAGAAGATTATACTGTGTGTGGTGGGATGGTGATAGTGTGAGATTATACTGTGTGGTGGGATGGTGATACTGTGAGAAGATTATAATGTGTGTGGGGGGGTGGTGATACTGTGAGAAGATTATACTGTGTGTGGTGGGATGGTGGTACTGTGAGAAGATTATACTGAGTGTGGTGGGATGGTGATACTGTGAGAAGATTATACTGTGTGTGGTGGGATGGTGATACTGTGAGATGATTATACTGTGTGTGCTGGGATGGTGATACCGTGAGAAGATTATACTGTGTGTGGTGGGATGGTGATACTGTGAGAAGATTATACTGTGTGTGGTGGGATGGTGATACTGTGAGATTATACTGTGTGTGGTGGGATGGTGGTACTGTGAGAAGATTATACTGTGTGTGGTGGGATGGTGATACTGTGAGAAGATTATACTGTGTGTGGTGGGATGGTGATACTGTGAGAAGATTATACTGTGTGTGGTGGGATGGTGATACTGTGAGAAGATTATACTGTGTGTGGTGGGATGGTGATACTGTGAGAAGATTATACTGTGTGTGGTGGATGGTGATACTGTAAGAAGATTATACTGTGTGTGGTGGGATGGTGATACTGTGAGAAGATTATACTGTGTGTGGGGGGATGGTAATACTGTGAGAAGATTATACTGTGTGTGGTGGGATGGCGGTACTGTGAGAAGATTATACTATGTGTGGGGGGATGGTGATATTGTGAGAAGATTATACTGTGTGTGGTGGGAATGATGATACTGTGAGATTATACTGTGTGTGGTGGGATGGTGATACTGTGAGAAGATTATACTGTGTGTGATGGGATGGTGATACTGTGAGAAGATTATACTGTGTGTGGGGGGATGGTGATATTGTGAGAAGATTATACTGTGTGTGATGGGATTGTGATACTGTGAGAAGATTATACTGTGTGTGGTGGGATGGTGGTACTGTGAGATGATACTGTGTGTGGTGGGATGGTGATACTGTGAGAAGATTATACTGTGTGTGGTGGGATGGTGGTACTGTGAGAAGATTATACTGTGTGTGGTGGGATGCTGATACTGTGAGTAGATTATACTGTGTGTGATGGGATGGTGATACTGTGAGAAGATTATACTGTGTGTGGTGGGATGGTGGTACTGTGAGATGATACTGTGTGTGGTGGGATGGTGATACTGTGAGAAGATTATACTGTGTGTGGTGGGATGGTGGTACTGTGAGAAGATTATACTGTGTGTGGTGGGATGCTGATACTGTGAGTAGATTATACTGTGTGTGGGGGGATGGTGATACTGTGAGAAGGTTATACTGTGTGTGATGGGATGGTGATACTGTGAGAAGATTATACTGTGTGTGAGGGGATGGTGGTACTGTGAGATTATACTGTGTGTGGTGGGATGGTGATACTGTGAGAAGATTATACTGTGTGTGGTGGGATGGTGATACTGTGAGAAGATTATACTGTGTGTGAGGGGATGGTGATACTGTGAGAAGATTATACTGTGTGTGGTGGGATGGTGATACTGTGAGAAGATTATACTGTGTGTGGTGGGATGGTGATACTGTGAGAAGATTATACTGTGTGGTGGGATGATTATACTGTGTGTGGTGGGATGGTGATACTGTGAGATTATACTGTGTGTGGGGGGGATGGTGATACTATGAGAAGATTATACTGTGTGTGGTGGGATGATGATACTGTGAGAAGATTATACTGTGTGTGGTGGGATGGTGATACTGTGAGAAGATTATACTGTGTGTGGTGGGATGATGATACTGTGAGAAGATTATACTGTGTGTGGGGGATGGTGGTACTGTGAGAAGATTATACTGTGTGTGGTGGGATGGTGATACTGTGAGAAGATTATACTGTGTGTGGTGGGATGGTGATACTGTGAGAAGATTATACTGTGTGTGGTGGGATGATGATACTGTGAGAAGATTATACTGTGTGTGGTGGGATGGTGATACTGTGAGAAGATTATACTGTGTGTGGTGGGATGGTGATACTGTGAGAAGATTATACTGTGTGTGAGGGGATGGTGATACTGTGAGAAGATTATACTGTGTGTGGTGGGATGGTGATACTGTGAGAAGATTATACTGTGTGTGGTGGGATGGTGGCACTGTGAGAAGATTATACTGTGTGTGGGGGATGGTGATACTGTGAGAAGATTATACTGTGTGTGGTGGGATGATGATACTGTGAGAAGATTATACTGTGTGTGTGGGGATGGTGATACTGTGAGAAGATTATACTGTGTGGTGGGATGGTGATACTGTGAGAAGATTATACTGTGTGTGGTGGGATGGTGATACTGTGAGAAGATTATACTGTGTGTGGTGGGATGGTGATACTGTGAGAAGATTATACTGTGTGTGGGGGGATGGTGATACTGTGAGAAGATTATACTGTGTGGTGGGATGGTGATACTGTGAGAAGATTATACTGTGTGTGGTGGGATGGTGATACTGTGAGAAGATTATACTGTGTGTGGTGGGATGGTGGTACTGTGAGAAGATTATACTGTGTGTGGGGGGATGGTGATACTGTGAGAAGATTATACTGTGTGTGGGGGGGATGGTGATACTGTGAGAAGATTATACTGTGTGTGGGAGGATGGTGATACTGTGAGAAGATTATACTGTGTGTGGGAGGATGGTAATACTGTGAGAAGATTATTCTGTGTGTGGTGGGATGGTGATACTGTGAGAAGATTATACTGTGTGTGGTGGGATGGTGATACTGTGAGATTATACTGTGTGTGGTGGGATGGTGGTACTGTGAGAAGATTATACTGTGTGTGGTGGGATGGTGATACTGTGAGAAGATTATACTGTGTGTGGTGGGATGGTAATACTGTGAGAAGATTATACTGTGTGTGGTGGGATGGTGGTACTGTGAGAAGATTATACTGTGTGTGGTGGGATGGTGATACTGTGAGAAGATTATTCTGTGTGTGGTGGGATGGTGATACTGTGAGAAGATTATACTGTGTGTGGTGGGATGGTGATACTGTGAGAAGATTATACTGTGTGTGGTGGGATGGTAATACTGTGAGAAGATTATACTGTGTGTGGTGGGATGGTGGTAATGTGAGAAGATTATACTGTGTGTGGTGGGATGGTGGTACGGTGAGAAGATTATACTGTGTGTGGTGGGATGGTGATACTGTGAGAAGATTATACTGTGTGTGGAGGGATGGTGATACTGTGAGAAGATTATACTGTGTGTGATGGGATGGTGATACTGTGAGAAGATTATACTGTGCGTGGGGGATGGTGATACTGTGAGAAGATTATACTGTGCGTGGGGGATGGTGATACTGTGAGATTATACTGTGCGTGGGGGGATGGTGATACTGTGAGAAGATTATACTGTGTGTGGTGGGATGGTGATACTGTGAGAAGATTATACTGTGTGTGGTGGGATGGTGATACTGTGAGAAGATTATACTGTGTGTGGTGGGATGGTGATACTGTGAGATTATACTGTGTGTGGTGGGATGGTCATACTGTGAGAAGATTATACTGTGTGTGGTGGGATGATGATACTGTGAGAAGATTATACTGTGTGTGATGGGATGGTGATACTGTGAGAAGATTATACAGTGTGTGAGGGGATGGTGGTACTGTGAGAAGATTATACTGTGCGTGGTGGGATGGTGATACTGTGAGAAGATTATACTGTGTGTGGGGGATGGTGATATTGTGAGAAGATTATACTGTGTGTGGTGGGAATGATGATACTGTGAGTAGATTATACTGTGTGTGGTGGGATGGTGATACTGTGAGAAGATTATACTGTGTGTGATGGGATGGTGATACTGTGAGAAGATTATACTGTGTGTGAGGGGATGGTGGTACTGTGAGAAGATTATACTGTGTGTGGTGGGATGGTGATACTGTGAGAAGATTATACTGTGTGTGGTGGGATGGTGATACTGTGAGAAGATTATACTGTGTGTGAGGGGATGGTGATACTGTGAGAAGATTATACTGTGTGTGGTGGGATATTGATACTGTGAGAAGATTATACTGTGTGTGGTGGGATGGTGATACTGTGAGAAGATTATACTGTGTGTGGTGGGATGATTATACTGTGTGTGGTGGGATGGTGATACTGTGAGAAGATTATACTGTATGTGGTGGGATGGTAATACTGTGAGAAGATTATACTGTGTGTGGTGGGATGGTGGTACTGTGAGAAGATTATACTGTGTGTGGTGGGATGGTGGTACGGTGAGAAGATTATACTGTGTGTGGTGGGATGGTGATACTGTGAGAAGATTATACTGTGTGTGGAGGGATGGTGATACTGTGAGAAGATTATACTGTGTGTGGGGGATGGTGATACTGTGAGAAGATTATACTGTGCGTGGGGGGATGGTGATACTGTGAGAAGATTATACTGTGTGTGGTGGGATGGTGATACTGTGAGATTATACTGTGTGTGGTGGGATGGTGATACTGTGAGAAGATTATACTGTGTGTGGTGGGATGGTGATACTGTGAGAAGATTATACTGTGTGTGGTGGGATGGTGATACTGTGAGAAGATTATACTGTGTGTGGTGGATGGTGATACTGTAAGAAGATTATACTGTGTGTGGTGGGATGGTGATACTGTGAGAAGATTATACTGTGTGTGGAGGGATGGTAATACTGTGAGAAGATTATACTGTGTGTGGTGGGATGGCGGTACTGTGAGAAGATTATACTGTGTGTGGGGGATGGTGATATTGTGAGAAGATTATACTGTGTGTGGTGGGAATGATGATACTGTGAGAAGATTATACTGTGTGTGGTGGGATGGTGATACTGTGAGAAGATTATACTGTGTGTGATGGGATGGTGATACTGTGAGAAGATTATACTGTGTGTGGGGGGATGGTGATATTGTGAGAAGATTATACTGTGTGTGATGGGATGGTGATACTGTGAGAAGATTATACTGTGTGTGGTGGGATGGTGGTACTGTGAGATGATACTGTGTGTGGTGGGATGGTGATACTGTGAGAAGATTATACTGTGTGTGGTGGGATGGTGGTACTGTGAGAAGATTATACTGTGTGTGGTGGGATGCTGATACTGTGAGTAGATTATACTGTGTGTGATGGGATGGTGATACTGTGAGAAGATTATACTGTGTGTGGTGGGATGGTGGTACTGTGAGATGATACTGTGTGTGGTGGGATGGTGATACTGTGAGAAGATTATACTGTGTGTGGTGGGATGGTGGTACTGTGAGAAGATTATACTGTGTGTGGTGGGATGCTGATACTGTGAGTAGATTATACTGTGTGTGGGGGGATGGTGATACTGTGAGAAGGTTATACTGTGTGTGATGGGATGGTGATACTGTGAGAAGATTATACTGTGTGTGAGGGGATGGTGGTACTGTGAGATTATACTGTGTGGTGGGATGGTGATACTGTGAGAAGATTATACTGTGTGTGGTGGGATGGTGATACTGTGAGAAGATTATACTGTGTGTGAGGGGATGGTGATACTGTGAGGAGATTATACTGTGTGTGGTGGGATGGTGATACTGTGAGAAGATTATACTGTGTGTGGTGGGATGGTGATACTGTGAGAAGATTATACTGTGTGTGGTGGGATGATTATACTGTGTGTGGTGGGATGGTGATACTGTGAGAAGATTATACTGTGTGTGGTGGGATGGTGATACTATGAGAAGATTATACTGTGTGTGGTGGGATGATGATACTGTGAGAAGATTATACTGTGTGTGGTGGGATGGTGATACTGTGAGAAGATTATACTGTGTGTGGTGGGATGATGATACTGTGAGAAGATTATACTGTGTGTGGGGGATGGTGGTACTGTGAGAAGATTATACTGTGTGTGGTGGGATGGTGATACTGTGAGAAGATTATACTGTGTGTGGTGCGATGGTGATACTGTGAGAAGATTATACTGTGTGTGGTGGGATGGTGGTACTGTGAGAAGATTATACTGTGTGTGGAGGGATGGTGATACTGTGAGAAGATTATACTGTGTGTGGTGGGATGATGATACTGTGAGAAGATTATACTGTGTGTGGTGGGATGGTGATACTGTGAGAAGATTATACTGTGTGTGGTGGGATGGTGATACTGTGAGAAGATTATACTGTGTGTGAGGGGATGGTGATACTGTGAGAAGATTATACTGTGTGTGGTGGGATGGTGATACTGTGAGAAGATTATACTGTGTGTGGTGGGATGGTGATACTGTGAGAAGATTATACTGTGTGTGGGGGGATGGTGGCACTGTGAGAAGATTATACTGTGTGTGGGGGATGGTGATACTGTGAGAAGATTATACTGTGTGTGGTGGGATGATGATACTGTGAGAAGATTATACTGTGTGTGGGGGGATGGTGATACTGTGAGAAGATTATACTGTGTGGTGGGATGGTGATACTGTGAGAAGATTATACTGTGTGTGGTGGGATGGTGATACTGTGAGAAGATTATACTGTGTGTGGTGGGATGGTGATACTGTGAGAAGATTATACTGTGTGTGGGGGGATGGTGATACTGTGAGAAGATTATACTGTGTGGTGGGATGGTGATACTGTGAGAAGATTATACTGTGTGTGGTGGGATGGTGATACTGTGAGAAGATTATACTGTGTGTGGTGGGATGGTGGTACTGTGAGAAGATTATACTGTGTGTGGGGGGATGGTGATACTGTGAGAAGATTATACTGTGTGTGGGGGGATGGTGATACTGTGAGAAGATTATACTGTGTGTGGGAGGATGGTGATACTGTGAGAAGATTATACTGTGTGTGGGAGGATGGTAATACTGTGAGAAGATTATTCTGTGTGTGGTGGGATGGTGATACTGTGAGAAGATTATACTGTGTGTGGTGGGATGGTGATACTGTGAGATTATACTGTGTGTGGTGGGATGGTGGTACTGTGAGAAGATTATACTGTGTGTGGTGGGATGGTGATACTGTGAGAAGATTATACTGTGTGTGGTGGGATGGTAATACTGTGAGAAGATTATACTGTGTGTGGTGGGATGGTGGTACTGTGAGAAGATTATACTGTGTGTGGTGGGATGGTGATACTGTGAGAAGATTATACTGTGTGTGGTGGGATGGTGATACTGTGAGAAGATTATACTGTGTGTGGTGGGATGGTAATACTGTGAGAAGATTATACTGTGTGTGGTGGGATGGTGGTACTGTGAGAAGATTATACTGTGTGTGGTGGGATGGTGGTACGGTGAGAAGATTATACTGTGTGTGGTGGGATGGTGATACTGTGAGAAGATTATACTGTGTGTGGAGGGATGGTGATACTGTGAGAAGATTATACTGTGTGTGATGGGATGGTGATACTGTGAGATTATACTGTGCGTGGGGGATGGTGATACTGTGAGAAGATTATACTGTGCGTGGGGGATGGTGATACTGTGAGATTATACTGTGCGTGGGGGGATGGTGATACTGTGAGAAGATTATACTGTGTGTGGTGGGATGGTGATACTGTGAGAAGATTATACTGTGTGTGGTGGGATGGTGATACTGTGAGAAGATTATACTGTGTGTGGTGGGATGGTGATACTGTGAGAAGATTATACTGTGTGTGGTGGGATGGTCATACTGTGAGAAGATTATACTGTGTGTGGTGGAATGATGATACTGTGAGAAGATTATACTGTGTGTGATGGGATGGTGATACTGTGAGAAGATTATACAGTGTGTGAGGGGATGGTGGTACTGTGAGAAGATTATACTGTGTGTGGTGGGATGGTGATACTGTGAGAAGATTATACTGTGTGTGGGGGATGGTGATATTGTGAGAAGATTATACTGTGTGTGGTGGGAATGATGATACTGTGAGAAGATTATACTGTGTGTGGTGGGATGGTGATACTGTGAGAAGATTATACTGTGTGTGATGGGATGGTGATACTGTGAGAAAATTATACTGTGTGTGGGGGGATGGTGATATTGTGAGAAGATTATACTGTGTGTGATGGGATGGTGATACTGTGAGAAGATTATACTGTGTGTGGTGGGATGGTGATACTGTGAGATGATACTGTATGTGGTGGGATGGTGATACTGTGAGAAGATTATACTGTGTGTGGTGGGATGGTGGTACTGTGAGAAGATTATACTGTGTGTGGTGGGATGCTGATACTGTGAGTAGATTATACTGTGTGTGGTGGGATGGTGATACTGTGAGATTATACTGTGTGTGATGGGATGGTGATACTGTGAGAAGATTATACTGTGTGTGAGGGGATGGTGGTACTGTGAGAAGATTATACTGTGTGTGGTGGGATGGTGATACTGTGAGAAGATTATACTGTGTGTGGTGGGATGGTGATACTGTGAGAAGATTATACTGTGTGTGAGGGGATGGTGATACTGTGAGAAGATTATACTGTGTGTGGTGGGATATTGATACTGTGAGAAGATTATACTGTGTGTGGTGGGATGGTGATACTGTGAGAAGATTATACTGTGTGTGGTGGGATGATTATACTGTGTGTGGTGGGATGGTGATACTGTGAGAAGATTATACTGTGTGTGGTGGGATGGTGATACTGTGAGAAGATTATACTGTGTGTGGTGGGATGGTGATACTGTGAGAAGATTATACTGTGTGTGGTGGGATGATGATACTGTGAGAAGATTATACTGTGTGTGGTGGGATGGTGATACTGTGAGAAGATTATACTGTGTGTGGTGGGATGGTGATACTGTGAGATTACTCTGTGTGTGGTAGGATGGTGATACTGTGAGAAGATTATACTGTGTGTGGTGGGATGGTGATACTGTGAGAAGATTATACTGTGTGTGGTGGGATGGTAATACTGTGAGAAGATTATACTGTGTGTGGTGGGATGGTGGTACTGTGAGATTATACTGTGTGTGGTGGGATGGTGGTACGGTGAGAAGATTATACTGTGTGTGGTGGGATGGTGATACTGTGAGAAGATTATACTGTGTGTGGAGGGATGGTGATACTGTGAGAAGATTATACTGTGTGTGATGGGATGGTGATACTGTGAGAAAATTATACTGTGCGTGGGGGATGGTGATACTGTGAGAAGATTATACTGTGAGTGGGGGATGGTGATACTGTGAGATTATACTGTGCGTGGGGGGATGGTGATACTGTGAGAAGATTATACTGTGTGTGGTGGGATGGTGATACTGTGAGAACATTATACTGTGTGTGGTGGGATGGTGATACTGTGAGAAGATTATACTGTGTGTGGTGGGATGGTGATACTGTGAGAAGATTATACTGTGTGTGGTGGGATGGTCATACTGTGAGAAGATTATACTGTGTGTGGTGGGATGATGATACTGTGAGAAGATTATACTGTGTGTGATGGGATGGTAATACTGTGAGAAGATTATACAGTGTGTGAGGGGATGGTGGTACTGTGAGAAGATTATACTGTGCGTGGTGGGATGGTGATACTGTGAGAAGATTATACTGTGTGTGGGGGGATGGTGATATTGTGAGAAGATTATACTGTGTGTGGTGGGAATGATGATACTGTGAGAAGATTATACTGTGTGTGGTGGGATGGTGATACTGTGAGAAGATTATACTGTGTGTGATGGGATGGTGATACTGTGAGAAGATTATACTGTGTGTGGGGGGATGGTGATATTGTGAGAAGATTATACTGTGTGTGATGGGATGGTGATACTGTGAGAAGATTATACTGTGTGTGGTGGGATGGTGGTACTGTGAGATGATAATGTGTGTGGTGGGATGGTGATACTGTGAGAAGATTATACTGTGTGTGGTGGGATGGTGGTACTGTGAGAAGATTATACTGTGTGTGGTGGGATGCTGATACTGTGAGTAGATTATACTGTGTGTGGTGGGATGGTGATACTGTGAGAAGATTATACTGTGTGTGATGGGATGGTGATACTGTGAGAAGATTATACTGTGTGTGAGGGGATGGTGGTACTGTGAGATTATACTGTGTGTGGTGGGATGGTGATACTGTGAGAAGATTATACTGTGTGTGGTGGGATGGTGATACTGTGAGAAGATTATACTGTGTGTGAGGCGATGGTGATACTGTGAGAAGATTATACTGTGTGTGGTGGGATATTGATACTGTGAGAAGATTATACTGTGTGTGGTGGGATGGTGATACTGTGAGAAGATTATACTGTGTGTGGTGGGATGATTATACTGTGTGTGGTGGGATGGTGATACTGTGAGAAGATTATACTGTGTGTGGTGGGATGGTGATACTGTGAGAAGATTATACTGTGTGTGGTGGGATGGTGATACTGTGAGAAGATTATACTGTGTGTGGTGGGATGATGATACTGTGAGAAGATTATACTGTGTGTGGTGGGATGGTGATACTGTGAGAAGATTATACTGTGTGTGGTGGGATGATGATACTGTGAGAAGATTATACTGTGTGTGGGGGATGGTGGTACTGTGAGAAGATTATACTGTGTGTGGTGGGATGGTGATACTGTGAGAAGATAATACTGTGTGTGGGGGGATGGTGATACTGTGAGAAGATTATACTGTGTGGTGGGATGGTGATACTGTGAGAAGATTATACTGTGTGTGGTGGGATGGTGATACTGTGAGAAGATTATACTGTGTGTGGGGGAATGGTGGTACTGTGAGATTATACTGTGTGGTGGGATGATGATACTGTGAGAAGATTGTACTGTGTGTGGTGGGATGGTGATACTGTGAGAAGATTATACTGTGTGTGGTGGGATGGTGATACTGTGAGAAGATTATACTGT
Source organism: Dendrobates tinctorius (assembly GCF_039654945.1). Classification (NCBI taxonomy): domain Eukaryota; kingdom Metazoa; phylum Chordata; class Amphibia; order Anura; family Dendrobatidae; genus Dendrobates; species Dendrobates tinctorius. Next base: position 4,046,366 of record NW_027361989.1, on the reverse strand, counting down.
GTGTGGTGGGATGGTGATACTGTGAGAAGATTATACTGTGTGTGGGGGGATGGTGATACTGTGAGAAGATTATACTGTGTGTGGGAGGATGGTGATACTGTGAGAAGATTATTCTGTGTGTGGTGGGATGGTGATACTGTGAGAAGATTATACTGTGTGTGGTGGGATGGTGATACTGTGAGAAGATTATACTGTGTGTGGGAGGATGGTGATACTGTGAGAAGATTATTCTGTGTGTGGTGGGATGGTGATACTGTGAGAAGATTATACTGTGTGTGGTGGGATGGTGGTACTGTGAGAAGATTATACTGTGTGTGGTGGGATGGTGATACTGTGAGAAGATTATTCTGTGTGTGGTGGGATGGTGATACTGTGAGAAGATTATACTGTGTGTGGTGGGATGGTGGTACTGTGAGAAGATTATACTGTGTGTGGTGGGATGGTGATACTGTGAGATTATACTGTGTGTGGTGGGATGGTGATACTGTGAGATTATACTGTGTGTGGTGGGATGGTGATACTGTGAGAAGATTATACTGTGTGTGGGAGGATGGTGATACTGTGAGAAGATTATTCTGTGTGTGGTGGGATGGTGATACTGTGAGAAGATTATACTGTGTGTGGTGGGATGGTGGTACTGTGAGAAGATTATACTGTGTGTGGTGGGATGGTGATACTGTGAGAAGATTATTCTGTGTGTGGTGGGATGGTGACACTGTGAGAAGATTATACTGTGTGTGGTGGGATGGTGATACTGTGAGAAGATTATACTGTGTGTGGTGGGATGGTGATACTGTGAGAAGATTATACTGTGTGTGGTGGGATGGTGATACTGTGAGAAGATTATACTGTGTGTGGTGGGATGGTGATACTGTGAGATTATACTGTGTGTGGTGGGATGGTGGTACTGTGAGAAGATTATACTGTGTGTGGTGGGATGGTGATACTGTGAGAAGATTATACTGTGTGTGGTGGGAAGGTGATACTGTGTGTGGTGGGATGGTGATACTGTGAGAAGATTATACTGTGTGTGGTGGGATGGTCATACTGTGAGAAGATTATACTGTGTGTGGTGGGATGGTGATACTGTGAGAAGATCATACTGTGTGTGGTGGGATGGTGATACTGTGAGATTATACTGTGTGTGGTGGGATGGTGATACTGTGAGAAGATTATACTGTGTGAGGTGGGATGGGTATTCTGTGAGAAGATTATACTGTGTGTGGTGGGATGGTGATACTGTGAGAAGATTATACTGTGTGTGGTGGGATGGTGATACTTTGAGAAGATTATACTGTGTGAGGTGGGATGGGGATACTGTGAGAAGATGATACTGTGTGTGGTGGGATGGTGATACTGTGAGAAGATTATACTGTGTGTGGTGGGATGGTGATACTGTGAGAAGATTATACTGTGTGAGGTGGGATGGGGATACTGTGAGAAGATTATACTGTGTGTGGTGGGATGGTGATACTGTGAGAAGATTATACTGTGTGTGGTGGGATGGTCATACTGTGAGAAGATTATACTGTGTGTGGTGGGATGGTGATACTGTGAGAAGATTATACTGTGTGTGGTGGGATGGTGATACTGTGAGAAGATTATACTGTGTGTGGTGGGATGGTGGTAGTGTGAGAAGATTATACTGTGTGTGGGGGGATGGTGATACTGTGAGAAGATTATACTGTGTGTGGTGGGATGGTGGTACTGTGAGAAGATTATACTGTGTGTGGTGGGATGGTGATACTGTGAGATTATACTGTGTGTGGTGGGATGGTGATACTGTGAGATTATACTGTGTGTGATGGGATGGTGATACTGTGAGAAGATTATACTGTGTGTGGGAGGATGGTGATACTGTGAGAAGATTATTCTGTGTGTGGTGGGATGGTGATACTGTGAGAAGATTATACTGTGTGTGGTGGGATGGTGGTACTGTGAGAAGATTATACTGTGTGTGGTGGGATGGTGATACTGTGAGAAGATTATTCTGTGTGTGGTGGGATGGTGACACTGTGAGATTATACTGTGTGTGGTGGGATGGTGATACTGTGAGAAGATTATACTGTGTGTGGTGGGATGGTGATACTGTGAGAAGATTATACTGTGTGTGGTGGGATGGTGATACTGTGAGAAGATTATACTGTGTGTGGTGGGATGGTGATACTGTGAAAAGATTATACTGTGTGTGGTGGGATGGTGGTACTGTGAGAAGATTATACTGTGTGTGGTGGGATGGTGATACTGTGAGAAGATTATACTGTGTGTGGTGGGATGGTGATACTGTGAGAAGATTATACTGTGTGTGGTGGGATGGTGATACTGTGAGAAGATTATACTGTGTGTGGTGGGATGGTGATACTGTGAGAAGATCATACTGTGTGTGGTGGGATGGTGATACTGTGAGATTATACTGTGTGTGGTGGGATGGTGATACTGTGAGAAGATTATACTGTGTGAGGTGGGATGGGGATACTGTGAGAAGATTATACTGTGTGTGGTGGGATGGTGATACTGTGAGAAGATTATACTGTGTGTGGTGGGATGGTGATACTGTGAGAAGATTATACTGTGTGAGGTGGGTTGGGGATACTGTGACAAGATTATACTGTGTGTGGTGGGATGGTGATACTGTGAGAAGATTATACTGTGTGTGGTGGGATGGTGATACTGTGAGAAGATTATACTGTGTGTGGTGGGATGGTGATACTGTGAGAAGATTATACTGTGTGTGGTGGGATGGTCATACTGTGAGAAGATTATACTGTGTGTGGTGGGATGGTGATACTGTGAGAAGATTATACTGTGTGTGGTGGGATGGTGATACTGTGAGAAGATTATACTGTGTGTGGTGGGATGGTGGTAGTGTGAGAAGATTATACTGTGTGTGGGGGATGGTGATACTGTGAGAAGATTATACTGCGTGTGGTGGGATGGTGATACTGTGAGAAGATTATACTGTGTGGTGGGATGGTGATACTGTGAGAAGATTATACTGTGTGTGGTGGGATGGTGATACTGTGAGAAGATTATACTGTGTGTGGTGGGATGGTGATACTGTGAGATTATACTGTGTGTGGTGGGATGGTGATACTGTGAGAAGATTATACTGTGTGAGGTGGGATGGTGATACTGTGAGAAGATTATACTGTGTGTGGTGGGATGGTGATACTGTGAGATTATACTGTGTGTGGTGGGATGGTGGTACTGTGAGAAGATTATACTGTGTGGTGGGATGGTGATACTGTGAGAAGATTATACTGTGTGTGGTGGGATGGTGATACTGTGAGAAGATTATACTGTGTGTGGTGGGATGGTGATACTGTGAGATTATACTGTGTGTGGTGGGATGGTGATACTGTGAGAAGATTATACTGTGTGTGGTGGGATGGTGATACTATGAGAAGGTTATACTGTGTGTGGTGGGATGGTGATACTGTGAGAAGATTATACTGTGTGTGGGGGATGGTGATACTGTGAGAAGATTATACTGTGTGTGGGGGGATGGTGGTACTGTGAGAAGATTATACAGTGTGTGGTGGGATGGTGATACTGTGAGAAGATTATACTGTATGTGGTGGGATGGTGATACTGTGAGAAGATTATACTGTGTGTGGTGGGATGGTGATACTGTGAGAAGATTATACTGTGTGTGGTGGTATGGTGGTACTGTGAGAAGATTATACTGTATGTGGTGGGATGGTGATACTGTGAGAAGATTATACTGTGTGTGGTGGGATGGTGATACTGTGAGAAGATTATACTGTGTGTGGTGGTATGGTGGTACTGTGAGAAGATTATACTGTATGTGGTGGGATGGTGATACTGTGAGAAGATTACACTGTGTGTGGTGGGATGGTGATACTGTGAGAAGATTATACTGTGTGTGGTGGTATGGTGGTACTGTGAGAAGATTATACTGTATGGTGGGATGGTGATACTGTGAGAAGATTATACTGTGTGTGGTGGGATGGTGATACTGTGAGAAGATTATACTGTGTGTGGGAGGATGGTGATACTGTGAGAAGATTATACTGTGTGTGGTGGGATGGTGGTACTGTGAGAAGATTATACTGTGTGTGGTGGGATGGTGGTACTGTGAGAAGATTATACTGTGTGTGGGAGGATGGTGATACTGTGAGAAGATTATACTGTGTGTGGTGGGATGGTGATACTGTGAGAAGATTATACTGTGTGGTGGGATGGTGATGCTGTGAGAAGATTATACTGTGTGTGGTGGGATGGTGATACTGTGAGAAGGTTATACTGTGTGTGGTGGGATGGTGATACTGTGAGAAGATTATACTGTGTGTGGTGGAATGGTGATACTGTGAGAAGATTATACTGTGTGTGGTGGGATGGTGATACTGTGAGAAGATTATACTGTGTGTGGAGGGATGGTGATACTGTGAGAAGATTATACTGTGTGTGGTGGGATGGTGATACTGTGAGAAGATTATACTGTGTGTGGTGGGATGGTGATACTGTGAGAAGATTATACTGTGTGTGGGAGGATGGTGACACTGTGAGAAGATTATACTGTGTGTGGTGGGATGGTGATACTGTGAGAAGATTATACTGTGTGTGGTGGGATGGTGGTACTGTGAGAAGATTATACTGTATGTGGTGGGATGGTGATACTGTGAGAAGATTATACTGTGTGTGGTGGGATGGTGATACTGTGAGAAGATTATACTGTGTGTGGTGGTATGGTGGTACTGTGAGAAGATTATACTGTATGTGGTGGGATGGTGATACTGTGAGAAGATTATACTGTGTGTGGTGGGATGGTGATACTGTGAGAAGATTATACTGTGTGTGGTGGTATGGTGGTACTGTGAGAAGATTATACTGTATGTGGTGGGATGGTGATACTGTGAGAAGATTACACTGTGTGTGGTGGGATGGTGATACTGTGAGAAGATTATACTGTGTGTGGTGGTATGGTGGTACTGTGAGAAGATTATACTGTATGGTGGGATGGTGATACTGTGAGAAGATTATACTGTGTGTGGTGGGATGGTGATACTGTGAGAAGATTATACTGTGTGTGGGAGGATGGTGATACTGTGAGAAGATTATACTGTGTGTGGTGGGATGGTGGTACCGTGAGAAGATTATACTGTGTGTGGTGGGATGGTGGTACTGTGAGAAGATTATACTGTGTGTGGGAGGATGGTGATACTGTGAGAAGATTATACTGTGTGTGGTGGGATGGTGATACTGTGAGAAGATTATACTGTGTGGTGGGATGGTGATGCTGTGAGAAGATTATACTGTGTGTGGTGGGATGGTGATACTGTGAGAAGGTTATACTGTGTGTGGTGGGATGGTGATACTGTGAGAAGATTATACTGTGTGTGGTGGAATGGTGATACTGTGAGAAGATTATACTGTGTGTGGTGGGATGGTGATACTGTGAGAAGATTATACTGTGTGTGGAGGGATGGTGGTACTGTGAGAAGATTATACTGTGTGTGGTGGGATGGTGATACTGTGAGAAGATTATACTGTGTGTGGTGGGATGGTGATACTGTGAGAAGATTATACTGTGTGTGGTGGGATGGTGGTACTGTGAGAAGATTATACTGTGTGTGGGGGGATGGTGACACTGTGAGAAGATTATACTGTGTGTGGTGGGATGGTGATACTGTGAGAAGATTATACTGTGTGTGGTGGGATGGTGATACTGTGAGAAGATTATACTGTGTGTGGTGGGATGGTGATACTGTGAGAAGATTATACTGTGTGTGGTGGGATGGTGGTACTGTGAGAAGATTATACTGTGTGTGGGGGGATGGTGACACTGTGAGAAGATTATACTGTGTGTGGTGGGATGGTGATACTGTGAGAAGATTATACTGTGTGTGGTGGGATGGTGATACTGTGAGAAGATTATACTGTGTGTGGTGGGATGGTGATACTGTGAGAAGATTATACTGTGTGTGGTGGGATGGTGGTACTGTGAGAAGATTATACTGTGTGTGGTGGGATGGTGGTACTGTGAGAAGATTATACTGTGTGTGGTGGGATGGTGGTACTGTGAGAAGATTACACTGTGTGTGGTGGGATGGTGATACTGTGAGAAGATTATACTGTGTGTGGTGGGATGGTGATACTGTGAGAAGATTATACTGTGTGTGGTGGGATGGTGGTACTGTGAGAAGATTATACTGTGTGTGGTGGGATGGTGATACTGTGAGAAGATTATACTGTGTGTGGTGGGATGATGATACTGTGAGAAGATTATACTGTGTGTGGTGGGATGGTGGTACTGTGAGAACATTATACTGTGTGTGGTGGGATGGTGGTACTGTGAGAAGATTATACTGTGTGTGGTGGGATGGTGGTACTGTGAGAAGATTATACTGTGTGTGGTGGGATGATGATACTGTGAGAAGATTATACTGTGTGTGAGGGGATGGTGATACTGTGAGAAGATTATACTGTGTGTGGTGGGATGGTGATACTGTGAGAAGATTATACTGTGTGTGGTGGGATGGTGGCACTGTGAGAAGATTATACTGTGTGTGGGGGATGGTGATACTGTGAGAAGATTATACTGTGTGTGGTGGGATGATGATACTGTGAGAAGATTATACTGTGTGTGTGGGGATGGTGATACTGTGAGAAGATTATACTGTGTGGTGGGATGGTGATACTGTGAGAAGATTATACTGTGTGTGGTGGGATGGTGATACTGTGAGAAGATTATACTGTGTGTGGTGGGATGGTGATACTGTGAGAAGATTATACTGTGTGTGGGGGGATGGTGATACTGTGAGAAGATTATACTGTGTGGTGGGATGGTGATACTGTGAGAAGATTATACTGTGTGTGGTGGGATGGTGATACTGTGAGAAGATTATACTGTGTGTGGTGGGATGGTGGTACTGTGAGAAGATTATACTGTGTGTGGGGGGATGGTGATACTGTGAGAAGATTATACTGTGTGTGGGGGGGATGGTGATACTGTGAGAAGATTATACTGTGTGTGGGAGGATGGTGATACTGTGAGAAGATTATACTGTGTGTGGGAGGATGGTAATACTGTGAGAAGATTATTCTGTGTGTGGTGGGATGGTGATACTGTGAGAAGATTATACTGTGTGTGGTGGGATGGTGATACTGTGAGATTATACTGTGTGTGGTGGGATGGTGGTACTGTGAGAAGATTATACTGTGTGTGGTGGGATGGTGATACTGTGAGAAGATTATACTGTGTGTGGTGGGATGGTAATACTGTGAGAAGATTATACTGTGTGTGGTGGGATGGTGGTACTGTGAGAAGATTATACTGTGTGTGGTGGGATGGTGATACTGTGAGAAGATTATTCTGTGTGTGGTGGGATGGTGATACTGTGAGAAGATTATACTGTGTGTGGTGGGATGGTGATACTGTGAGAAGATTATACTGTGTGTGGTGGGATGGTAATACTGTGAGAAGATTATACTGTGTGTGGTGGGATGGTGGTAATGTGAGAAGATTATACTGTGTGTGGTGGGATGGTGGTACGGTGAGAAGATTATACTGTGTGTGGTGGGATGGTGATACTGTGAGAAGATTATACTGTGTGTGGAGGGATGGTGATACTGTGAGAAGATTATACTGTGTGTGATGGGATGGTGATACTGTGAGAAGATTATACTGTGCGTGGGGGATGGTGATACTGTGAGAAGATTATACTGTGCGTGGGGGATGGTGATACTGTGAGATTATACTGTGCGTGGGGGGATGGTGATACTGTGAGAAGATTATACTGTGTGTGGTGGGATGGTGATACTGTGAGAAGATTATACTGTGTGTGGTGGGATGGTGATACTGTGAGAAGATTATACTGTGTGTGGTGGGATGGTGATACTGTGAGATTATACTGTGTGTGGTGGGATGGTCATACTGTGAGAAGATTATACTGTGTGTGGTGGGATGATGATACTGTGAGAAGATTATACTGTGTGTGATGGGATGGTGATACTGTGAGAAGATTATACAGTGTGTGAGGGGATGGTGGTACTGTGAGAAGATTATACTGTGCGTGGTGGGATGGTGATACTGTGAGAAGATTATACTGTGTGTGGGGGATGGTGATATTGTGAGAAGATTATACTGTGTGTGGTGGGAATGATGATACTGTGAGTAGATTATACTGTGTGTGGTGGGATGGTGATACTGTGAGAAGATTATACTGTGTGTGATGGGATGGTGATACTGTGAGAAGATTATACTGTGTGTGAGGGGATGGTGGTACTGTGAGAAGATTATACTGTGTGTGGTGGGATGGTGATACTGTGAGAAGATTATACTGTGTGTGGTGGGATGGTGATACTGTGAGAAGATTATACTGTGTGTGAGGGGATGGTGATACTGTGAGAAGATTATACTGTGTGTGGTGGGATATTGATACTGTGAGAAGATTATACTGTGTGTGGTGGGATGGTGATACTGTGAGAAGATTATACTGTGTGTGGTGGGATGATTATACTGTGTGTGGTGGGATGGTGATACTGTGAGAAGATTATACTGTATGTGGTGGGATGGTAATACTGTGAGAAGATTATACTGTGTGTGGTGGGATGGTGGTACTGTGAGAAGATTATACTGTGTGTGGTGGGATGGTGGTACGGTGAGAAGATTATACTGTGTGTGGTGGGATGGTGATACTGTGAGAAGATTATACTGTGTGTGGAGGGATGGTGATACTGTGAGAAGATTATACTGTGTGTGGGGGATGGTGATACTGTGAGAAGATTATACTGTGCGTGGGGGGATGGTGATACTGTGAGAAGATTATACTGTGTGTGGTGGGATGGTGATACTGTGAGATTATACTGTGTGTGGTGGGATGGTGATACTGTGAGAAGATTATACTGTGTGTGGTGGGATGGTGATACTGTGAGAAGATTATACTGTGTGTGGTGGGATGGTGATACTGTGAGAAGATTATACTGTGTGTGGTGGATGGTGATACTGTAAGAAGATTATACTGTGTGTGGTGGGATGGTGATACTGTGAGAAGATTATACTGTGTGTGGAGGGATGGTAATACTGTGAGAAGATTATACTGTGTGTGGTGGGATGGCGGTACTGTGAGAAGATTATACTGTGTGTGGGGGATGGTGATATTGTGAGAAGATTATACTGTGTGTGGTGGGAATGATGATACTGTGAGAAGATTATACTGTGTGTGGTGGGATGGTGATACTGTGAGAAGATTATACTGTGTGTGATGGGATGGTGATACTGTGAGAAGATTATACTGTGTGTGGGGGGATGGTGATATTGTGAGAAGATTATACTGTGTGTGATGGGATGGTGATACTGTGAGAAGATTATACTGTGTGTGGTGGGATGGTGGTACTGTGAGATGATACTGTGTGTGGTGGGATGGTGATACTGTGAGAAGATTATACTGTGTGTGGTGGGATGGTGGTACTGTGAGAAGATTATACTGTGTGTGGTGGGATGCTGATACTGTGAGTAGATTATACTGTGTGTGATGGGATGGTGATACTGTGAGAAGATTATACTGTGTGTGGTGGGATGGTGGTACTGTGAGATGATACTGTGTGTGGTGGGATGGTGATACTGTGAGAAGATTATACTGTGTGTGGTGGGATGGTGGTACTGTGAGAAGATTATACTGTGTGTGGTGGGATGCTGATACTGTGAGTAGATTATACTGTGTGTGGGGGGATGGTGATACTGTGAGAAGGTTATACTGTGTGTGGTGGGATGGTGATACTGTGAGAAGATTATACTGTGTGTGGTGGGATGGTGATACTGTGAGAAGATTATACTGTGTGAGGTGGGATGGGGATACTGTGAGAAGATTATACTGTGTGTGGTGGGATGGTGATACTGTGAGAAGATTATACTGTGTGTGGTGGGATGGTGATACTGTGAGAAGATTATACTGTGTGAGGTGGGTTGGGGATACTGTGACAAGATTATACTGTGTGTGGTGGGATGGTGATACTGTGAGAAGATTATACTGTGTGTGGTGGGATGGTGATACTGTGAGAAGATTATACTGTGTGTGGTGGGATGGTGATACTGTGAGAAGATTATACTGTGTGTGGTGGGATGGTCATACTGTGAGAAGATTATACTGTGTGTGGTGGGATGGTGATACTGTGAGAAGATTATACTGTGTGTGGTGGGATGGTGATACTGTGAGAAGATTATACTGTGTGTGGTGGGATGGTGGTAGTGTGAGAAGATTATACTGTGTGTGGGGGATGGTGATACTGTGAGAAGATTATACTGCGTGTGGTGGGATGGTGATACTGTGAGAAGATTATACTGTGTGGTGGGATGGTGATACTGTGAGAAGATTATACTGTGTGTGGTGGGATGGTGATACTGTGAGAAGATTATACTGTGTGTGGTGGGATGGTGATACTGTGAGATTATACTGTGTGTGGTGGGATGGTGATACTGTGAGAAGATTATACTGTGTGAGGTGGGATGGTGATACTGTGAGAAGATTATACTGTGTGTGGTGGGATGGTGATACTGTGAGATTATACTGTGTGTGGTGGGATGGTGGTACTGTGAGAAGATTATACTGTGTGGTGGGATGGTGATACTGTGAGAAGATTATACTGTGTGTGGTGGGATGGTGATACTGTGAGAAGATTATACTGTGTGTGGTGGGATGGTGATACTGTGAGATTATACTGTGTGTGGTGGGATGGTGATACTGTGAGAAGATTATACTGTGTGTGGTGGGATGGTGATACTATGAGAAGGTTATACTGTGTGTGGTGGGATGGTGATACTGTGAGAAGATTATACTGTGTGTGGGGGATGGTGATACTGTGAGAAGATTATACTGTGTGTGGGGGGATGGTGGTACTGTGAGAAGATTATACAGTGTGTGGTGGGATGGTGATACTGTGAGAAGATTATACTGTATGTGGTGGGATGGTGATACTGTGAGAAGATTATACTGTGTGTGGTGGGATGGTGATACTGTGAGAAGATTATACTGTGTGTGGTGGTATGGTGGTACTGTGAGAAGATTATACTGTATGTGGTGGGATGGTGATACTGTGAGAAGATTATACTGTGTGTGGTGGGATGGTGATACTGTGAGAAGATTATACTGTGTGTGGTGGTATGGTGGTACTGTGAGAAGATTATACTGTATGTGGTGGGATGGTGATACTGTGAGAAGATTACACTGTGTGTGGTGGGATGGTGATACTGTGAGAAGATTATACTGTGTGTGGTGGTATGGTGGTACTGTGAGAAGATTATACTGTATGGTGGGATGGTGATACTGTGAGAAGATTATACTGTGTGTGGTGGGATGGTGATACTGTGAGAAGATTATACTGTGTGTGGGAGGATGGTGATACTGTGAGAAGATTATACTGTGTGTGGTGGGATGGTGGTACTGTGAGAAGATTATACTGTGTGTGGTGGGATGGTGGTACTGTGAGAAGATTATACTGTGTGTGGGAGGATGGTGATACTGTGAGAAGATTATACTGTGTGTGGTGGGATGGTGATACTGTGAGAAGATTATACTGTGTGGTGGGATGGTGATGCTGTGAGAAGATTATACTGTGTGTGGTGGGATGGTGATACTGTGAGAAGGTTATACTGTGTGTGGTGGGATGGTGATACTGTGAGAAGATTATACTGTGTGTGGTGGAATGGTGATACTGTGAGAAGATTATACTGTGTGTGGTGGGATGGTGATACTGTGAGAAGATTATACTGTGTGTGGAGGGATGGTGATACTGTGAGAAGATTATACTGTGTGTGGTGGGATGGTGATACTGTGAGAAGATTATACTGTGTGTGGTGGGATGGTGATACTGTGAGAAGATTATACTGTGTGTGGGAGGATGGTGACACTGTGAGAAGATTATACTGTGTGTGGTGGGATGGTGATACTGTGAGAAGATTATACTGTGTGTGGTGGGATGGTGGTACTGTGAGAAGATTATACTGTATGTGGTGGGATGGTGATACTGTGAGAAGATTATACTGTGTGTGGTGGGATGGTGATACTGTGAGAAGATTATACTGTGTGTGGTGGTATGGTGGTACTGTGAGAAGATTATACTGTATGTGGTGGGATGGTGATACTGTGAGAAGATTATACTGTGTGTGGTGGGATGGTGATACTGTGAGAAGATTATACTGTGTGTGGTGGTATGGTGGTACTGTGAGAAGATTATACTGTATGTGGTGGGATGGTGATACTGTGAGAAGATTACACTGTGTGTGGTGGGATGGTGATACTGTGAGAAGATTATACTGTGTGTGGTGGTATGGTGGTACTGTGAGAAGATTATACTGTATGGTGGGATGGTGATACTGTGAGAAGATTATACTGTGTGTGGTGGGATGGTGATACTGTGAGAAGATTATACTGTGTGTGGGAGGATGGTGATACTGTGAGAAGATTATACTGTGTGTGGTGGGATGGTGGTACCGTGAGAAGATTATACTGTGTGTGGTGGGATGGTGGTACTGTGAGAAGATTATACTGTGTGTGGGAGGATGGTGATACTGTGAGAAGATTATACTGTGTGTGGTGGGATGGTGATACTGTGAGAAGATTATACTGTGTGGTGGGATGGTGATGCTGTGAGAAGATTATACTGTGTGTGGTGGGATGGTGATACTGTGAGAAGGTTATACTGTGTGTGGTGGGATGGTGATACTGTGAGAAGATTATACTGTGTGTGGTGGAATGGTGATACTGTGAGAAGATTATACTGTGTGTGGTGGGATGGTGATACTGTGAGAAGATTATACTGTGTGTGGAGGGATGGTGGTACTGTGAGAAGATTATACTGTGTGTGGTGGGATGGTGATACTGTGAGAAGATTATACTGTGTGTGGTGGGATGGTGATACTGTGAGAAGATTATACTGTGTGTGGTGGGATGGTGGTACTGTGAGAAGATTATACTGTGTGTGGGGGGATGGTGACACTGTGAGAAGATTATACTGTGTGTGGTGGGATGGTGATACTGTGAGAAGATTATACTGTGTGTGGTGGGATGGTGATACTGTGAGAAGATTATACTGTGTGTGGTGGGATGGTGATACTGTGAGAAGATTATACTGTGTGTGGTGGGATGGTGGTACTGTGAGAAGATTATACTGTGTGTGGGGGGATGGTGACACTGTGAGAAGATTATACTGTGTGTGGTGGGATGGTGATACTGTGAGAAGATTATACTGTGTGTGGTGGGATGGTGATACTGTGAGAAGATTATACTGTGTGTGGTGGGATGGTGATACTGTGAGAAGATTATACTGTGTGTGGTGGGATGGTGGTACTGTGAGAAGATTATACTGTGTGTGGTGGGATGGTGGTACTGTGAGAAGATTATACTGTGTGTGGTGGGATGGTGGTACTGTGAGAAGATTACACTGTGTGTGGTGGGATGGTGATACTGTGAGAAGATTATACTGTGTGTGGTGGGATGGTGATACTGTGAGAAGATTATACTGTGTGTGGTGGGATGGTGGTACTGTGAGAAGATTATACTGTGTGTGGTGGGATGGTGATACTGTGAGAAGATTATACTGTGTGTGGTGGGATGATGATACTGTGAGAAGATTATACTGTGTGTGGTGGGATGGTGGTACTGTGAGAACATTATACTGTGTGTGGTGGGATGGTGGTACTGTGAGAAGATTATACTGTGTGTGGTGGGATGGTGGTACTGTGAGAAGATTATACTGTGTGTGGTGGGATGATGATACTGTGAGAAGATTATACTGTGTGTGGTGGGATGGTGATACTGTGAGAAGATTATACTGTGTGTGGTGGGATGGTGATACTGTGAGAAGATTATACTGTGTGTGGTGGGATGGTGATACTGTGAGAAGATTATACTGTGTGTGGGGGGATGGTGATACTGTGAGAAGATTATACTGTGTGTGGTGGGATGATGATACTGTGAGAAGATTATACTGTGTGTGGTGGGATGGTGATACTGTGAGAAGATTATACTGTGTGTGGGGGGATGGTGATACTGTGAGAAGATTATACTGTGTGTGGGGGGATGGTGATACTGTGAGAAGATTATACTGTGTGTGGTGGGATGGTGGTACTGTGAGAAGATTATACTGTGTGTGGTGGGATGGTGATACTGTGAGAAGATTATACTGTGTGTGGTGGGATGGTGGTACTGTGAGAAGATTATACTGTGTGTGGTGGGATGGTGGTACTGTGAGAAGATTATACTGTGTGTGGTGGGATGGTGGTACTGTGAGAAGATTATACTGTGTGTGGTGGGATGGTGATACTGTGAGAAGATTATACTGTGTGTGGGGGGATGGTGATACTGTGAGAAGATTATACTGTGTGTGGGGGGATGGTGATACTGTGGAGACATTATACTGTGTGAGCGGCATCACATATATTGCATAAGGAGAGTCATAAGAACAAATCCTCAGGGCTGTGCGGCATTTGTACATAGACTGCCATCTGCCGTCCAGACGGGACTTTGTGGAATCAATAGGAAGAGGGAGAGTTTCAGGAAGGAAGAGTCTAGATGGTGCACCAGGTCAGCTGACCTTGATGACGCAGTTTCCTGTTATTATAAGGGCCATAGCCCCAAAGGAAAGGGGTGCGAGGAGGAATCTGAGGTACCGGCCATGGTAAAGTGCCCGAGGCAGCTGGGTGTGGGGCAGAACCCTGCTTACAGGGGCATAATGGGGGCATTACACTGTGTGGGGCCAAGAAACGGGCCCTGTACTATGGGAACACTCCGTCTCCTCACTGCCTGTCCTCCATAGTGGGGTTGTATGTATCTATGACAGGAAACAGAACAGAAACGTGATGATTCTTATAGAGAGCCTCAGGGCATAAGGGGTTAATGTCCCCCCCCCCCCACTCTCAGTAATGGGGGGGAATCTTCACATACCTCCACCTGCAGAGCCGCACTCCACATATATGGCTGCTCTGTGCACAGGACCTGTGATGAGGTCACAGGAGGGGAGGAGTCAGGGGTCACATGATCTCCGGAGTGAAGACTAGTGATGGGAAGTTCGACTCCTTTTGGTGATCCGGCTCATTTGGCTCCGCTCACCATAAAGAGCCGGCTCTTTTTTTAAATAGAAATCTGTTTTCCTCAGTCCTCCTTCGAGGTCTTTGCCTGTACAGTGAGTCCTCATTATACCCCTGTATAAGGATCTAGTGACGCAGTGTAGACTGTTATTCAGCATTGCTGTCCCCTCAGATTGTCAGCTCTTGTGATCAGTCTCCTCGCTCCAGTCTCTCCTGTACAGTGAGGCCTCATTATACCCCTGTATAAGGATCTAGTGACGCAGTGTAGACTGTTATTCAGCATTGCTGTCTCCTCAGATTGTCAGCTCTTGTGATCAGTCTCCTCGCTCCGGTCTCTCCTGTACAGTGAGGCCTCATTATACCCCTGTATAAGGATCTAGTGACGCAGTGTAGACTGTTATTCAGCATTGCTGTCTCCTCAGATTGTCAGCTCTTGTGATCAGTCCCCTGCTCCTCGCTCCGGTCTCTCCTGTACAGTGAGGCCTCATTATACCCCTGTATAAGGATCTAGTGACGCAGTGTAGACTGTTATTCAGCATTGCTGTCTCCTCAGATTGTCAGCTCTTGTGATCAGGCCCCTGCTCCTCGCTCCGGTCTCTCCTGTACAGTGAGGCCTCATTATACCCCTGTATAAGGATCTAGTGACGCAGTGTAGACTGTTATTCAGCATTGCTGTCTCCTCAGATTGTCAGCTCTTGTGATCAGTCCCCTGCTCCTCGCTCCGGTCTCTCCTGTACAGTGAGACCTCATTATACCCCTGTATAAGGATCTAGTGACGCAGTGTAGACTGTTATTCAGCATTGCTGTCTCCTCAGATTGTCAGCTCTTGTGATCAGGCCCCTGCTCCTCGCTCCGCTCTCTCCTGTACAGTGAGGCCTCATTATACCCCTGTATAAGGATCTAGTGACGCAGTGTAGACTGTTATTCAGCATTGCTGTCTCCTCAGATTGTCAGCTCTTGTGATCAGTCCCCTGCTCCTCGCTCCGGTCTCTCCTGTACAGTGAGGCCTCATTATACCCCTGTATAAGGATCTAGTGACGCAGTGTAGACTGTTATTCAGCATTGCTGTCTCCTCAGATTGTCAGCTCTTGTGATCAGGCCCCTGCTCCTCGCTCCTGTCTCTCCTGTACAGTGAGACCTCATTATACCCCTGTATAAGGATCTAGTGACGCAGTGTAGACTGTTATTCAGCATTGCTGTCTCCTCAGATTGTCAGCTCTTGTGATCAGTCCCCTGCTCCTCGCTCCGGTCTCTCCTGTACAGTGAGGCCTCATTATACCCCTGTATAAGGATCTAGTGACGCAGTGTAGACTGTTATTCAGCATTGCTGTCTCCTCAGATTGTCAGCTCTTGTGATCAGGCCCCTGCTCCTCGCTCCGGTCTCTCCTGTACAGTGAGGCCTCATTATACCCCTGTATAAGGATCTAGTGACGCAGTGTAGACTGTTATTCAGCATTGCTGTCTCCTCAGATTGTCAGCTCTTGTGATCAGTCCCCTGCTCCTCGCTCCGGTCTCTCCTGTACAGTGAGACCTCATTATACCCCTGTATAAGGATCTAGTGACGCAGTGTAGACTGTTATTCAGCATTGCTGTCCCCTCAGATTGTCAGCTCTTGTGATCAGTCTCCTCGCTCCAGTCTCTCCTGTACAGTGAGGCCTCATTATACCCCTGTATAAGGATCTAGTGACGCAGTGTAGACTGTTATTCAGCATTGCTGTCTCCTCAGATTGTCAGCTCTTGTGATCAGTCTCCTCGCTCCGGTCTCTCCTGTACAGTGAGGCCTCATTATACCCCTGTATAAGGATCTAGTGACGCAGTGTAGACTGTTATTCAGCATTGCTGTCTCCTCAGATTGTCAGCTCTTGTGATCAGTCCCCTGCTCCTCGCTCCGGTCTCTCCTGTACAGTGAGGCCTCATTATACCCCTGTATAAGGATCTAGTGACGCAGTGTAGACTGTTATTCAGCATTGCTGTCTCCTCAGATTGTCAGCTCTTGTGATCAGGCCCCTGCTCCTCGCTCCGGTCTCTCCTGTACAGTGAGGCCTCATTATACCCCTGTATAAGGATCTAGTGACGCAGTGTAGACTGTTATTCAGCATTGCTGTCTCCTCAGATTGTCAGCTCTTGTGATCAGTCCCCTGCTCCTCGCTCCGGTCTCTCCTGTACAGTGAGACCTCATTATACCCCTGTATAAGGATCTAGTGACGCAGTGTAGACTGTTATTCAGCATTGCTGTCTCCTCAGATTGTCAGCTCTTGTGATCAGGCCCCTGCTCCTCGCTCCGCTCTCTCCTGTACAGTGAGGCCTCATTATACCCCTGTATAAGGATCTAGTGACGCAGTGTAGACTGTTATTCAGCATTGCTGTCTCCTCAGATTGTCAGCTCTTGTGATCAGTCCCCTGCTCCTCGCTCCGGTCTCTCCTGTACAGTGAGGCCTCATTATACCCCTGTATAAGGATCTAGTGACGCAGTGTAGACTGTTATTCAGCATTGCTGTCTCCTCAGATTGTCAGCTCTTGTGATCAGGCCCCTGCTCCTCGCTCCTGTCTCTCCTGTACAGTGAGACCTCATTATACCCCTGTATAAGGATCTAGTGACGCAGTGTAGACTGTTATTCAGCATTGCTGTCTCCTCAGATTGTCAGCTCTTGTGATCAGTCCCCTGCTCCTCGCTCCGGTCTCTCCTGTACAGTGAGGCCTCATTATACCCCTGTATAAGGATCTAGTGACGCAGTGTAGACTGTTATTCAGCATTGCTGTCTCCTCAGATTGTCAGCTCTTGTGATCAGGCCCCTGCTCCTCGCTCCGGTCTCTCCTGTACAGTGAGGCCTCATTATACCCCTGTATAAGGATCTAGTGACGCAGTGTAGACTGTTATTCAGCATTGCTGTCTCCTCAGATTGTCAGCTCTTGTGATCAGTCCCCTGCTCCTCGCTCCGGTCTCTCCTGTACAGTGAGACCTCATTATACCCCTGTATAAGGATCTAGTGACGCAGTGTAGACTGTTATTCAGCATTGCTGTCTCCTCAGATTGTCAGCTCTTGTGATCAGGCCCCTGCTCCTCGCTCCGCTCTCTCCTGTACAGTGAGGCCTCATTATACCCCTGTATAAGGATCTAGTGACGCAGTGTAGACTGTTATTCAGCATTGCTGTCTCCTCAGATTGTCAGCTCTTGTGATCAGTCCCCTGCTCCTCGCTCCGGTCTCTCCTGTACAGTGAGGTCTCATTATACCCCTGTATAAGGATCTAGTGACACAGTGTAGACTGTTATTCAGCATTGCTGTCTCCTCAGATTGTCAGCTCTTGTGATCAGTCTCCTCGCTCCGGTCTCTCCTGTACAGTGAGTCCTCATTATACCCCTGTATAAGGATCTAGTGACGCAGTGTAGACTGTTATTCAGCATTGCTGTCTCCTCAGATTGTCAGCTCTTGTGATCAGGCCCCTGCTCCTCGCTCCGGTCTCTCCTGTACAGTGAGGTCTCATTATACCCCTGTATAAGGATCTAGTGACACAGTGTAGACTGTTATTCAGCATTGCTGTCTCCTCAGATTGTCAGCTCTTGTGATCAGTCTCCTCGCTCCGGTCTCTCCTGTACAGTGAGTCCTCATTATACCCCTGTATAAGGATCTAGTGACGCAGTGTAGACTGTTATTCAGCATTGCTGTCTCCTCAGATTGTCAGCTCTTGTGATCAGGCCCCTGCTCCTCGCTCCGGTCTCTCCTGTACAGTGAGGCCTCATTATACCCCTGTTTAAGGATCTAGTGACGCAGTGTAGACTGTTATTCAGCATTGCTGTCTCCTCAGATTGTCAGCTCTTGTGATCAGGCCCCCGCTCCTCGCTCCGGTCTCTCCTGTACAGTGAGGCCTCATTATACCCCTGTATAAGGATCTAGTGACACAGTGTAGACTGTTATTCAGCATTGCTGTCTCCTCAGATTGTCAGCTCTTGTGATCAGGCCCCTGCTCCTCGCTCCGCTCTCTCCTGTACAGTGAGGCCTCATTATACTCCTGTATAAGGCTCTAGTGACGCAGTGTAGACTGTTATTCAGCATTGCTGTCTCCTCAGATTGTCAGCTCTTGTGATCAGTCCCCTGCTCCTCGCTCCGGTCTCTCCTGTACAGTGAGGCCTCATTATACCCTTGTTTAAGGATCTAGTGACGCAGTGTAGACTGTTATTCAGCATTGCTGTCTCCTCAGATTGTCTGCTCTTGTGATCAGGCCCCCGCTCCTCGCTCTGGTCTCTATTGTACAGTGAGGCCTCATTATACCCCTGTATAAGGATCTAGTGACGCAGTGTAGACTGTTATTCAGCATTGCTGTCTCCTCAGATTGTCAGCTCTTGTGATCAGGCCCCTGCTCCTCGCTCCGCTCTCTCCTGTACAGTGAGGCCTCATTATACCCCTGTATAAGGATCTAGTGACGCAGTGTAGACTGTTATTCAGCATTGCTGTCTCCTCAGATTGTCTGCTCTTGTGATCAGGCCCCCGCTCCTCGCTCCGCTCTCTCCTGTACAGTGAGGCCTCATTATACCCCTGTATAAGGATCTAGTGACGCAGTGTAGACTGTTATTCAGCATTGCTGTCTCCTCAGATTGTCAGCTCTTGTGATCAGGCCCCTGCTCCTCGCTCCGCTCTCTCCTGTACAGTGAGGCCTCATTATACCCCTGTATAAGGATCTAGTGACGCAGTGTAGACTGTTATTCAGCATTGCTGTGTCCTCAGATTGTCAGCTCTTGTGATCAGGCCCTTGCTCCTCGCTCCGCTCTCTCCTGTACAGTGAGGCCTCATTATACTCCTGTATAAGGCTCTAGTGACGCAGTGTAGACTGTTATTCAGCATTGCTGTTTCCTCAGATTGTCAGCTCTTGTGATCAGGCCCCTGCTCCTCGCTCCGCTCTCTCCTGTACAGTGAGGCCTCATTATACTCCTGTATAAGGCTCTAGTGACGCAGTGTAGACTGTTATTCAGCATTGCTGTGTCCTCAGATTGTCAGCTCTTGTGATCAGGCTCCTGCTCCTCGCTCCGGTCTCTCCTGTTCAGTGAGGCCTCATTATACCCCTGTATAAGAATCTATTGACGCAGTGTAGACTCTTATTCAGCATTGCTGTGTCCTCAGATTGTCAGCTCTTGTGATCAGGCCCCTGCTCCTCGCTCCGGTCTCTCCTGTACAGTGAGGCCTCATTATACCCCTGTATAAGGAGCTAGTGACGCAGTGTAGACTGTTATTCAGCATTGCTGTGTCCTCAGATTGTCACCTCTTGTGACCAGGCCTCTGCTCCTCGCTCCGGTCGCTCCTGTACAGTGAGGCCTCATTATACCCCTGTATAAGGAGCTAGTGACGCAGTGTAGACTGTTATTCAGCATTGCTGTCTCCTCAGATTGTCTGCTCTTGTGATCAGGCCCCCGCTCCTCGCTCCGGTCTCTCCTGTACAGTGAGGCCTCATTATACCCCTGTATAAGGAGCTAGTGACGCAGTGTAGACTGTTATTCAGCATTGCTGTGTCCTCAGATTGTCACCTCTTGTGACCAGGCCTCTGCTCCTCGCTCCGGTCTCTCCTGTACAGTGAGGCCTCATTATACCCCTGTATAAGGAGCTAGTGACGCAGTGTAGACTGTTATTCAGCATTGCTGTCTCCTCAGATTGTCAGCTCTTGTGATCAGGCCCCTGCTCCTCGCTCCGCTCTCTCCTGTACAGTGAGGCCTCATTATACACCTGTATAAGGATCTAGTGACGCAGTGTAGACTGTTATTCAGCATTGATGTCTCCTCAGATTGTCAGCTCTTGTGATCAGGCCTCTGCTCCTCGCTCCGCTCTCTCCTGTACAGTGAGGCCTCATTATACCCCTGTATAAGGCTCTAGTGACGCAGTGTAGACTGTTATTCAGCATTGCTGTTTCCTCAGATTGTCAGCTCTTGTGATCAGGCTCCTGCTCTTCGCTCCGGTCTCTCCTGTTCAGTGAGGCCTCATTATACCCCTGTATAAGAATCTATTGACGCAGTGTAGACTCTTATTCAGCATTGCTGTGTCCTCAGATTGTCAGCTCTTGTGATCAGGCCCCTGCTCCTCGCTCCGGTCTCTCCTGTTCAGTGAGGCCTCATTTTACCCCTGTATAAGGATCTAGTGACGCAGTGTAGACTGTTATTCAGCATTGCTGTGTCCTCAGATTGTCAGCTCTTGTGATCAGGCCCCTGCTCCTCGCTCCGGTCTCTCCTGTACAGTGAGGCCTCATTATACCCCTGTATAAGGATCTAGTGACGCAGTGTAGACTGTTATTCAGCATTGCTGTGTCCTCAGATTGTCAGCTCTTGTGATCAGGCCCCGCCTCCTCGCTCCGGTCTCTCCTGTACAGTGAGGCCTCATTATACCCCTGTATAAGGATCTAGTGACGCAGTGTAGACTCTTTTTCAGAATTGCTGTGTCCTCAGATTGTCAGCTCTTGCGATCATGCCTCTGCTCCTCGCTCCGGTCTCTCCTGTACAGTGAGGCCTCATTATACCCCTGTATAAAGATCTAGTGACACAGTGTAGACTCTTATTCAGAATTGCTGTGTCCTCAGATTGTCAGCTCTTGTGATCAGGCCCCTGCTCCTCGCTCCGGTCTCTCTGGTACAGTGAGGCCTCATTATACCCCTGTATAAGGATCTAGTGACGCAGTGTAGACTCTTAATCTGAGGACACAGCAATTTTGAATATCAGCTCTTGCGATCAGGCCCCTGCTCCTCGCTCCGGTCTCTCCTGTACAGTGAGGCCTCATTATACCCCTGTATAAGGATCTAGTGACGCAGCGTACACTGTTATTCAGCATTGCTGTCTCCTCAGATTGTCAGCTCTTGTGATCAGGCCCCTGCTCCGGTCTCTCCTGTACAGTGAGGACTCATTATACCCCTGTATAAGGATCTAGTGACGCAGTGTAGACTGTTATTCAGCATTGCTGTCTCCTCAGATTGTCAGCTCTTGTGATCAGTCCTCTGCTCCTCGCTCCGGTCTCTCCTGTACAGTGAGGCCTCATTATACCCCTGTATAAGGAGCTAGTGACGCAGTGTAGACTGTTATTCAGCATTGCTGCTTCCTCAGATTGTCAGCTGTGGTGATCAGGCCCCGGCTCCTCGCTCCGGTCGATCCTGTACAGTGAGGCCTCATTATACCCCTGTATAAGGAGCTAGTGACGCAGTGTAGACTGTTATTCAGCATTACTGTTTCCTCAGATTGTCAGCTCTTGTGATCAGGCCCCTGCTCCTCGCTCCGATCTCTCCTGTACAGTGAGGCCTCATTATACCCCTGTATAAGGATCTAGTGACGCAGTGTAAACTGTTATTCAGCATTGCTGTGTCCTCAGATTGTCAGCTCTTGTGATCAGGCCCCCGCTCCTCGCTCCGGTCTCTCCTGTACAGTGAGGCCTCATTATACCCCTGTATAAGGATCTAGTGACGCAGTGTAGACTGTTATTCAGCATTGCTGTGTCCTCAGATTGTCAGCTCTTGTGATCAGGCCCCGGCTCCTCGCTCCGGTCTCTCCTGTACAGTGAGGCCTCATTATACCCCTGTATAAGGATCTAGTGACGCAGTGTAGACTGTTATTCAGCATTGCTGTCTCCTCAGATTGTCAGCTCTTGTGATCAGGCCCCTGCTCCTCGCTCCGGTCTCTCCTGTACAGTGAGGCCTCATTATACCCCTGTATAAGGATCTAGTGATGCAGTGTAGACTGTTATTCAGCATTGCTGTTTCCTCAGATTGTCAGCTCTTGTGATCAGGCCCCTGCTCCTCGCTCCGATCTCTCCTGTACAGTGAGGCCTCATTATACCCCTGTATAAGGATCTAGTGACGCAGTGTGGACTGTTATTCAGCATTGCTGTCTCCTCAGATTGTCAGCTCTTGTGATCAGGCCCCCGCTCCTCGCTCTGGTCTCTCCTGTACAGTGAGGCCTCATTATACCCCTGTATAAGGATCTAGTGACGCAGTGTAGACAGTTATTCAGCATTGCTGTGTCCTCAGATTGTCAGCTCTTGTGATCAGGCCTCTGCTCCTCGCTCCGGTCTCTCCTGTACAGTGAGGCCTCATTATACCCCTGTATAAGGATCTAGTGACGCAGTGTAGACAGTTATTCAGCATTGCTGTGTCCTCAGATTGTCAGCTCTTGTGGTCAGGCCCCGGATCCTCGATCCGGTCTCTCCTGTACAGTGAGGCCTCATTATACCCCTGTATAAGGATCTAGTGACGCAGTGTGGACTGTTATTCAGCATTGCTGTCTTCTCAGTTTGTCAGCTCTTGTGATCAGGCCCCTGCTCCTCGCTCCGGTCTCTCCTGTACAATGAGGCCTCATTATACCCCTGTATAAGGATCTAGTGACGCAGTGTAGACCGGTATTCATCATTGCTGTGTCCTCAGATTGTCAGCTCTTGTGATCAGCCCCCTGCTCCTCGCTCCGGTCTCTCCTGTGCAGTGAGGCCTCATTGTACCCCTGTATAAGGATCTAGTGACACAGTGTAGACTGTTATTTAGCATTGCTGTTTCCTCAGATTGTCAGCTCTTGTGATCAGGCCCCTGCTCCTCGCTCCGGTCTCTCCTCTACAGTGAGGACTCATTATACCGCTGTAGAAGGATCTAGTGACGCAGTGTAGACTGTTATTCATCATTGCTGTCTCCTCAGATTGTCAGCTCTTGTGATCAGGCCCCTGCTCCTCGCTCCGGTCTCTCCTGTACAGTGAGGCCTCATTATACCCCTGTATAAGGATCTAGTGACGCAGTGTAGACTATTATTCAGCATTGCTGTCTCCTCAGATTGTCAGCTCTTGTGGTCAGGCCCCGGATCCTCGATCCGGTCTCTCCTGTACAGTGAGGCCTCATTATACCCCTGTATAAGGATCTAGTGACGCAGTGTAGACCGGTATTCATCATTGCTGTGTCCTCAGATTGTCAGCTCTTGTGATCAGCCCCCTGCTCCTCGCTCCGGTCTCTCCTGTGCAGTGAGGCCTCATTGTACCCCTGTATAAGGATCTAGTGACGCAGTGTAGACTGTTATTCAGCATTGCTGTTTCCTCAGATTATCAGCTCTTGTGATCAGGCCCCCGCTCCTCGCTCCGGTCTCTCCTGTACAGTGAGGCCTCATTATACCCCTGTATAAGGATCTAGTGACGCAGTGTAGACTGTTATTCAGCATTGCTGTTTCCTCAGATTGTCAGCTCTTGTGGTCAGGCCCCGGCTCCTCGCTCCGGTCTCTCCTGTACAGTGAGGCCTCATTATACCCCTGTATAAGGATCTAGTGACGCAGTGTGGACTGTTATTCAGCATTGCTGTCTTCTCAGTTTGTCAGCTCTTGTGATCAGGCCCCAGATCCTCGATCCGGTCTCTCCTGTACAATGAGGCCTCATTATACCCCTGTATAAGGATCTAGTGACGCAGTGTAGACTATTATTCAGCATTGCTGTCTCCTCAGATTGTCAGCTCTTGTGGTCAGGCCCCGGCTCCTCGCTCCGGTCTCTCCTGTACAGTGAGGCCTCATTATACCCCTGTATAAGGATCTAGTGACGCAGTGTGGACTGTTATTCAGCATTGCTGTCTTCTCAGTTTGTCAGCTCTTGTGATCAGGCCCCAGATCCTCGATCCGGTCTCTCCTGTACAATGAGGCCTCATTATACCCCTGTATAAGGATCTAGTGACGCAGTGTAGACCGGTATTCATCATTGCTGTGTCCTCAGATTGTCAGCTCTTGTGATCAGCCCCCTGCTCCTCGCTCCGGTCTCTCCTGTGCAGTGAGGCCTCATTATACCCCTGTATAAGGATCTAGTGACACAGTGTAGACTGTTATTCAGCATTGCTGTTTCCTCAGATTGTCAGCTCTTGTGATCAGGCCCCTGCTCCTCGCTCCGGTCTCTCCTCTACAGTGAGGACTCATTATACCGCTGTAGAAGGATCTAGTGACGCAGTGTAGACTGTTATTCATCATTGCTGTCTCCTCAGATTGTCAGCTCTTGTGATCAGGTCCCTGCTCCTCGCTCTGGTCTCTCCTGTACAGTGAGGCCTCATTATACCCCTGTATAAGGATCTAGTGATGCAGTGTAGACTGTTATTCAGCATTGCTGTCTCGTCAGATTGTCAGCTCTTGTGATCAGGCCCATGCTCCTCGCTCCGGTCTGTCCTGTACAGTGAGGCCTCATTATACCCCTGTATAAGGATCTAGTGATGCAGTGTAGACTGTTATTCAGCATTGCTGTGTCCTCAGATTGTCAGCTCTTGTGATCAGGCCCCGGCTCCTCGCTCCGGTCTGTCCTGTACAGTGAGGCCTCATTATACCCCTGTATAAGGATCTAGTGACGCAGTGTAGACTGTTATTCAGCATTGCTGTTTCCTCAGGTTGTGAGCTCTTGTGATCAGGCCCCTGCTCCTCGCTACGGTCTCTCCTGTACAGTGAGGCCTCATTATACCCCTGTATAAGGATCTAGTGATGCAGTGTAGACTGTTATTCAGCATTGCTGTGTCCTCAGATTGTCAGCTCTTGTGATCAGGCCCCTGCTCCTCGCTCCGGTCTCTCCTGTACAATGAGGTCTCATTATACCCCTGTATAAGGATCTAGTGACGCAGTGTAGACTGTTATTCAGCATTGCTGTGTCCTCAGATTGTCAGCTCTTGTGATCAGGCCCCTGCTCCTCGCTCCGGTCTCTCCTGTACAGTGAGGCCTCATTATACCCCTGTATAAGGATCTAGTGTCGCAGTGTAGACTGTTATTCAGCATTGCTGTGTCCTCAGATTGTCAGCTCTTGTGATCAGGCCCCTGCTCCTCGCTCCGCTCTCTCCTGTACAGTGAGACCTCATTATACCCCTGTATAAGGATCTAGTGACGCAGTGTAGACTGTTATTCAGCATTGCTGTGTCCTCAGATTGTCAACTCTTGTGATCAGGCCCGTGCTCCTCGCTCCGGTCTCTCCTGTACAGTGAGGCCTCATTATACCCCTGTATAAGGATGTAGTGACGCAGTGTAGACTGTTATTCAGCATTGCTGTTTCCTCAGATTGTCAGCTCTTGTGATCAGGCCCCTGCTCCTTGCTTCGGTCTCTCCTGTACAGTGAGGTCTCATTATACCCCTGTATAAGGATCTAGTGACGCAGTGTAGACTGTTATTCAGCATTGCTGTCTCCTCAGATTGTCAGCTCTTGTGATCAGGCCCCTGCTCCTCGCTCCGGTCTCTTCTGTACAGTGAGGCCTCATTATACCCCTGTATAAGGATCTAGTGACGCAGTGTAGACTGTTATTCAGCATTGCTGTCTCCTCAGATTGTCAGCTCTTGTGATCAGGCCCCCGCTCCTCGCTCCGGTCTCTCCTGTACAGTGAGGACTCATTATACCCCTGTATAAGGATCTAGTGACGCAGTGTAGACTGTTATTCAGCATTGCTGTTTCCTCAGATTGTCAGCTCTTGTGATCAGGCCCCTGCTCCTCGCTCCGGTCTCTCCTGTACAGTGAGGTCTCATTATACCCCTGTATAAGGATCTAGTGACGCAGTGTAGACTGTTATTCAGCATTGCTGTTTCCTCAGATTGTCAGCTCTTGTGATCAGGCCCCTGCTCCTCACACCGGTCTCTCCTGTACAGTGAGGCCTCATTATTCCCCTGTATAAGGATCTAGTGACTCAGTGTAGACTGTTATTCAGCATTGCTGTTTCCTCAGAAAGTCAGCTCTTGTGATCGGGCCCCAGCTCCTCGCTCCGGTCTCTCCTGTGCAGTGAGGCCTCATTATACCCCTGTATAAGGATCTAGTGACGCAGTGTAGACTGTTATTTAGCATTGCTGTTTCCTCAGATTGTCAGCTCTTGTGATCAGGCCTCTGCTCCTCGCTCCGGTCTCTCCTGTACCGTGAGGCCTCATTATACCCCTGTATAAGGATCTAGTGATGCAGTGTAGACTGTTATTCAGCATTGCTGTGTCCTCAGATTGTCAGCTCTTGTGATCAGGCCCCTGCTCTTCGCTCCGGTCTCTCCTGTACAGTGAGGCCTCATTATACCCCTGTATAAGGATCTAGTGAGGCAGTGTAGACTGTTATTCAGCATTGCTGTGTCCTCAGATTGTCAGGTCTTCTGATCAGGCCCCTGCTCCTCGCTCTGGTCTCTCCTGTACAGTGAGGCCTCATTATACCCCTGTATAAGGATCTAGTGAGGCAGTGTAGACTGTTATTCAGCATTGCTGTGTCCTCAGATTGTCAGCTCTTGTGATCAGGCCCCTGCTCCTCGGTCCGGTCTCTCCTGTACAGTGAGGTCTCATTATACCCCTGTATAAGGATCTAGTGACGCAGTGTAGACTGTTATTCAGCATTAATGTGTCCTCAGATTGTCAGCTCTTGTGATTAGGCCCCTGCTCCTCGCTCTGGTCTCTCCTATACAGTGATGCCTCATTATACCCCTGTATAAGGATCTAGTGAGGCAGTGTAGACTGTTATTCAGCATTGCAGTGTCCTCAGATTGTCAGCTCTTGTGATCAGGCCCCTGCTCCTCACTCCGGTCTCTCCTGTACAGTGAGGCCTCATTATACCCCTGTATAAGGATGTAGTGACGCAGTGTAGACTGTTATTCAGCATTGCTGTTTCCTCAGATTGTCAGCTCTTGTGATCAGGCCTCTGCTTCTAGCTCCGGTCTCTCCTGTACAGTGAGGCCTCATTATACCCCTGTATAAGGATCTAGTGACGCAGTGTAGACTGTTATTCAGCATTGCTGTCTCCTCAGATTGTCAGCTCTTGTGATCAGGCCTCTGCTTTTCGCTCCGGTCTCTCCTGTACAGTGAGGCCTCATTCTACCCCCTGTATAAGGATCTAGTGACGCAGTGTAGACTGTTATTCAGCATTGCTGTGTCATCAGATTGTCATCTCTTGTGATCAGGCCCCTGCTCCTCGCTCCGGTCTCTTCTGTACAGTGAGGCCTCATTATACCCCTGTATAAGGATCTAGTGACTCAGTGTAGACTGTTATTCAGCATTGCTGTGTCATCAGATTGTCATCTCTTGTGATCAGGCCCCTGCTCCTCGCTCCGGTCTCTCCTGTACAGTGAGGTCTCATTATACCCCTGTATAAGGATCTAGTGACGCAGTGTAGACTGTTATTCAGCATTGCTGTGTCATCAGATTGTCAGCTCTTGTGATCAGGCCCCTGCTCCTCGCTCCGGTCTCTCCTGTACAGTGAGGTCTCATTATACCCCTGTATAAGGATCTAGTGACGCAGTGTAGACTGTTATTCAGCATTGCTGTGTCATCAGATTGTCAGCTCTTGTGATCAGGCACCTGCTCCTCGCTCCTGTCTTTCCTGTACAGTGAGGCCTCATTATACCCCTGTATAAGGATCTAGTGACGCAGTGTAGACTGTTATTCAGCATTGCTGTCTCCTCAGATTGTCAGCTCTTGTGATCAGGCCCCTGCTCCTCGCTCCGGTCTCTCCTGTACAGTGAGGTCTCATTATACCCCTGTATAAGGATCTAGTGACGCAGTGTAGACTGTTATTCAGCATTGCTGTGTCCTTAGATTGTCAGCTCTTGTGATCAGGCCCCTGCTCCTCGCTCCGGTCTCTCCTGTACAGTGAGGCCTCATTATACCCCTGTATAAGGATCTAGTGACGCAGTGTAGACTGTTATTCAGCATTGCTGTGTCCTCAGATTGTCAGCTCTTGTGATCAGGCCCCTGCTCCTCGCTCCGGTCTCTCCTGTACAGTGAGGCCTCATTATACCCCTGTATAAGGATCTAGTGACGCAGTGTAAACTGTTATTCAGCATTGCTGTCTCCTCAGATTGTCAGCTCTTGTGATCAGGCCTCTGTTCCTCGCTCCGGTCTCTCCTGTACAGTAAGGCCTCATTATACCCCTGTATAAGGATCTAGTGACGCAGTGTAGACTGTTATTCAGCATTGCTGTGTCCTCAGATTGTCAGCTCTTGTGATCAGGCCCCTGCTCCTCGCTCCGGTCTCTCCTGTACAGTGAGGCCTCATTATACCCCTGTATAAGGATCTAGTGACGCAGTGTAGACTGTTATTCAGCATTGTTGTCTCCTTAGATTGTCAGCTCTGGTGATCAGGCCCCTGCTCCTCGTTCCGGTCTCTCCTGTACAGTGAGGCCTCTTTATACCCCTGTATAAGGATCTAGTGACGCAGTGTAGACTGTTATTCAGCATTGCTGTTTCCTCAGATTGTCAGCTCTTGTGATCAGCCCCCTGCTCCTCGCTCCGGTCTCTCTTATACAATGAGGCCTCATTATACCCCTGTATAAGGATGTAGTGACGCAGTGTAGACTGTTATTCAGCATTGCTGCTTCCTCAGATTGTCAGCTCTTGTGATCAGCCCCCTGCTCCTCGCTCCGGTCTCTCTTATACAATGAGGCCTCATTATACCCCTGTATAAGGATGTAGTGACGCAGTGTAGACTGTTATTCAGCATTGCTGCTTCCTCAGATTGTCAGCTCTTGTGATCAGGCCACGGCTCCTCGCTCCGGTCTCTCCTGTACAGTGAGGCCTCATTATACTCCTGTATAAGGATCTAGTGACTCAGTGTAGACTGTTATTCAGCATTGCTGCTTCCTCAGATTGTCAGCTCTTGTGATCAGGCCACGGCTCCTCGCTCCGGTCTCTCCTGTACAGTGAGGCCTCATTATACCCCTGTATAAGGATCTAGTGACGCAGTGTAGACTGTTATTCAGCATTGCTGTGTCCTCAGATTGTCAGCTCTTGTGATCAGACCCCTGCTCCTCGCTCCGGTCTCTTCTGTACAGTGAGGCCTCATTATAGTCCTGTATAAGGATCTAGTGACACAGTGTAGACTGTTATTCAGCATTGCTGTGTCCTCAGATTGTCAGCTCTTGTGGTCAGACCCCTGCTCCTCGCTCCGGTCTCTTCTGTACAGTGAGGCCTCATTATACCCCTGTATAAGGATCTAGTGACACAGTGTAGACTGTTATTCAGCATTGCTGTGTCCTCAGATTGTCAGCTCTTGTGATCAGGCCTCTGCTCCTCGCTCCGGTCTCTCCTGTAAAGTGAGGCCTCATTATACCCCTGTATAAGGATCTAGTGACGCAGTGTAGACTGTTATTCAGCGATGCTGTGTCCTCAGATTGTCAGCTCTTGTGATCAGGCCCCGGCTCCTCGCTCCGGTCTCTCCTGTACAGTGAGGTCTCATTATACACCTGTATAAGGATCTAGTGACGCAGTGTAAACTGTTATTCAGCATTGCTGTTTCCTCAGATTGTCAGCTCTTGTGATCAGGCCCCTGCTCCTCGCTCCGGTCTCTCCTGTACAGTGAGGCCTCATTATACCCCTGTATAAGGATCTAGTGACGCAGTGTAGACTGTTATTCAGCATTGCTGTGTCCTCAGATTGTCAGCTCTTGTGATCAGGCCCCTGCTCCTCGCTCCAGTCTCTCCTGTACAGTGAGGCCTCATTATACCCCTGTATAAGGATCTAGTGACGTAGTGTAGACTGTTATTCAGCATTGCTGTGTCCTTAGATTGTCAGCTCTTGTGATCAGGCCCCTGCTCCTCGCTCCGGTCTCTCCTGTACAGTGAGGCCTCATTATACCCCTGTATAAGGATCTAGTGACGCAGTGTAGACTGTTATTCAGCATTGCTGTGTCCTTAGATTGTCAGCTCTTGTGATCAGGCCCCTGCTCCTCGCTCCAGTCTCTCCTGTACAGTGAGGCCTCATTATACCCCTGTATAAGGATCTAGTGACGTAGTGTAGACTGTTATTCAGCATTGCTGTGTCCTTAGATTGTCAGCTCTTGTGATCAGGCCCCTGCTCCTCGCTCAGGTCTCTCCTGTACAGTGAGGCCTCATTATACCCCTGTATAAGGATCTAGTGACACAGTGTAGACTGTTATTCAGCATTGCTGTGTCCTTAGATTGTCAGCTCTTGTGATCAGGCCCCTGCTCCTCGCTCCAGTCTCTCCTGTACAGTGAGGCCTCATTATACCCCTGTATAAGGATCTAGTGACGTAGTGTAGACTGTTATTCAGCATTGCTGTGTCCTTAGATTGTCAGCTCTTGTGATCAGGCCCCTGCTCCTCACTCCGTTCTCTCCTGTACAGTGAGGCCTCATGACCGCATATGGCGAATCCAGTTTTTCTCTCTTCTCCCAAAAACCACCCCGACTCCTCGTATCCCATACTCTTAAAATAACACAGACTACCACTTTTCCTTTGGATAATTATGGCCACAGCGGCCAATTTATTAACAAACAATCAAATATTAACAATAAACATCCAAATATTAAATACAAATAATATGAGGGGAGGGTTCTTGGAGCTAAAAGATCTGGCTATAAAAAACCTTTTTGGCCCAAGACCAAAAACTAAACCACCATGTTACCCCCAGCCGTCCAACCCAGCTCAAGGGCACCGTAACTCCCGTTCCGGGAGACTCACCACCAGAGCTCCCGAGGTAAAAACCCCGTCCAGAGCCCATAACCAAAAAGACAGATCCCCCATACCATTTTTAAAACTGTCGGGAATATTACATCCAACTCCTTCCCCGACCAATCACCGTCAACTCCAAGAACCCCACCCCCCGCCAACCACGAACAGCCCTGACCACCTCAGGCTCGTGAGTGCCCCAAAACCACCAAGGCCCTCTCAATCCCCTCTTGTATTGCCAATGCCCACAGATCAGTGCCGATAGAATTTAAATGAACCCCATCACCCAACCAAAAATTACTGACACCTGCCTCCAACTCAAAGTGCCTGACACTAATGCCCCCATTCCTAGACACAAACCCCGACACTGCCCGATTCAATTTGACCCTTGCCCTGTTAATGCCCTTTAAAGACCTAGCCTGCCTCCACTTTTGCCTCGGAACAACATCCGACCATACAGTCAACACTTCCGGGTAAGATGCCCACAATCTTAAAAAATCGGAACGTATGTCCCTGATCAAGTCCCTCACCGGCCTGACCCCCAAATCGTTACCTCCAACATGTATGACGATAACGTCGGGGGCTCGGTCCAGGCGGACGGACCTGGCAAATTCCGGGAACACCCTGCTCCACACCATACCACGAAAACCCAACCACCGAACCAGAACCTGTCCCCTCCTAAAACCCAACTGCCTACCATCTGGCCTCGCATCAGCTCTCAGCGCACCCCAATACACATAGGAATGTCCAAATATCCAGGCAAGCAAGGAGTCGCCACCTGAAAAAACATAACAGATTATAAAAACAAATTACTTAACCGGAGCCACAACCACTGTTAACGTCGAACATATAGTAAGTAGCGATCCGACTGCCACCCGCCAATTCCCTTGATTGCCTCCGCCCCCAGACCAAGACCGTCCGCCACAGTTGCCGCTCCGATCCTAAAAGAATGCGACCCGAACCTGTCCTGGGGAAGGCCCAACTCCAACAATCCCCTCTTCAAGACTGCAATGAACTGGAAGCGAGACAAATAGGTGCCATCCGCATGGCACAAAAGAGGTCCCGTCCTACCTGCCCACACATTCCAATATGATTCCAAACAACTACTTGGGCACATTAGTGCCCGACCAATGCGCCCCAAAACTACCCTTCTGCCCCTCCCCAGTTGATCCGTTTTCGAACGCCGGATCCAAAAAACGATGCCCCCTGACCAAAATTCCACATCTTCCGCCTGCAACCCACCAGGTGAAACCTTGCTGCATGACACCACCTCGCCAATCCGCATTGCTCCAAAAAAGGCCAAAGAAAAAGCCAACCTAAACAGCATCAACTCGAATCCTGAAGTACAAATACCCTCCAGGACTCTGCCTAAGCTTTCCAACGTAGTAAACGAAATAGGCCTCCGTTTATCACAAACTTTCTTACCCCTACGAAAGCCTTTCAACGCCTGTCTCACCAAAAATTTTTTCGTCACGTCCGTCATCCCCTGTAACTTGAAACCGAAAGCCAAGCCTGACACAAATTTGTTGACCTTAGCGGCGGACCAACCGCTGTCAGCCGCCTTCCCGACCAAAAACAATACCGCCAACATCCTATCCTCCTCGCTATCAACCCCATCCCATTCTGCCATCCACCGCTGCCATACTCGCCACGAGGATTCGTATGCCGACCAGGTTTGCTGAGATAACGATTCCCGGATTAGTCTTCCCGCTCTTCCAAAATCACCTTCCACAGCTGAGAAGGGCATTCCACGCCCACGACATCCGCTCCTGGTGCCAACTCTCGAAAACGCCCCCACTGAAAACGAGACAAAGAGTCTGCTATTGAGTTCGAAACACCGGGCACATGCACTGCTGAAATCCCTGCATTCAACTCCAGACAGCGAAGAACCAAAACTCTGACCAATCTGATCACTGGGGGAGAAGAGGCCGACAAGCTATTAATCACCGCCACTACACTGGTGTTGTCGCAATGAAAACGCACTTTCCGATTCGCAAACATAGGACCCCACACGAACACCGCCACCACAATAGGAAACAGTTCCAACAATGCCAAGTTTTTTGTATGGCCCAGCAACTGCCAGGCCTGAGGCCAACGCCCCACGCTCCACTTTCCTTTGCAGTAGGCGCCGTAACCAGAACCACCCGCTGCATCCGTATAAATCTCAAAATCAAAATTGCTCAACGCCTCCTCTTGCATCAGTGACCGACCATTGTAATTCTGCAAAAAACGCTGCCAAACCAACAAGTCCGCCCTATGCTCTTTATTTAAACGAACAAAATGGTGCGGAGCCTTTACTCCTGCCGTTGCACCTGCCAAGCGACGAGAAAAAATGCGGCCCATAGGCATGATCCTACAGGCAAAATTCAAACGCCCCAACACTGATTGCAACTCCTTCAGAGTCACTTTATGCAACTTCGCAATCCTATCCACCTCCTGCTTCAACAATGACAACTTGTCCTCTGGCAAACGACACTCCATCCTTTCCGAATCGATGATTATGCCCAAAAAACTTATAACGGTTTTCGGCCCTTCCGTCTTCTCTGATGCGAGCGGGACCCCAAAATGCTCTGCCGTCCAAACCATGGCTGCTAACGCATTCCTACACAACGGTGAATCCGGGGGACCAATAAAAAGAAAGTCATCCAGATAGTGAATGATCGATTCCACACCCACGACATCCCTTACCACCCACTCCAAAAAAGTACTAAACATCTCAAACAACGAACACGAAATTGCACAACCCATCGGCAAACACCTATCAAGGTAAAAATTCCCGTCCCAAAAACAACCCAACAGCGGAATGCTGTCTGCATGAACCGGCAATAACCGAAACGCGGACTCGATGTCCGTCTTTGCCAACAAGGCCCCTGACCCATAACGACGCACCCAATGCACCGCCGTATCAAAGGAGGTATACTCCACTGAGCACAACTCTCGGTCAATACCGTCATTGACTGACAAGCCCTTTGGGTACGACAAATGTTGAATCAAACGAAACTTGTTCGGCTCCTTCTTTGGCACCACCCCCAATGGGGAAACAACCAAACCCGCCACTGGAGCCGCGGGGAACGGACCCGCCATCCTGCCCAATTCCACTTCCTTATTCAATTTCGCATCAACCACCTCCGCATGCATTACTGCCGACCGCAAATTTTTAAACGAAAGCGGAACCACATGGCCGGGAGCCGGAATCTTAAAACCCTCAACAAAACCGTGCCAAAGAACACTAGCCTCTGCCCTAGATGGGTATCTATTTAGAAAGGGGGCCATCTTTTGAACTCTCACCGGGCTCTCCCCCTTGACCGGCACCCACGTTTGGCTTCCCCTTCCCCTTCTTAAAACATTTTGAAGCCCCGTGGGAGCCACCGTTACAGTGGGAGCACGCATGCCTAAACTTGCAGTTGGTCCCATACTTGCACTGCCCATCATTAAATTGCCAGCACATCCCTGCCTTTTCTCTTCCTCCCTGGGTTGCCTGACCACCACTTCCGTGACCTGCCGGCTGACTACTACCGCCCCCGCTCCCGTGAAAGGACTGCCCATACCTCACTGGAGCCATCACCTTCAACCACAACCCGATATCTTTCTGGTCCCACTTTATCTCTGGCCTTACTGCCTTCCTCTGTCTAAACTGCTCGTCATATCGCAGCCACGCCTGCCCCCCGTAGATACGATGCGCCTCCCCAATAGCGTCTAAATAACAGAACAAGCCAGAACAATTATCCGGAGACTTTTCACCTATGACACTCGCCAAAATAGCGAATGCCTGCATCCAATTCACAAAAGTCTGTGGAATCAGACGCCACCTCCTCTTTTCCTCCTCTTCTTTCTTACTATCATCTTTTTTTCCCTTCTCCAGATTAAATTTTTCTAACGGAAGCAGGGAAAATATCTCAACATACTCGTCGCGCCAAATCTTTTCCTTCACCTCTTTTTTCAAATGGGCACCCAGAGGCCCCTCAAAACACACATAAACCTCCCCCTTTGCCCTATCGTCCAGTTTTATCTTATCCCCCTTACCCGTTTCCGTCTGCACCGAGACAGATACCCCCGCCGATGCTCCCTCGTCACCTTCCACAGTGCGAACCGCCTCACCTACTGACTGAGTGACGGAACCACGCCCCGCTAACCATACCCCCGCCGGGGATGGAGCTGCTTCTCCAATTACCCCCCCTTCCAATCTCCGCAATACTTTTGACATAGTATCTAAAATATCCCTGAGTCCGGGCACCTCAGCTCCGGTAGGACCCCTACGCCCCCCCTGCTCCCTAACATCTCCCATCCTATCTCCAATCTCATGTAATACAGCCCCTGCGGGCAACAAACAAGACATAGAGCCATACTCACCAAGCTGCGCGGGTGCTGTGTCCCCGCCAGCCGGATATCCAGAATCCTGACGCCTTCCGTCCTCCTGAAGCATGCTCGGCTGCTCAAGGCCCGCGCCCCTGGCCTCCTCGTCACCAGGGGGGACCCGAGCACGAGAATCCCGACGCTCCCTTGAACTCCCGCCTGAACGGGATCTGCGCCGTTCTCTAGACCCGGACCAGCCTGACCGGTCCTTATGACACTCCAGCCGACTGCCGGGCATCCGGTCGGGGGTACCAGTCGCTCTCTCCACCCTCCATTCTGTGTTGGGGCCAGGTCGGGCGGTCTCCAACTGCCCTCTCCCGCCCGCCGCTCTCTCTGCCGTCCGCGCTGTGCTGGGGCCAGGTGGGGTGCCGTCCCGCTGCCCCCTCCCGCCCGCTGCTCCCTCTGCTCTCCCTGCTGTGGTGAGGCCAAGCAGGGCGTCCCCTCGCTGCCCCCGCCCGCCCGTTGCGCCACTCCATCTGGCGCCCCGACCGCCAGGCACCCTGGAGCAGTCTGCATCACTGGGGGTACCTGCCGCCGCTCCACCAGGCGCCGTCCTTCCTGTCGCTGCCCGCTGCCGTCCCCCACGTGTGGCAGCAGACCTGCCGCGGCCTGCTCCGTCTCCCTGGGGCCGGCCGGACGCTGCTGGTCCCCGCGATGAGTCGTCTCCAGCCCGTGACGTCACCTCCGGTCTCACTTCCTGCTCCTGGCCGCCCTCCGCTCTCCGGCTATGAGCGCCCACAGGCCGGCTGGGCGGATTCCTGCCGGGACGGGCGCTAGGAGGGGAAGCGACCCCAGTGCCTGCGCCGCCCGCAGGGTCCCTGGAGGGGCTCCGCAGACGTCGCCTGCTGCGCCGCGTCACCTCCGGCGACAGACTTTCGGGGGGTCTGGTCCTTCTTCCTCGCCGGCTGGTCCCTGGAGGGTCCGTTGCTCTGAGGATGGTGGAAAGCTGCGTTTGAAGCCATCCTCCCCTCCTGGACCGGGCGGCCTCTTGAAGTCTGGCCATCAGCTGCTCCACGGTCTCCATCTGGCTGCTGCGTTTTAGGTAAGGGTCTTCTCTCCTTCAGATTCGTTGGTGAAGTGTGGCTTTCCCGCACTTTTCCCTGACCAGGCTGCCCCCCCCACCCCAAACCCCTCCCCTGGCCCATCCCAGCCAACCATTATTGCCCGGCCAAAACAAATTCAAAAACCTACCCGCCCATTGCAGTCATGGGGGGCTTCCTTTAGGCTGTGCCCCCTCCAGCCCCCTTCTTTATACCCCTGTATAAGGAACTAGTGACGCAGTGTAGACTGTTATTCGGCATTGCTGTCTCCTCAGATTGTCAGCTCTTTTGATCAGGCCCCTGCTCCTCGCTCCGGTCTCTCCTGTACAGTGAGGCCTCATTATACCCCTGTATAAGGATCTAGTGACGCAGTGTAGACTGTTATTCAGCATTGCTGTGTCCTCAGATTGTCAGCTCTTGTGATCAGGCCCCAGCTCCTCGCTCCGGTCTCTCCTGTACAGTGAGGCCTCATTATACCCCTGTATAAGGATCTAGTGACGCAGTGTAGACTGTTATTCAGCATTGCTGTGTCCTCAGATTGTCAGCTCTTCTGATCAGGCCCCTGCTCCTCGCTCTGCTCTCTCCTGTCCAGTGAGGCCTCATTATACCCCTATATAAGGATCTAGTGACGCAGTGTAGACTGTTATTCAGCATTGCTGTCTCCTCAGATTGTCAGCTCTTGTGATCAGGCCCCGGCTCCTCGCTCCGGTCTCTCCTGTACAGTGAGGACTCATTATACCCCTGTATAAGGATCTAGTGACGCAGTGTAGACTGTTATTCAGCATTGCTGTCTCCTCAGATTGTCAGCTCTTGTGATCAGGCCCCAGCTCCTCGCTCCGGTCTCTCCTGTACAGTGAGGACTCATTATACCCCTGTATAAGGATCTAGTGACGCAGTGTAGACTGTTATTTAGCATTGCTGTCCCCTCAGATTGTCAGCTCTTGTGATCAGGCCCCGGCTCCTCGCTCCAGTCTCTCCTGTACAGTGAGGCCTCATTATACCCCTGTATAAGGATCTAGTGACGCAGTGTAGACTGTTATTCAGCATTGCTGTCTCCTCAGATTGTTAGCTCTTGTGATCAGGCCCCGGCTCCTCGCTCCAGTCTCTCCTGTACAGTGAGGCCTCATTATACCCCTGTATAAGGATCTAGTGACGCAGTGTAGACTGTTATTTAGCATTGCTGTCCCCTCAGATTGTCAGCTCTTGTGATCAGGCCCCGGCTCCTCGCTCCGGTCTCTCCTGTACAGTGAGGCCTCATTATACCCCTGTATAATGATCTAGTGACGTAGTGTAGACTGTTATTCAGCATTGCTGTCTCCTTAGATTGTCAGCTCTTGTGATCAGGCCCCTGCTCCTCGCTCCGGTCTCTCCTGTACAGTGAGGCCTCATTATACCCCTGTATAAGGAGCTAGTGACGCAGTGTAGACTGTTATTCAGCATTGCTGTCTCCTTAGATTGTCAGCTCTTGTGATCAGGCCCCTGCTCCTCGCTCCGGTCTCTCCTGTACAGTGAGGCCTCATTATACCCCTGTATAAGGATCTAGTGACGCAGTGTAGACTGTTATTCAGCATTGCTGTCTCCTTAGATTGTCAGCTCTTGTGATCAGGCCTCTGCTCCTCGCTCCGGTCTCTTCTGTACAGTGAGGCCTCATTATACCCCTGTATAAGGATCTAGTGACGCAGTGTAGACTGTTATTCAGCATTGCTGTGTCCTCAGATTGTCAGCTCTTGTGATCAGGCCCCTGCTCCTCGCTCCGGTCTCTCCTGTACAGTGAGGCCTCATTATACCCCTGTATAAGGATCTAGTGACGCAGTGTAGACTGTTATTCAGCATTGCTGTGTCCTCAGATTGTCAGCTCTTGTGATCAGGCCCCTGCTCCTCGCTCCGGTCTCTCCTGTACAGTGAGGCCTCATTATACCCCTGTATAAGGATCTAGTGACGCAGTGTAGACTGTTATTCAGCATTGCTGTCTCATTAGATTGTCAGCTCTTGTGATCAGGCCCCTGCTCCTCGCTCCGGTCTCTCCTGTACAGTGAGGCCTCATTATACCCCTGTATAAGGATCTAGTGACGCAGTGTAGACTGTTATTCAGCATTGCTGTCTCATTAGATT
This sequence comes from Dendrobates tinctorius, assembly GCF_039654945.1. NCBI lineage: Eukaryota > Metazoa > Chordata > Amphibia > Anura > Dendrobatidae > Dendrobates > Dendrobates tinctorius. The sequence goes on along the minus strand of NW_027361989.1, from coordinate 4,007,455 downwards.
GTCAGCTCTTGTGATCAGGCCCCTGCTCCTCGCTCCGGTCTCTCCTGTACAGTGAGGCCTCATTATACTCCTGTATAAGGATCTAGTGACGCAGTGTAGACTGTTATTCAGCATTGCTGTCTCCTCAGATTGACAGCTCTTGTGATCAGGCCTCTGCTCCTCTCTCCGTTCTCTCCTGTACAGTGAGGCCTCACTATACCCCTGTATAAGGATCTAGTGACGCAGTGTAGACTGTTATTTAGCATTGCTGTCCCCTCAGATTGTCAGCTCTTGTGATCAGGCCCCTGCTCCTCGCTCCGGTCTCTCCTGTACAGTGAGGCCTCATTATACTCCTGTATAAGGATCTAGTGACACAGTGTAGACTGTTATTCAGCATTGCTGGCTCCTCAGATTGACAGCTCTTGTGATCAGGCCTCTGCTCCTCTCTCCGTTCTCTCCTGTACAGTGAGGCCTCACTATACCCCTGTATAAGGATCTAGTGACGCAGTGTAGACTGTTATTCAGCATTGCTGTGTCCTCAGATTGTCAGCTCTTGTGATCAGGCCCCTGCTCCTCGCTCCGGTCTCTCCTGTACAGTGAGGCCTCATTATACCCCTGTATAAGGATCTAGTGACGCAGTGTAGACTGTTATTCAGCATTGCTGTGTCCTCAGATTGTCAGCTCTTGTGATCAGGCCCCTGCTCCTCGCTCCGCTCTCTCCTGTACAGTGAGGCCTCATTATACCCCTGTATAAGGATCTAGTGACGCAGTGTAGACTGTTATTCAGCATTGCTGTGTCCTCAGATTGTCAGCTCTTGTGATCAGGCCCCAGCTCCTCGCTCCGGTCTCTCCTGTACAGTGAGGCCTCATTATACCCCTGTATAAGGATCTAGTGACGCAGTGTAGACTGTTATTCAGCATTGCTGTGTCCTCAGATTGTCAGCTCTTGTGATCAGGCCCCTGCTCCTCGCTCCGGTCGCTCCTGTACAGTGAGGCCTCATTATACCCCTGTATAAGGATCTAGTGACGCAGTGTAGACTGTTATTCAGCATTGCTGTGTCCTCAGATTGTCAGCTCTTGTGATCAGGCCCCTGCTCCTCGCTCTGCTCTCTCCTGTCCAGTGAGGCCTCATTATACCCCTGTATAAGGATCTAGTGACGCAGTGTAGACTGTTATTCAGCATTGCTGTCTCCTCAGATTGTCAGCTCTTGTGATCAGGCCCCGGCTCCTCGCTCCGGTCTCTCCTGTACAGTGAGGACTCATTATACCCCTGTATAAGGATCTAGTGACGCAGTGTAGACTGTTATTCAGCATTGCTGTCTCCTCAGATTGTCAGCTCTTGTGATCAGGCCCCGGCTCCTCGCTCCGGTCTCTCCTGTACAGTGAGGACTCATTATACCCCTGTATAAGGATCTAGTGACGCAGTGTAGACTGTTATTCAGCATTGTTGTCTCCTCAGATTGTCAGCTCTTGTGATCAGGCCCCAGCTCCTCGCTCCGGTCTCTCCTGTACAGTGAGGACTCATTATACCCCTGTATAAGGATCTAGTGACGCAGTGTAGACTGTTATTTAGCATTGCTGTCCCCTCAGATTGTCAGCTCTTGTGATCAGGCCCCGGCTCCTCGCTCCAGTCTCTCCTGTACAGTGAGGCCTCATTATACCCCTGTATAAGGATCTAGTGACGCAGTGTAGACTGTTATTCAGCATTGCTGTCTCCTCAGATTGTTAGCTCTTGTGATCAGGCCCCGGCTCCTCGCTCCAGTCTCTCCTGTACAGTGAGGCCTCATTATACCCCTGTATAAGGATCTAGTGACGTAGTGTAGACTGTTATTCAGCATTGCTGTCTCCTTAGATTGTCAGCTCTTGTGATCAGGCCCCTGCTCCTCGCTCCGGTCTCTCCTGTACAGTGAGGCCTCATTATACCCCTGTATAAGGAGCTAGTGACGCAGTGTAGACTGTTATTCAGCATTGCTGTCTCCTTAGATTGTCAGCTCTTGTGATCAGGCCCCTGCTCCTCGCTCCGGTCTCTCCTGTACAGTGAGGCCTCATTATACCCCTGTATAAGGATCTAGTGACGCAGTGTAGACTGTTATTCAGCATTGCTGTCTCCTTAGATTGTCAGCTCTTGTGATCAGGCCCCTGCTCCTCGCTCCGGTCTCTCCTGTACAGTGAGGCCTCATTATACCCCTGTATAAGGATCTAGTGACGCAGTGTAGACTGTTATTCAGCATTGCTGTGTCCTCAGATTGTCAGCTCTTGTGATCAGGCCCCTGCTCCTCGCTCCGGTCTCTCCTGTACAGTGAGGCCTCATTATACCCCTGTATAAGGATCTAGTGACGCAGTGTAGACTGTTATTCAGCATTACTGTCTCATTAGATTGTCAGCTCTTGTGATCAGGCCCCTGCTCCTCGCTCCGGTCTCTCCTGTACAGTGAGGTCTCATTATACCCCTGTATAAGGATCTAGTGACGCAGTGTAGACTGTTATTCAGCATTGCTGTCTCATTAGATTGTCAGCTCTTGTGATCAGGCCCCTGCTCCTCGCTCCGCTCTCTCCTGTACAGTGAGGCCTCATTATACTCCTGTATAAGGATCTAGTGACGCAGTGTAGACTGTTATTCAGCATTGCTGGCTCCTCAGATTGACAGCTCTTGTGATCAGGCCTCTGCTCCTCGCTCCGGTCTCTCCTGTACAGTGAGGCCTCACTATACCCCTGTATAAGGATCTAGTGACGCAGTGTAGACTGTTATTTAGCATTGCTGTCCCCTCAGATTGTCAGCTCTTGTGATCAGGCCCCTGCTCCTCGCTCCGGTCTCTCCTGTACAGTGAGGCCTCACTATACCCCTGTATAAGGATCTAGTGACGCAGTGTAGACTGTTATTTAGCATTGCTGTCCCCTCAGATTGTCAGCTCTTGTGATCAGGCCCCTGCTCCTCGCTCCGGTCTCTCCTGTACAGTGAGGCCTCACTATACCCCTGTATAAGGATCTAGTGACGCAGTGTAGACTGTTATTTAGCATTGCTGTCCCCTCAGATTGTCAGCTCTTGTGATCAGGCCTCTGCTCCTCGCTCCGGTCTCTCCTGTACAGTGAGGCCTCACTATACCCCTGTATAAGGATCTAGTGACGCAGTGTAGACTGTTATTTAGCATTGCTGTCCCCTCAGATTGTCAGCTCTTGTGATCAGGCCCCTGCTCCTCGCTCCGGTCTCTCCTGTACAGTGAGGCCTCATTATACCCCTGTATAAGGATCTAGTGACGCAGTGTAGACTGTTATTCAGCATTGCTGTCTCCTCAGATTGTCAGCTCTTGTGATCAGGCCCCTGCTCCTCACTCCGGTCTCTCCTGTACAGTGAGGCCTCATTATACCCCTGTATAAGGCTCTAGTGACGCAGTGTAGACTGTTATTCAGCATTGCTGTGTCCTCAGATTGTCAGCTCTTGTGATCAGGCACCTGCTCCTCGCTCCGGTCTCTCCTGTACAGTGAGGCCTCATTATACCCCTGTATAAGGATCTAGTGACGCAGTGTAGACTGTTATTCAGCATTGCTGTCTCCTCAGATTGTCAGCTCTTGTGATCAGGCCCCTGCTCCTCGCTCCGGTCTCTCCTGTACAGTGAGGCCTCATTATACCCCTGTATAAGGCTATAGTGACGCAGTGTAGACTGTTATTCAGCATTGCTGTGTCCTCAGATTGTCAGCTCTTGTGATCAGGCCCCTGCTCATCGCTCCGGTCTCTCCTGTACAGTGAGGCCTCATTATACCCCTGTATAAGGATCTAGTGACGCAGTGTAGTCTGTTATTCAGCATTGCTGTTTCCTCAGATTGTCAGCTCTTGTGATCAGGCTCCTGCTCCTCTCTCCGGTCTCTCCTGTACAGTGAGGCCTCATTATACCCCTGTATAAGGATCTAGTGACGCAGTGTAGACTGTTATTTAGCATTGCTGCTTCCTCAGATTGTCAGCTCTTGTGATCAGGCCTCTGCTCCTCGCTCCGGTCTCTCCTGTACAGTGAGGCCTCATTATACCCCTGTATAAGGATCTAGTGACGCAGTGTAGACTGTTATTTAGCATTGCTGCTTCCTCAGATTGTCAGCTCTTGTGATCAGGCCTCTGCTCCTCGCTCCGGTCTCTCCTGTACAGTGAGGCCTCATTATACTCCTGTATAAGGATCTAGTGACGCAGTGTAGACTGTTATTCAGCATTGCTGTCTCCTCAGATTGTCAGCTCTTGTGATCAGGCCCCTGCTCCTCGCTCCGGTCTCTCCTGTACAGTGAGGCCTCATTATACCCCTGTATAAGGATCTAGTGACGCAGTGTAGACTGTTATTCAGCACTGCTGTCTCCTCAGATTGTCAGCTCTTGTGATCAGGCCCCTGCTCCTCGCTCCGGTCTCTCCTGTACAGTGAGTCCTCATTATACCCCTGTATAAGGATCTAGTGACGCAGTGTAGACTGTTATTTAGCATTGCTGCTTCCTCAGATTGTCAGTTCTTGTGATCAGGCCCCTGCTCCTCGCTCCGGTCTCTCCTGTACAGTGAGGCCTCATTATACCCCTGTATAAGGATCTAGTGACGCAGTGTAGACTGTTATTCAGCATTGCTGTCTCCTCAGATTGTCAGCTCTTGTGATCAGGCCCCTGCTCCTCGCTCCGGTCTCTCCTGTACAGTGAGGCCTCATTATACCCCTGTATAAGGATCTAGTGACGCAGTGTAGACTGTTATTCAGCATTGCTGACTCCTCAGATTGTCAGCTCTTGTGATCAGGCCCCTGCTCCTCGCTCCGGTCTCTCCTGTACAGTGAGGCCACATTATACCCCTGTATAAGGATCTAGTGACGCAGTGTAGACTGTTCTTAAGCATTGCTGTCTCCTCAGATTGTCAGCTCTTGTGATCAGGCCCCCGCTCCTCGCTCCGGTCTTTCCTGTACAGTGAGGCCTCATTATACCCCTGTATAAGGATCTAGTGACGCAGTGTAGACTGTTATTCAGCATTGCTGTCTCCTCAGATTGTCAGCTCTTGTGATCAGGCCCCTGCTCCTCGCTCCGGTCTCTCCTGTACAGTGAGGCCTCATTATACCCCTGTATAAGGCTCTAGTGACGCAGTGTAGACTGTTATTCAGCATTGCTGTCTCCTCAGATTGTCAGCTCTTGTGATCAGGCCCCCGCTCCTCGCTCCGGTCTTTCCTGTACAGTGAGGCCTCATTATACCCCTGTATAAGGATCTAGTGACGCAGTGTAGACTGTTATTCAGCATTGCTGTCTCCTCAGATTGTCAGCTCTTGTGATCAGGTCCCAGCTCCTCGCTCCGGTCTCTCCTGTACAGTGAGGCCTCATTATACCCCTGTATAAGGCTCTAGTGACGCAGTGTAGACTGTTATTCAGCATTGCTGTCTCCTCAGATTGTCAGCTCTTGTGATCAGGCACCTGCTCCTCGCTCCAGTCTCTCCTGTACAGTGAGGCCTCATTATACCCCTGTATAAGGATCTAGTGACGCAGTGTAGACTGTTATTCAGCATTGCTGTCTCCTCAGATTGTCAGCTCTTGTGATCAGGCCCCTGCTCCTCGCTCCGGTCTCTCCTGTACAGTGAGGCCTCATTATACCCCTGTATAAGGCTCTAGTGACGCAGTGTAGACTGTTATTCAGCATTGCTGTCTCCTCAGATTGTCAGCTCTTGTGATCAGGCTCCTGCTCCTCTCTCCGGTCTCTCCTGTACAGTGAGGCCTCATTATACCCCTGTATAAGGATCTAGTGACGCAGTGTAGACTGTTATTTAGCATTGCTGCTTCCTCAGATTGTCAGCTCTTGTGATCAGGCCTCTGCTCCTCGCTCCGGTCTCTCCTGTACAGTGAGGCCTCATTATACCCCTGTATAAGGCTCTAGTGACGCAGTGTAGACTGTTATTCAGCATTGCTGTCTCCTCAGATTGTCAGCTCTTGTGATCAGGCTCCTGCTCCTCTCTCCGGTCTCTCCTGTACAGTGAGGCCTCATTATACCCCTGTATAAGGATCTAGTGACGCAGTGTAGACTGATATTTAGCATTGCTGCTTCCTCAGATTGTCAGCTCTTGTGATCAGGCCTCTGCTCCTCGCTCCGGTCTCTCCTGTACAGTGAGGCCTCATTATACTCCTGTATAAGGATCTAGTGACGCAGTGTAGACTGATATTTAGCATTGCTGCTTCCTCAGATTGTCAGTTCTTGTGATCAGGCCCCTGCTCCTCGCTCCGGTCTCTCCTGTACAGTGAGGCCTCATTATACCCCTGTATAAGGATCTAGTGACGCAGTGTAGACTGTTATTCAGCATTGCTTCTTCCTCAGATTGTCAATTCTTGTGATCAGGCCCCTGCTCCTCGCTCCGGTCTCTCCTGTACAGTGAGGCCTCATTATACCCCTGTATAAGGATCTAGTGACGCAGTGTAGACTGTTATTCAGCATTGCTGCTTCCTCAGATTGTCAGCTCTTGTGATCAGGCCCCTGCTCCTCGCTCCGGTCTCTCCTGTACAGTGAGGCCTCATTATACTCCTGTATAAGGATCTAGTGACGCAGTGTAGACTGTTATTTAGCATTGCTGCTTCCTCAGATTGTCAGCTCTTGTGATCAGGCCTCTGCTCCTCGCTCCGGTCTCTCCTGTAAAGTGAGGCCTCATTATACTCCTGTATAAGGATCTAGTGACGCAGTGTAGACTGATATTTAGCATTGCTGCTTCCTCAGATTGTCAGTTCTTGTGATCAGGCCCCTGCTCCTCGCTCCGGTCTCTCCTGTACAGTGAGGCCTCATTATACCCCTGTATAAGGATCTAGTGACGCAGTGTAGACTGTTATTCAGCATTGCTTCTTCCTCAGATTGTCAATTCTTGTGATCAGGCCCCTGCTCCTCGCTCCGGTCTCTCCTGTACAGTGAGGCCTCATTATACCCCTGTATAAGGATCTAGTGACGCAGTGTAGACTGTTATTCAGCATTGCTGTCTCCTCAGATTGTCAGCTCTTGTGATCAGGCCCCTGCTCCTCGCTCCGGTCTCTCCTGTACAGTGAGGCCTCATTATACTCCTGTATAAGGATCTAGTGACGCAGTGTAGACTGTTATTTAGCATTGCTGCTTCCTCAGATTGTCAGTTCTTGTGATCAGGCCCCTGCTCCTCGCTCCGGTCTCTCCTGTACAGTGAGGCCTCATTATACCCCTGTATAAGGATCTAGTGACGCAGTGTAGACTGTTATTCAGCATTGCTGTCTCCTCAGATTGTCAGCTCTTGTGATCAGGCCCCTGCTCCTCGCTCCGGTCTCTCCTGTACAGTGAGGCCTCATTATACCCCTGTATAAGGATCTAGTGACGCAGTGTAGACTGTTATTCAGCACTGCTGTCTCCTCAGATTGTCAGCTCTTGTGATCAGGCCCCTGCTCCTCGCTCCGGTCTCTCCTGTACAGTGAGGCCTCATTATACCTCTGTATAAGGATCTAGTGACGCAGTGTAGACTGTTATTCAGCATTGCTGTCTCCTCAGATTGTCAGCTCTTGTGATCAGGCCCCTGCTCCTCGCTCCGGTCTCTCCTGTACAGTGAGGCCTCATTATACCCCTGTATAAGGATCTAGTGACGCAGTGTAGACTGTTATTCAGCATTGCTGTCTCCTCAGATTGTCAGCTCTTGTGATCAGGCCCCTGCTCCTCGCTCCGGTCTCTCCTGTACAGTGAGACCTCATTATACCCCTGTATAAGGCTCTAGTGACGCAGTGTAGACTGTTATTCAGCATTGCTGTTTCCTCAGGTTGTCAGCTCTTGTGATCAGGCCCCTGCTCCTCGCTCCGGTCTCTCCTGTACAGTGAGGCCTCATTATACCCCTGTATAAGGATCTAGTGACGCAGTGTAGACTGTTATTCAGCATTGCTGTGTCCTCAGATTGTCAGCTCTTGTGATCAGGCCCCTGCTCCTCGCTCCGGTCTCTCCTGTACAGTGTGGCCTCATTATACCCCTGTATAAGGATCTAGTGACGCAGTGTAGACTGTTATTCAGCATTGCTGTCTCCTCAGATTGTCAGCTCTTGTGATCAGGCCCCTGCTCCTCGCTCCGGTCTCTCCTGTACAGTGAGGCCTCATTATACCCCTGTATACGGATCTAGTGACGCAGTGTAGACTGTTATTCAGCATTGCTGTGTCCTCAGATTGTCAGCTCTTGTGATCAGGCCCCTGCTCCTCGCTCCGGTCTCTCCTGTACAGTGTGGCCTCATTATACCCCTGTATAAGGATCTAGTGACGCAGTGTAGACTGTTATTCAGCATTGCTGTTTCCTCAGATTGTCAGCTCTTGTGATCAGGCCTCTGCTCCTCGCTCCGGTCTCTCCTGTACAGTGAGGCCTCATTATACCCCTGTATACGGATCTAGTGACGCAGTGTAGACTGTTATTCAGCATTGCTGTCTCCTCAGATTGTCAGCTCTTGTGATCAGGCCCCTGCTCCTCGCTCCGGTCTCTCCTGTACAGTGAGGCCTCATTATACCCCTGTATAAGGATCTAGTGACGCAGTGTAGACTGTTATTCAGCATTGCTGTCTCCTCAGATTGTCAGCTCTTGTGATCAGGCACCTGCTCCTCGCTCCAGTCTCTCCTGTACAGTGAGGCCTCATTATACCCCTGTATAAGGATCTAGTGACGCAGTGTAGACTGTTATTCAGCATTGCTGTCTCCTCAGATTGTCAGCTCTTGTGATCAGGCCCCTGCTCCTCGCTCCGGTCTCTCCTGTACAGTGAGGCCTCATTATACCCCTGTATAAGGCTCTAGTGACGCAGTGTAGACTGTTATTCAGCATTGCTGTGTCCTCAGATTGTCAGCTCTTGTGATCAGGCACCTGCTCCTCGCTCCAGTCTCTCCTGTACAGTGAGGCCTCATTATACCCCTGTATAAGGATCTAGGGACGCAGTGTAGACTGTTATTCAGCATTGCTGTCTCCTCAGATTGTCAGCTCTTGTGATCAGGCCCCTGCTCCTCGCTCCGGTCTCTCCTGTACAGTGAGGCCTCATTATACCCCTGTATAAGGCTCTAGTGACGCAGTGTAGACTGTTATTCAGCATTGCTGTGTCCTCAGATTGTCAGCTCTTGTGATCAGGCTCCTGCTCCTCTCTCCGGTCTCTCCTGTACAGTGAGCCCTCATTATACCCCTGTATAAGGATCTAGTGACACAGTGTAGACTGTTATTTAGCATTGCTGCTTCCTCAGATTGTCAGCTCTTGTGATCAGGCCTCTGCTCCTCGCTCCGGTCTCTCCTGTACAGTGAGGCCTCATTATACTCCTGTATAAGGATCTAGTGACGCAGTGTAGACTGTTATTTAGCATTGCTGCTTCCTCAGATTGTCAGTTCTTGTGATCAGGCCCCTGCTCCTCGCTCCGGTCTCTCCTGTACAGTGAGGCCTCATTATACCCCTGTATAAGGATCTAGTGACGCAGTGTAGACTGTTATTCAGCATTGCTGCTTCCTCAGATTGTCAATTCTTGTGATCAGGCCCCTGCTCCTCGCTCCGGTCTCTCCTGTACAGTGAGGCCTCATTATACCCCTGTATAAGGCTCTAGTGACGCAGTGTAGACTGTTATTCAGCATTGCTGTCTCCTCAGATTGTCAGCTCTTGTGATCAGGCCCCTGCTCCTCGCTCCGGTCTCTCCTGTACAGTGAGGCCTCATTATACCCCTGTATAAGGATCTAGTGACGCAGTGTAGACTGTTATTCAGCACTGATGTCTCCTCAGATTGTCAGCTCTTGTGATCAGGCCCCTGCTCCTCGCTCCGGTCTCTCCTGTACAGTGAGGCCTCATTATACCCCTGTATAAGGCTCTAGTGACGCAGTGTAGACTGTTATTCAGCATTGCTGTCTCCTCAGATTGTCAGCTCTTGTGATCAGGCCCCCGCTCCTCGCTCCGGTCTTTCCTGTACAGTGAGGCCTCATTATACCCCTGTGTAAGGATCTAGTGACGCAGTGTAGACTGTTATTCAGCATTGCTGTCTCCTCAGATTGTCAGCTCTTGTGATCAGGTCCCTGCTCCTCGCTCCGGTCTCTGCTGTACAGTGAGGCCTCATTATACCCCTGTATAAGGCTCTAGTGACGCAGTGTAGACTGTTATTCAGCATTGCTGTCTCCTCAGATTGTCAGCTCTTGTGATCAGGCACCTGCTCCTCGCTCCAGTCTCTCCTGTACAGTGAGGCCTCATTATACCCCTGTATAAGGATCTAGTGACGCAGTGTAGACTGTTATTCAGCATTGCTGTCTCCTCAGATTGTCAGCTCTTGTGATCAGGCCTCTGCTCCTCGCTCCGGTCTCTCCTGTACAGTGAGGCCTCATTATACCCCTGTATAAGGCTCTAGTGACGCAGTGTAGACTGTTATTCAGCATTGCTGTCTCCTCAGATTGTCAGCTCTTGTGATCAGGCTCCTGCTCCTCTCTCCGGTCTCTCCTGTACAGTGAGGCCTCATTATACCCCTGTATAAGGATCTAGTGACGCAGTGTAGACTGTTATTTAGCATTGCTGCTTCCTCAGATTGTCAGCTCTTGTGATCAGGCCTCTGCTCCTCGCTCCGGTCTCTCCTGTACAGTGAGGCCTCATTATACCCCTGTATAAGGATCTAGTGACGCAGTGTAGACTGATATTTAGCATTGCTGCTTCCTCAGATTGTCAGTTCTTGTGATCAGGCCCCTGCTCCTCGCTCCGGTCTCTCCTGTACAGTGAGGCCTCATTATACCCCTGTATAAGGATCTAGTGACGCAGTGTAGACTGTTATTCAGCATTGCTTCTTCCTCAGATTGTCAATTCTTGTGATCAGGCCCCTGCTCCTCGCTCCGGTCTCTCCTGTACAGTGAGGCCTCATTATAGTCCTGTATAAGGATCTAGTGACACAGTGTAGACTGTTATTCAGCATTGCTGTGTCCTCAGATTGTCAGCTCTTGTGATCAGGCCCCTGCTCCTCGCTCCGGTCTCTCCTGTACAGTCAGGCCTCATTATACCCCTGTACAAGGATCTAGTGACGCAGTGTAGACTGTTATTCAGCATTGCTGTGTCCTCAGATTGTCAGCTCTTGTGATCAGGCCTCTGCTCCTCGCTCCGGTCTCTCCTGTACAGTGAGGCCTCATTATACCCCTGTATAAGGAGCTAGTGACGCATTGTAGACTGTTATTCAGCATTGCTGTGTCCTCAGATTGTCAGCTCTTGTGATCAGGCCCCGGCTCCTCGCTCCGGTCTCTCCTGTACAGTGAGGCCTCATTATACCCCTGTATAAGGATCTAGTGACGCAGTGTAGACTGTTATTCAGCATTGCTTTCTCCTCAGATTGTCAGCTCTTGTGATCAGGCCCCTGCTCCTCGCTCCGGTCTCTCCTGTACAGTGAGGCCTCATTATACCCCTGTATAAGGATCTAGTGACGCAGTGTAGACTGTTATTCAGCATTGCTGTGTCCTCAGATTGTCAGCTCTTGTGATCAGGCCCCTGCTCCTCGCTCCGGTCTCTCCTGTACAGTGAGGCCTCATTATACCCCTGTATAAGGCTCTAGTGACGCAGTGTAGACTGTTATTCAGCATTGCTGTGTCCTCAGGTTGTCAGCTCTTGTGATCAGGCCCCTGCTCCTCGCTCCGGTCTCTCCTGTACAGTGAGGCCTCATTATACCCCTGTATAAGGATCTAGTGACGCAGTGTAGACTGTTATTCAGCATTGCTGTGTCCTCAGATTGTCAGCTCTTGTGATCAGGCCCCTGCTCCTCGCTCCGGTCTCTCCTGTACAGTGAGGCCTCATTATACCCCTGTATAAGGATCTAGTGACGCAGTGTATACTGTTATTCAGCATTGCTGTGTCCTCAGATTGTCAGCTCTTGTGATCAGGCCCCTGCTCCTCGCTCCGGTGTCTCCTGTACAGTGAGGCCTCATTATACCCCTGTATAAGGATCTAGTGACGCAGTGTAGACTGTTATTCAGCATTGCTGTGTCCTCAGATTGTCAGCTCTTGTGATCAGGCCCCTGCTCCTCGCTCCGGTCTCTCCTGTACAGTGAGGTCTCATTATACCCCTGTATAAGGATCTAGTGACGCAGTGTAGACTGTTATTCAGCATTGCTGTGTCCTCAGATTGTCAGCTCTTGTGATCAGGCCCCTGCTCCTCGCTCCGGTCTCTCCTGTACAGTGAGGCCTCATTATACCCCTGTATAAGGATCTAGTGACGCAGTGTAGACTGTTATTCAGCATTGCTGTGTCCTCAGATTGTCAGCTCTTGTGATCAGGCCCCTGCTCCTCGCTCCGGTCTCTCCTGTACAGTGAGGCCTCATTATACCCCTGTATAAGGATCTAGTGACGCAGTGTATACTGTTATTCAGCATTGCTGTGTCCTCAGATTGTCAGCTCTTGTGATCAGGCCCCTGCTCCTCGCTCCGGTGTCTCCTGTACAGTGAGGCCTCATTATACCCCTGTATAAGGATCTAGTGACGCAGTGTAGACTGTTATTCAGCATTGCTGTGTCCTCAGATTGTCAGCTCTTGTGATCAGGCCTCTGCTCCTCGCTCCGGTCTCTCCTGTACAGTGAGGCCTCATTATACCCCTGTATAAGGATCTAGTGACACAGTGTAGACTGTTATTCAGCATTGCTGTCTCCTCAGATTGTCAGCTCTTGTGATCAGGCCCCTGCTCCTCGCTCCGGTCTCTCCTGTACAGTGAGGCCTCATTATACCCCTGTATAAGGATCTAGTGACGCAGTGTAGACTGTTATTCAGCATTGCTGTGTCCTCAGATTGTCAGCTCTTGTGATCAGGCCCCTGCTCCTCGCTCCGGTCTCTCCTGTACAGTGAGGCCTCATTATACCCCTGTATAAGGATCTAGTGACGCAGTGTAGACTGTTATTCAGCATTGCTGTGTCCTCAGATTGTCAGCTCTTGTGATCAGGCCCCTGCTCCTCGCTCCGGTGTCTCCTGTACAGTGAGGCCTCATTATACCCCTGTATAAGGATCTAGTGACGCAGTGTAGACTGTTATTCAGCATTGCTGTGTCCTCAGATTGTCAGCTCTTGTGATCAGGCCCCTGCTCCTCGCTCCGGTCTCTCCTGTACAGTGAGGTCTCATTATACCCCTGTATAAGGATCTAGTGACGCAGTGTATACTGTTATTCAGCATTGCTGTGTCCTCAGATTGTCAGCTCTTGTGATCAGGCCCCTGCTCCTCGCTCCGGTGTCTCCTGTACAGTGAGGCCTCATTATACCCCTGTATAAGGATCTAGTGACGCAGTGTAGACTGTTATTCAGCATTGCTGTGTCCTCAGATTGTCAGCTCTTGTGATCAGGCCCCTGCTCCTCGCTCCGGTGTCTCCTGTACAGTGAGGCCTCATTATACCCCTGTATAAGGATCTAGTGACACAGTGTAGACTGTTATTCAGCATTGCTGTGTTCTCAGATTGTCAGCTCTTGTGATCAGGCCCCTGCTCCTCGCTCCGGTCTCTCCTGTACAGTGAGGTCTCATTATACCCCTGTATAAGGATCTAGTGACGCAGTGTAGACTGTTATTCAGCATTGCTGTCTCCTCAGATTGTCAGCTCTTGTGATCAGGCCCCTGCTCCTCGCTCCGGTCTCTCCTGTACAGTGAGGCCTCATTATACCCCTGTATAAGGATCTAGTGACGCAGTGTAGACTGTTATTCAGCATTGCTGTGTTCTCAGATTGTCAGCTCTTGTGATCAGGCCCCTGCTCCTCGCTCCGGTCTCTCCTGTACAGTGAGGTCTCATTATACCCCTGTATAAGGATCTAGTGACGCAGTGTAGACTGTTATTCAGCATTGCTGTCTCCTCAGATTGTCAGCTCTTGTGATCAGGCCCCTGCTCCTCGCTCCGGTCTCTCCTGTACAGTGAGGCCTCATTATACCCCTGTATAAGGATCTAGTGACACAGTGTAGACTGTTATTCAGAATTGCTGCTTCCTCAGATTGTCAACTCTTGTGATCAGGCCTCTGCTCCTCGCTCCGGTCTCTCCTGTACAGTGAGGCCTCATTATACCCCTGTATAAGGATCTAGTGATGCAGTGTAGACTGAATTTCTGCACTAAATGCCTTTTAATCATCTCATATAATTGTAGATCGTGAGCCCTCGCGGGCAGGGTCCTCGCTCCTCCTGTGCCAGTCGTGACTTGTATTGTTTAAGACTATTCTACTTGTTTTTATTATGTATACCCCTCCTCACATGTAAAGCGCCATGGAATAAATGGCGCTATAATAATAAATAATAATAATATACTCATTGGTTAATAATAATAACTAGAGAGTGGACAATGCCCAAAACATAAAAGCTTCATAACACATTCCCACTAAATATTTTGCTAACTAAATCTATTTTCATAAGAGTCATTTAGTTAAGTCCTTTGGTCAATTACATTAAGTGCAAAATTACAGTGACAGTAACAAAAGAGAAAACAGATAAAACAAAAACAACACATATAACAATAACATATAACACAATGAAAATAAGGTCATTTTGTGAGTTCAGAGAAACATAATATAAAAACAACAAAGAGTATTGCACACAATCTAAGGAACTGAAGCAGGTCCGACCCCCCTCTTTGCTTCTGCTCACCGGGCACCATACACTAGTAAGGGCAGTAATGCCCTGATGGCGGCCCTGTCCCTGCCTACATGAAGTATGTAGCTAGTCTACATAGATCATGGGATGTCAGGCATCCATTCCTGGCTACCTACAGTTGCCATTTCATCTACGTATTCAGTCAATCTATATTAAAAGGAAACTGTCACCCCGCCAAGGTCATATATGACCTATTAATATGGGCACACATGTAATAGGTACTAGTCCTACCTGTATGCCTCATATTAACGGTCTTGTTGTGGAGAAATGTTATATTCTCTCTTTACTTTAATGATTTCTTCCAGGCTCCGGGACATTCTCTGCCTGGAAGAAATCCCTGCTCTCTCTCCTCATTACAATACTACCCTCCTCCCATCAGCGCCAGTAATAGCCCCAGAATCCTGCGCCTGAGCCATGCACCTTGTCGGCGCGCACACCAGAGATTACTGGAGCGGAAGGCGCCGGCACCTGTGCAGAAGATCCCTGAGTGCAGTACCCATAGAAGGGAGGATGAGATATGTATTTCTGGGGGAGTGCAGGGCGCAGGAGTGGGATTCCAGGGCCATAACTGCCGTGCATGAGAGGGGGTTAGTATTACAATGAAGAGAGAAGGCAGGGATTTCTTCCAGGCAATGCAAGCCCCAGTGCCTGGAAGAACTCATTAACTTTAAAAAAGTGTAACATTTCTCCATAACAAGACCATTAATATGAGGCATACAGGTAGGACTAGCGTAACATTTGTATTACCTGTATGCCCAAATTAATAGGTCATATACGTCTCGGGGGGTGACAGATTACCTTTAAAGCATAAACACACATAGATAAGAATTAATATATATAATATGATGACGACAGCCGTCCAGACCTGCATCCCACCACAAGAAACAGTCCAGAGTAATCCCTGGAGAATGCTATCATCCTCAGTGACACTGTGAGGGGCTATGCGCCCCCTTCTGATCTCAGGCTATTTACTCATCTAGGAGTGTCTGCTCAAACTGTTGGGGTACAGCTGTGGGACCCTATTTTCAGAGATGATGTCCTCCACCCAAGTCTCAAAAAGCTGAAAGGGTCTTCAGGAGAGTTGGGTAGTCGAGCTAGGCTATCAGACGGTCACCTCTGTAGCTGTAGTCATCCTTCCTATGGTACTATTCAGGGGTGGACATGTTATTGGTACAAATTGTGAAATTGCCCACGGGCCAAGAGGTAAGGGGACCCATTTCCACCTCCAAAGCAGATACAATTGTGCATTATGATGAGTTATTGGGCTGATCTTTAGCATAAACACATAATATATCCACAAGACCATTAATATGAGGCATACAGGTAGGTCTAGCGTAACATTTCTATTACCTGCATGCCCATATTAATAGGTCATATACGTCTTGGGGGGTGACAGATTACCTTTAAAGCATAAACACACATATATTAATTCTTATCTATCTAATAGGATGACGACAGCTGTCCTGACCTGCATCCCACCACAAGAAACAGTCCAGAGTAATCCCTGGAGAATGCTATCATCCTCAGTGACACAGTGAGGGGCTATGCACCCCCTTCTGATCTCAGGCTATTTACTCATTTAGGAGTGTCTGCTCAAACTGTTGGGGTGCAGCTGTGGGACCCTATTTTCAGAGATGATGTCCTCCACCCAAGTCTCAAAAAGCTGAAAGGGTCTTCAGGAGAGGTGGGTAGTCGAGCTAGGCTATCAGACGGTCACCTCTGTAGCTGTGGTTCCATTCAGAGGTGGACAGGGTTGGACATGTTATTGGTGCAAATTGTGCAACTGCCCACGGGCCAAGAGGTAAGGGGACCCATTTCCACCTCCAAAGCAGATGAAATTGGGCATTATGATGAGTTATTGGGCTGCAAAGGATCCATATATTGTTCATGCACAGTGTCCCTCTTCCGCCTGTGTCTAACAGTGGCTCCAATATATAATTAATTTCCTGCAGTGAGAATCACATCACATTAATAATTTCCAGGCAATCAAGCTCAACATCATCAATCCTATCACTACCAATCCTGTGTGGGCTTTTGAAAAGTTGAGAGTAAATTGTTTAACCCAACTCTGATAGACCCCATCCAGAAAAAGGGATTCCATCCCTCCTTGGATATATCTCCAGCTTTTTGCTGCAGCTCCTTTACTTCATCCATTATTGAATTATGTGCATCTTCTAGGAGCAGCATTGCTCACCTATAACAGTGCAAGTGCCCCCTTCAACTGCTAACAGGCAGTCAAGCGCCATTGTCTTCTGAAGGGCTACTATCCTCATTAGTGACATCACAAGTAGAAGCTAATGGAGGTGACGCCAACAACCAAAACATTTGGTGACATCACAAGTAGTAGCTTATGGGGGCAAAACTAACCACCAAAACATTCCGTGAAATGACAAAAAAGAGCTAAAGTGGGCGGAGCCAAGAACCTCACTTCCATTGAAGTGCATTGCCCAATATACTAGAGGTCAAACGCTATGAATCCTCCAATGTGGGGGAAGATCTGACTAGCTTTACTGCATATGGAGCTAATATGTATATACATCGGTGTTGTGCAAGGATTTCCCAATATTGGTTGGATTTATATTTTTGATCTGGACTGTATATTACTATATGTCTCAATAACGTCCGACAATTACATAGTTATCTTCATGTTACACGTGTTCCCTTTACAGGATATAACTTTAATCTCCCAGATTTGGATGATTCTCTAACAATACATGGCCTAAAAATCGAGAAGTCGTCATGTTCCAGTTCTGGCTGAGGGGATTCTCTCAATTATAACTAATCTATGGAGCTGATGAGCAAGAAAGTCAGAAACCAGAATCATGTGATGGATAATCGGTAAATCGCTGTCATTTCTGGGCTTGTAGATAAATCCCGTCACACCCTATACATCTCCCTTTACTATTGGGAGAAGAGCTGTAATGCTTGGACAGCTCCTAATCTGAGGGGTTCACTAATTATTTTGGACCTGCTTGTATTATATAGAATAAAGACTCCATAATGAATAAAAAATACATGAGAAATAGATGATAGAAGAGAATGAAAGACACAACAAGAGACGACATAGAGCCGACTTACCGCTCTCTCCACCGTCTGCAACTGTCAGACGGAATGTTGGCTCTGCAGCTCCATACACAATGTGTGTGATGTCATAAGGCAAGGGGGCGGAGCCAGAAACCTCAACATTCCGTGACATCAGCAGCAGGAGCAGCAGTTATTTAAAGAGACCAGAGCAGGCCATACAACCCATTCATTACCATATAAATGAAATTGACTCTAATTATTCATCTTGACCTCTTAAAACTTTCAAAAAATGCCACAATGTCATTATTACCATACATTGTAATTCCGGAGTAGTTTCCACTGATGTGAACAGTGATAAATCAACAATAATAACCCATATATCCCAGTATTACAGAAGATTAGATGATATGGATGGTTGGATGTGGAGGTGGACATGCTACTGTAGGATAAATGGCCAGTAAATAGGGGAGGACACTATAGACAGTGTTACTATATACCGGGATTGGGCTATTAGTTTTCCCAAGTGGCTATATGAGAGACCATAACATATTAATTACTATTATTACTTTATATTAATAATAATTGTATAACTTAATATTGAGTAGAATTAAATATGCTGACACCCCCTACATACCATGTGAACCCATATACAGCCCCCTTTAAACCTCTATATACTGTAAGAGCTCACACCTAGCTTCCTACATACAGTATGAGCCCTTACATAGCCCCTCCACATACACTGTAAGAACCCACCTAGCCTCTCTATATATAGTATGAGCCCCCACATATCCTCTCTATATTCAATATCAGCCCTCACATAGCGCTTTGTATATAGTATGAGACCAACGCTAACCAAAAAAGGGTACACTAATGTCAATAATGATCCCAAATAGAGTGCAACACCTAGCCTATAAACTAATGAAGCCAAAAGACACGGCGAAAAAGAAAAGCCAAATAACCGGTATACACCTCCGTATATACAAAAGTGAGAAAACCTTTATTTCATCATGGACATGGTAACTTTAAAAACATTTAAAATACACAACAAACCAATAGCCCAAAACTCCCCAAAAGGCCCATAAGCCTTAAATACAACCCTTGTAATGGGTGAATGGCAGCCCCCAGCATATGCAGAAAGAAAATACATGTGTCATACGGTGATAATGATAAATGAACCGATAACTACAAATATAAACAGAATGGGTGATGGTACATGCAGGATGCGACTAATCATCATCATTTCCCATTGCACAGGTATAAACAGTCAGAAAATAGAGACTCCCACATATACCAAAGCATGTATGCAAAGAAGTCACCCTAAAATAGTTGTCACAATACAGATGACGTCAAAAAATGGGCATAACTGACTGAGAATGCTATAATGAAATAAAAGTATGATCACCCAAAATGAGAAAGCCAGACACTGACATGGGGGCGGCAAGAAGTCCCGAGGGGGACAAGAAGGGAGAGTGGGAAGAGGCCCCACGCGTATCGCCGCTTCGTCAGTCAGTTATGACTAAATCCAGTAACTGTTGACTACTAGTGATAGATATGGGTCGCCCTCCCAGGGCTGTGGGGTACTCGGTACCGGGCTGGTGTCGGCGGGATGTGTCACAGCAGCGGGGACCCGGTCCGTGGCCCTGGGCGCCCAATTAATAGGGTGAGTTTGCATGGTAGAATGTAGTGAATGGAATAGTTCGTGACGCCACCTGTGGTGTTCGGCAAGTGAGATGTTAAGCCGACGCTGCTTGCAGATCCTCTGGGGCTGGTGGTGTGTTGCAGCCAAGATGGTGAAGCTCCCCACAGGTGAAGCTATAGCCCCAGGGCAGTGTAGATGTGGAGTTAGAGGAGAGGCACAAGCAGTGTCGAAGCTGGTACCCAGATGTAGCAGTGCTGGGTGTGCTGACGCAAGAATCAATGGAGGACACCAGGGCTTGTAGTTCCAAAGCTTTACTCACAGTCTGTAGTACACACAGGTGCCTGCCTCCGTACTGTGTCCTCCGGGTCAGAGGCTCAATGAATCTCCAGGTCAGATGGAATGCTCCCTTCCAACACTCCGCCAACATGTACCTTTCTGAACGTCTCCTCTTATAGCGCCTTTAAGTGTGAAGATCTCCTAGTACTGAGTTACACTGGAGTTCCTCCTGACAGATGTTTCCAAGAACTCTACTTGTACGGCAGACAGCTGTAGCCTGCTTCGGGGACTCCTCACTCCTGAGTCCCGGCTCACTATCCAAGTTGCTGTTGTGCCCCCAAGTCTTAGATGGGAGTAGTGCATTTACAGCCCACTACTCCACTGGTGTCTGCTGCAGAACCATTAGTGTCCATACAACCTCGGGGACCGGGCCCCGGCCTTGCGCTTAGAACTTCTAGGCAGGGTTCTTCCTCTAACCCACGTCCTCTCTGTTCCCTTTACTCCTTCGTCCCATTCTAATCTCTCACTCTTATGGAAGATCAGGTTTCAGTTCAATGTCTTTCTCCTTCTTTCCTTTCCCGGGCCAGCAGACCCAGGTCACTGAGGTCTGCTGCAGCACCTCCTTCCTCCATTCCTCTCTCAGGGATCTTCTTTCCTCACTCCTCTCTGACTGGCTTCCTCTCCCAGACTGACCTGTAATCCAAAACCTTCCCACTCTTTTATGTTTTCTCAACTCCACCCGCCTCCCAGCACGTTTCGTGTTCCAAGCAGGGAACCACCAAAGGTGCTCTGCTACTCTCTAAGCAAGGAGCCGCAATGTGGCTTTGCTGAACTACTCTGTTGTGTGGGGTGCGAGTGCTGGAGCGTGGTCAGGAGCCTCCAACTTACCTGGGTGGTGGGGCACCACACACCTCAGGAGGAGGTGCAGTACCTCTGTGGCGACTGAGCCTCAGGGGCGCCACAGATACAAAAGAAGGAAGCGTATCACAGAAGAATATAAAATAATATTCAAGTCACCTTTATTCCATCCAGGTTAAAAACTAGAACATTCACGGTACAAGATTATTTTACGACTAAGGTCTTCAGCCTGAAATGCGTCAGAATGAACATGTTTTTAATCTTGTACCATGGATATTCTAATATTTAATCTGGAAGGAATAAATACTTAAATTCACATTCTGCTCTGTCCTCCAGTTCTTTAGAAGGAATGTGAAGCAATTTGAGAGCCTTTTAGGCAGATAGGTCCAAGTTGCCATCTCCTAGTCTGTGGTTAGGCTAGCTCTGCCCCGTAGGCACCACTAGGGACTGCGGTGCCAAGAGATCTATTCTGTACAAGAACCGTCAGGGTCAGTTGCAGCTATTTAGTGTATAACCTATTTTCCCAAGTGAGTTACCACACAGGCATAACATCCCGATTTGCCTGAGCGACTTGTGAAGGAACGCCTCGTGTGCGCCCATTTACACAAGTCAGCTACAGCTGCCGCCGGTCTAGCAGTGCTTCAGCAGCTCTTGCAAGTGCCAGTTCACACACTGGTGTGTGACATGACCATACTCTGGAACCCCACATTACATATGTTGGCAAGTGTTTGTGAGCAGCAGAGGGCAGTAGTTGAATACGAGCTACAACGTGCCCGTCAGTATTCCGATCAGTCTCCGCACATAACTACTGACAAGTTGGCATTACCAATTACCATCGATTACCAATATACAACACTACAGAGAGAGGTTGAGCTTTGTCCTGGGTAACTGTATTCCTGTAGAGACTTGTTAATAACACTATTATTTAGTCCTCTATCTCTTAAATCTGTGTAGTTATATCCTGTAAGTGAATGGTCACTGATACATCTAATATATAAAGCTCAAAGTGTGTATGTGTGTATGTATGTGTGTATGTCCGGGATAGGCATCCGCACCGTCGCAGCTACAGCCACAAAATTTGGCCACACGTCTGGACCCCGAGAGCGTCCTAAGCTATGTTGTGAGGTGAAATTTTAACCCCGTGCATTCCAATTCACCAAACAATTTTGCCCCATCTACATACTGGGGGGAAAAACTGTGTGCGCGTCAAGCCCCGCCCCTCATTATGATGTCATAATGCCCCTATCTGCATACTGGGGAAGCAGTGTGTGCGCATCAAGCCCCGCCCCTCATTATGATGTCACAATGGGTGCCATGGCGACGCTGATGTCATCATAGGTTGCAAGCCCTGTCGCCGCTCATTATGATGTCATAATTGTTGACTATGGGATGGAGGATGTGTGATGGGTATATGGGCACTGGACTATGGGATGGAGAATATGTATGATGGGTATATGGGCACGGGACTATGGGATGGAGGAAATGTATGATGGGTATATGGGCACTGGACTATGGGATGGAGGATATGTATGACGGGTATATGGGCACTGGACTATGGGATGGAGGATGTGTGATGGGTATATGGGCACGGGACTATGGGATGGCGAATATGTATGATGGGTATATGGGCACGGGCCTATGGGATGGAGGATAATTATAATTTGCTATAACTAACCACAGTTAGCTACTATGCCCAGGCAGCGCCGGGCTCTTCAGCTAGTTGCCTCTAAATCTGGATAATTGTATCCCATTGGCCAGATAAATACCTTATATTCCAGTACCTGGGAAATTGTATCCCAGTAGTGATGGCTCTACTGCTTTATACAGTATACCTATCCTGCTGGCTAATGGTCTGGCTAAATTTATCCCTCTACTGTCAGCAACTATTGTATTTCTAATTGCACTTTAATCTTATTATTATATAATTTATCAATAAAGGTTATATTTTAGTAGACTTTAGTTAGGGTTTATTTGCTGTCTCAGATTTTTCCCTCTCCCCATATTGTATACACATACATCTCTTCCTTGCCCCCCAAGCTGTGTATTCAAATCTTCCCCAACCCCATTACAATAAATCGTCAGTTTCTTCAGTTCCATTGGAGCACTTAGCACCGATGCTGTTTGCGCCTCTGAGGCGCCGTCGAATGACGTCAACAGGGTGATCACAAGACTTGATCACGTTGCTGACATCGCCATATCCCGGTGGTCAGGGCTTCAATTGTGCTCAGTCCGTCTGAAAAATGCAAGTACAATTGATCACTGGGATCCGGCGCACTTCATCTTCTCTGAGCTTGACATCCGTCTCAGAGAACAGCCGACTCATAGTCTGCCTGGCCCATAATGCAACCTCCGGGAAATCTCCTCGGATCACCGGATGAGGCGGCTCAACAGTGTTCCCTTGCCGGCTGAACCGGGGGCAGATTCCCCTCCTGCCCTCCCCTAGACATGCCTCTGGGTTAAGGCTAAATACCTGAAGCAGTTGCTGTTTTCTATAAAATTTATAAAAAGCAGTACATTATAGTAATACCTTGACTAACGAGTGCATCTACTTATGAATTTTGCGAGATGCGAGCCGTCGCTCTGTCAATTTTTGCTTTATGATGTGAGCCGAGATCTGAGTTACAAGCGAGCGAGCTTACACCACTCACCTCGTGGTTACCCTGCCGTGCAAGCACCTCTGTCGTTGCTTCATTGTTCGACTATGGGTCCTAAAAAAGTGAGTTGCCCTGTCAGTTCTTTTTACCTGTTCTTGTGATTCAGGACCTTACCATCTTTTGCTGCACACAGGTTTTTAGTATTACCAACGTTGCCATTTTCCTGGGGTGGACTCTATTTTAAGCGCTGCATGTATTTGACATGGGGCTGTTCATAGGATAATGGGTTTTTTTTGGTTCATTCTTCTGCTAATTTTGCTGTTAATGAATCTTTTTTAAAAACTCCTAATAAAATAATTGGTGTGGTTTTTGGGGGGCTGGAACAGATTAATTGCGTTTCATTTCATTTTAATGGGGACATTTAATTTGATATACAAGCAAATTGAGTTAAGAGCTCGGCCACAGAATGAATTAAACTTGTAAGTCAAGTTATCACTGTATATGGTTTTTAGTGATGAGCGAACATGCTCGGATAATGTCTGATCCAAGCATGCTCGGGTGTTATCCAATGCCTTCAGTGTCACCAACTCCTTGCCATCCCCTTGTCCGGTTCCAATAGGGAAAGGTTCCAGGAAAGACATCTCAGCTACTCCTGCCTCGGTCGTAGACCCCGGATCCTTCTTGAGACAGCCCTTAAGCTGGTGCCCACCTGCACGATCCTAAGCCTGGGACCCCTTCTTGCTGTAGCAGCTCTATCCCCACAGTCGGCAAACTGTCCCCTTCACTGCTCCTTGCACCTTGCCCTAGGCAAGACTGCCCGGGCTCTGCTGCCTATCCAGGAAGTGTCCTGACTATATCCCTATGCTCTGCCCTGCTCAACTCTGACTCCTCCCTACTGACAAACCTCTATGCTAACTGTACCTAACTAACACTCCTAATCTATTTTATTCTATTCCTTTTCTCTATGATGACCCCCTCTATTCTAATCCCCCTACGGTCCTATACTATCTAAGATCCTATCCTGGCCCTGAGCCTATACATCGTACATGACAGATACATCACATTACAGTACATAACAAGTATAATAATGTTAGTGAACAATGAGGTGCCCCACGTAACCATGAGAACAGCGTCCAGGGAAGAGGAGGGATATGAGGGTCCCCGCCACCTCCTTACACTCCTCCCTCCTAAAATATGGTCATCCCTGAACTTGGAGGCACCTGTAAGCTTAAAACTGTTAGAATTTTTTTTAAACATATATACAGTTAGTACAGCCTATGTCCAATGCTGCTGAGGGTCAAACATGACCCTGGCTCCACTTGGTTAGAGACCCCCAACAAAAGAATTCAAGTTCCTTTAGTGTGGGTACGACTGACCTCGGTCTCCTGGCTGCTGGGACCCATCTTAAAGGGAACCTGTCACCCCCCAGGGGCATTTTTCAGTTAAAGAGCCACCTTCAGCAGCACTAAGGATGCATTCTGTGAAGGTGGATCTTCTTTTTCTGACCCCCAGTAATGCCAAAATATTGACTTTTATAATTAGCTCCTCTTACCTGTAATGTGTCCCATAGGTATGATGTGTCCCCCTATATCAGCCGCCTACCATCCGTCAATCATGCCTGAGCGGCGCCTCGGCGCCACCCACCATCTGTCCATCATGATGCCCCGTGCGTCGCTGCCTCCTCTTGATTTGAATCCTGACGCCTGCGCTGTGACAAGCGTTCTCAGGCATGCGTAGTGCGCGCTGCCCTAGAACCGATATCAGGCTATTTAGCGCCTACGCGTTGTGGAGGCCCCAGATCCCGCCCTGCAATGTGTTATGACATATTCACACTGCGGGGCTGGGGCCTCCACAACGCGCAGACGCAATAGCCTGATGTCGTTCTCGGGCAGCGCGCGCTGCGCATGCCCGAGAACACTTGTCACAGCGCAGGCGCCGGGATTCAAATCAAGAAGAGGCAGCGATACACAGGGCATCATGATGGACAGATGGTGGGCGGCGCCGAGGTGCCACACAGGCATGATTGACGGATGGTAGGCGGCTGATAGAGGGGGGCACATCATACCTGTGGGACACATTACAGGTATGAGGAGCTAATTATAAAAGTCAATATTTTGGCATTACTGGGGGTCAGAAAAAGAAGAAACACCTTCACAGAATGCAGCCTTAGTGCTGCTGAAGGTGGCTCTTTAAGTGAAAAACGCCCTGGGGGGTGACAGGTTCCCTTTAACAACAACAGTACATATAGTCCTGACCTGACTTGCTCCTCGGGTCCTCCTGTTCAGATTTTCCCCCCTTCCTCCTTTAGCAGAGTACGGACCCTTAACAAAACAAGTGGGCTGCTTTTATCAGAGGACAGTACAGGGTTAAAACAGGAAAAGTTCAGGGTTAAAACAGTCCAGTACATAATGCAGCCACACACAGTCCATTACTGTTTCCAAGGGTGATTAACCCCTTCAGGTTTTAGTCCCGTAATCCAGCAGGGGGTGTGCAAATGTTCACAAATAAACTTGGATAAAGGGTAGAAGAAAAACAAATAACAGTCCTTCAACTGTGACCATACTGGCCACCACTGACACCAAGTTCTGGTCCCGTCCAGGGCTCACTACCCTTTCTCAGATACGGAACAGTCTCTCCTGCACTTCAATCCATGCAACTAGCACATCCAGTTCATTTTAGGGGCTGCCTTCACTCCTTGCTCTCCTTGCGACTGGAATAATGGGCCGCATTCTGGTCCTGAATTATTATAAAGGTGTTGCCTGAAGACCCGCTGGAGGAGAACTCTCCGCTCTTTCTCCTGCTCCTTTCCTCTGTCAGCGGCTGATTCATGGTACCTGGAGCTTCCTGCTCCCGTGACCCGATTGTGGCCACCGCTTCCTTTAAGGGCGCCTCTGACTTTCTGTAGGGACTACGATCATTGCAGACGGCTGCACGCAATACTGCGCTTCCTGTGCCTGTCTCTCTTTGATGCTGGAGACCATTTTCACCACCACAGCATACTGTCCACGGGGCCCTTGTTCTTTAATAAATGTCACTAGGTCCCATTCCTGAAAAGGACCGTCAAAACTAAAGGACCCGGCATTCACATAGACCTTGTCCCCAGTCTCGACCTCATGGATGAATCATACAGACCCTTATATACTATGATGGTCCAACTGTCAGCACCCTATATAGTGCGATTGTACCCCAGAGCTCCCAAAAAAGAAAAAAGAATACCTATACTCACCTAATCGAGATTCCTCATCCTCCGCAGTGTCTGTCTCTTCTTCTATCCATTCTCGCAGTGGATTCTGATGGCATGATGCAGTGACATCTTTGCACCGCCAATGTTCCTTGCTTAGTGCCGGACTCCAGCAGGCCAAAGATAGAAGGGACGCCCACAGCTGGCTGGGGTAAGTGACGAAGCCAGTGACTTTGTGCTCCATCACAACTGTTAAAAGTATGCGCATCTTGAGGAAGCCGATTCTGTTAGTAACATAGCAGATAAGGCAGCCCACAACCAGACAGGCCCTTCTGCCATTTGCCAGAATTGCAAGATGGCCAGTCCGGCCCTGCAAGGTCCTTAATCCTGCAAATCTTCTAGCGCACTTTGGTTCCGCTTGATTTTGGCTGGCCAGCACATAGCAGTCTTTCCTCATTAATGGCTCATCACTTTGTTACTTTCTTCCCCCCTTTTTGCTCGCCAGTCCTTGGGTGAGTGAATTCTTTTGAGTTTGAGGTTTCCCCACAGGTAGGCCGATGTCAGCCAACAATTGCGTGCATTCCTGGGTCTTCTGGGATCAAACAAATTCATCCTGAGCATATTGGTTAGGGGTAATCCCGGCATTGGCTCGCTCAGTTCTGAGGAGCTCTTCCTGCAGAGGTGCATTTGGGGTACTTGGAGACTCAAGCACTGGGTGTGGTAAGTCGACTCTGAGTTTGTTTTGACCCTGTTAACCATTATTCTTCTTCCTCTAAGACTGCCCATTGTGGACCTCAGCCACTTCAGTTGGGGCCCCTGCCTGGTATGGTCTTCTGCTTCAGAAGAGCAGGGTCACAGCATATTCCTGTGCAACACCTGAGGTGGCATCATCCCCTTCAGGTCTAACCTCATAGACTGGGTTTTTCAGGTGATTCTTCCTCACCACTCGGTAGAGTACCGCCTCCCAATGATGATGCAGCTTGTTTCCGGGTCGTTTGACCGGCATCAACATATGGTCCCCTGGCTGAAGTGGTCCATCTGACATCGAGGATCGACTTGAATGTTCCACTTCCTGAAGCTTCTGCTCAACAAGCTTCCTTACCGTCTGAAATCTGTGACTGTGTTCTCAGCTCCTGGCACTAGGACTACTGCCCGAACAGGAATCCTCTGCCTCCAGCTCCAGTTCAGTGGTCTCTCCGCCAAACAGTAGCATGTAAGAGGTGTAACTAGCAGTCGCATGGAAACAATTATTGCAAACCCACAACAACTCAGAGGCAAATTCGAGCCACTTCATCTTCTTGTCCTCTTCCAGGGTCCGCAACATTTGCAACAGGGTTCGGTTGACGTGCTCACAATCCCCATTCCCCTGTGGATGATATGGTGTGGTTCGGGATTTTTTGATTCCATGGATGCAGTACAGTTTGTTCGTCACTTGCCCCTGGAAGCAGGACCCTGGGTCGTAGTGAATTCACTTTGGGCATCCATATATGCGAATGAAGTCCTGACAAATGGCTCTGGCTGTAGGTTCAGCTGTCTGATCCTGGGTGGGAGTCACCACTGCAGGGTTGCCATTAGGAATTTCGGGGCCCCATATGGGCAAAATTTTCGGGGCCCCCTTGAAACTCTGCCCAGGCTCCACCCTAGCCCCACCTCCACCCCTCGGACCTTCCACGGTCCCACCAACCTCTCTTGGAAAAACTCCACTTCTGCACCATGTCCTCACCAATTATACATCACCAGATCACATACATAGCCAGCAGGTTTTGTTTTGGCCAAAAGATTTTTTAATCCCCCTCCATGACAAAGTAGTCTCTTCTGGCCAGGCTCTACTCTACTGTAACTTATTAAACAATTGATAAAATATCCAATACAATTTTAGGCATATTTTTATTTATCATTTTTTTAAAATGACCATTAACATCACATACAAGGGAAAAATACCACCGCACCATGACCAGATCACATATTACCACCACATAGTGACCAAATATTACCACATACAGGGAATAAATACCACCACAACATAACTAGACAATATATTACCACCACAGTGACCGAATAATAGCATGTACAAGGAACAAATACCACCACATCATGACCAGATCACATATTACCACCACATAGTGATTGAATATTACAATACTGATCATTAATAAAATAAAAACACAGTATTAATGGCATTATACACAGGGGATCTGTACTTAGTATACAGTGTCCGTGTACAGGTAATGCAGTGATCACCTGTGACATTATACACAGGAGCTCTGTATATAGTGTCAGTGTACAGGTAATACTGTGATCACTAGTGACATTATGCACAGGAGCTATGTATATAGTATACAGTATATAGTGTCAGTGTACAGGTAACACACTGACTCACCGGTGACATCTCTAGTTAAAGTCCTTCATCTTCGCTTCTCTTCTTCATCCAGTTCAGACCACGATCACTTCTTCCAGCCAGGACTCGTCTCTGCATAAAATAACACAGTAATCTATAGTACATTCCCCGATTTTTGCCCAACTTCTATACTACGCCAGATGAAAAAAGCGACCATGTCGCCATGCATAGTGACAGGACCTCTCCTCCCCCACACTGAAAACAGTAACCTCAAAAATAATATCCTTTAATTAGCCCCTATAGTAATATCCCACATTCTGGACCCCACGTGTCCACGCATTCTGCCTCATGTCTCTGCATATTGCCCCATAGTCATCCCTAATTGTATAATGCATCCCATAGTCATATATAGCAGTATAATGCACCCCCATAGGGGTATAATATAACCCTTAGGGGTATTATGCACCCCCATAATGCTCCCTCATAGGGGGGTATAATGCTCCCCCATAGGGGTATAATGCTCCCCCATAATGTAATGCGATAGGTAGAGTTGAGCGAAACGGGTCTGTCAAGTTCATAAGTCACCGACTTTTGCTAAAGTCGGGTATCATGAAATGAAATACAATCATAGCGTGAGGTCGGCCATAAGGTCGGCGACCAGAGCGCCAAAGTCGCATTTCAAATGATGCTTCCAGCGCCCTTTTTCAGCCAATGATGGAGGACGCACACTGTGGGCAATGCGATGACATGGGAATCGGTCACCACCATCTTTGAGAAGGGCATGCAAGTGATTGGCTTGCTTTGTGTGGCGTCACAGGGGCTATAAAAGGGCGTGCACGCCGACCGCCATCTTACTTCTGCCGATCTTAGCATAGGGAGGGAGAGGTGGCTGATTCTGAATAAGGGAGAGCATTAGGCAGGGAAGAAGAACCCAAAAACTGCTTCTGCTGGTAGCGATTTCCAATTACAACACAACACTTTGTGTGCAGTGACAGGGGAGGCTCTATTTTTGTGCATCAGCTCTGTTGGTTATTAGGCTGCCTTATAAGGCTCCCTGATAGCTGCATTGCTGTTTGCACACTGCTGTGCAAACTGCTTTTTTAAAAGCAAAAATACTTTTCTTCCTCTTTTCTGCACAGTTACCAAGCGTTCATTTTTCCACACTTTTGTGTGCAGCAGTCCTGCTTATTAGGCTGCCTGCCGCCCTACTTGGACTGAGAGCATCATTGTCAGCCTCCTAACATCTCTAGGGAGATTCAAATTCTCCCCAGTACTATATACACCTTATACTTTGTCATACACCATCCAATTTCAGCCTGTTAAATTGAGGTGCAATCTATAGTGGGCCTGAGATAATGGTTCAGCCTCCTAAAATCTGTAGGGAGATTCAAATTCTCCCCAATACTATATACACCTTGTACTTTGTCATACACCATCCAATTTCAGCCTGTTAAATTGAGGTGTAATCCATAGTGGGTCTGAGATAATAGATCAGCCTCCTAAAATCTGTAGGGAGATTCACATTCTCCCCAATACTATATACACCTTGTACTTTGTCATACATCATCCAATTTCAGCCTGTTACATTGAGGTGTAATCTATAATGGGCCTGAGATAATAGTTCAGCCTCCTAAAATCTCTAGGGAGATTCAAATTCTCCCCAGTACTATATACACCTTGTACTTTGTCATACACCATCCAATTTCAGCCTGTTAAATTGAGGTGTAATCTATAGTGGGCCTGAGATAATAGTTCAGCCTCCTAAAATCTGTAGGGAGATTCAAATTCTCCCTCATACTATATACACCTTATACTTTGTCATACACCATCCAATTTCAGCCTGTTAAATTGAGGTGTAATCTATAGTGGGCCTGAGATAATAGTTCAGCCTCCTAAAATCTGTAGGGAGATTCAAATTCTCACCCATACTATATACACCTTATACTTTGTCATACACCATCCAATTTCAGCCTGTTAAATTGAGGTGTAATCTATAGTGGGCCTGAGATAATAGTTCAGCCTCCTAAAATCTGTAGGGAGATTCACATTCTCCCCAATACTATATACACCTTATACTTGGTCATACACCATCCAATTTCAGCCTGTTAAATTGAGGAGTAATCTATAGTGGGCCTGAGATAATAGTTCAGCCTCCTAAAATCTGTAGGGAGATTCAAATTCTCCCCCATACTATATACACCTTGTACTTTGTCATACACCATCCAATTTCAGCCTGTTAAATTGAGGTGTAATCTATAGTGGGGATGAGATAATAGTTCAGCCTCCTAAAATCTCTAGGGAGATTCAAATTCTCCCCAATACTATATAAACCTTGTACCTTGTTTTACAGTACCATGTAGCTGGTGGTATTTTGGGTACATTTTCCCAAAAATGAGGAAGTATGGTGGAAGAGGCCGTGAACGTGGGCGGGGGTTGCCAGCTGGTACTGATGGTGGTGGTGGTGCTGCATCTGCTGGTAGTGGCAAAAGCACAATAGCACCTAAGGCAGGAGGTGTTGAGCCTGCGTCATCGTCTGGCTCCACAAGGCCTCAAAAGCTCCCTTTTCTGGGAGTAGGTAAACCGCTTTTATGCCGGAGCTTCAGGAACAAGTTTTGGCTTACATTGCTGACACAGCCTCCAGCTTTATCGCCTCCTCTTCTGAAGTTTCAAAAAATAAAAGCACTGAGTCGTCAGTGGAGGCTCCTGGTCAGGAACAACACCTCTCCTTGTGTCCTTCACCCCTACCAAAAGTGAAGGATGCGGCAGGCCACACTACAGATTTCTCCATGGAGCTCTTTTCACATACCATGCCTGGGTTATCAAGTCAAATCGTGAATTCCCCAGTCCAAGATGAATCTGACACGGAGTGCACTGATGCACAGCCACTGCTAGATTTTTCTGCTGGTACATTCACTCAGAGCACTACATTGTCCTCGCAGTGTACTGAGACAGAATCTGATCCTGATGAGACTCAGGTGCCCCTTCCTGCATACTATACCACCTTACACGGTGACACAGAGGAAGGTGCACATAAAATTGAAGAGGAGGTGATGGATGACCCATTTGTTGACCCAGATTTTGCATCCATTGGGGGAGGAAGGTGCCGCTGCCAATAGCTCAGAAGAGGAGGAAGAGGATCCGCAGCAGGCATCGACATCGCAACAGCTGTTATCTGGCAGGCCCGTAGCAGTCCAAAAATGGGTTACAAAAACCAAAAGAGTTGCAGGACAGCTTGGCCAGACGGTCAAATTAGCACAGCGTACAAGGCTTCACAATGTCTTCCACAGTAGGAAGAGTGAAGTGTGGCACTTTTTTGAACAAAATCCTAATGATCAGGCAAAGGTTATCTGTAAGAAGTGCGCAAAGACCTTTAGCCGAGGGAAAAATTTGAGAAATTTGAATACCAGTTGCATGCTTAAGCACTTAACCACCATGCACTTGCAAGCGTGGACGGACTACCAAACCTCACGTACCACATGTGCTCCAAATGAAGGTAGTCAGCAACGCTACATCGCTTCCCCCACTGTAAGCCCACCGGTTAGCACACCACCAGCAGCAAATGTTGAGGTGTCGTCGCAAGGCCAAAGCAGTCGGAATCACAATGTTATTGCTACGAAAGACTGAATCTAGGCCATCAGCAAGACCACCAACACCATCACCATCACCAACCCTCTCTCAGTCCGCCATGTCCACCGCTAGTTCCACAATATGCAGCTCTCAAGTCCAGCTCACCCTACCAGAGACTCTGAGTAGGACAAGAAAGTACTCATCCTCTCATCCGCGTACACTGTGTTTGAACACCCACATTGTCAAACTAATCTCGTTAGAGATGATGCCCTACCAGTTGGTTGAAAGTGAAGCTTTCCGCGAGCTCATGGCCTACGCAGTACCACGCTATGACCTACCCAGTCAACATTTCTTTTCTCGAAAAGCCATCCCAGCCCTCCACCTGCATGTGAAAGACCGCATTGTCCATGCACTCAAGCAATCAGTGAGTGGAAAGGTGCACCTCACAACAGATGCATGGTCCAGTAGGCATGGCCAGGGTCATTACGTGTCCATCACTGCGCACTAGGTTAATGTGGGGGATGCAGGGTCCACAGGGGACAGCGGCGGTGTGACAGTGCTGCCTAGCTCACGGTACAGAAAACAGTTGTCTGTAGGCGTTCGACCCTCCTCCAGAAGCGAAAGGTCATCCACAGAGCGCAGTTGCACGAGCACTCCATCCGCAGCTGCCAGTGTTGCACCCGAGGTGTCCCACTATCGAGCAGCTAGTGGTAAGCGTCAGCAGGCTGTGTTGAAGATGATGTGTTTGGGCGACAACAGACACACCGCGGAGGTACTGGCCGACTACTTGCAGCGACAAACTTAGTCATGGCTGGGCAGTGTACATCTTGAGGCAGGCAAGGTAGTTAGTGATAACGGCCGGAATTTTGTGGCAGCCATAGCCCTTTCAAAACTCAGACACATACCTTGCCTGGCTCACACCTTGAACCTGGTGGTGCAGTGCTTCCTCAATAATTATCCGGAGTTAACAGCCCTGCTCCATAAGGTGCGAAGACTGTGCTCGCACATCCGCCGGTCGCCCGTACACTCCAGTCGTATGCAGAAGCTGCACCGATTGCTCCACCTTCCCAAGCACCGCTTAATTATCGACGTTACAACAAGGTGGAACTCCACCCTGCACATGGTTGAGAGGCTGTGCGAACAGAGGCAGGCTGTAATGCATTTGTGGGAGGATACACGGGCAGGCAGTTTGAGGGCAGACATGGAGTTGTCTGATGTGCAGTGGTCGAAGCTGAAAGACCTCTGTAAAGTCCTTCAGTGTTTTGAGAAATGCACATGGCTGGTAAGCGCAGACGACGCCATCATAAGCATGAGCATCCCACTTATGCGTCTGCTCATGCAAACTTTGACGCACATTAAGGAGCAGGCATCTGCAGCCGAGGAGGAAGAGGAAGAGGAGGTGGGAAGCCTTGATGACAGTCAGCCATTGTCTGCTCAGGGAACTCTCCTGGAAGAGGTGGAGGAAGAAGAGTAGGAGGACGAGGATGATGGGGATGATTATTTAGGGGAGGAGGATGCTTCTCAGGGGGCAAGAGAAAATATTGGCATGGCAAGGTCAGGTACAGGGTTTGTGCGTGACTGGGAGGAAGTGGATTTGCCAGAAAGTGCTCCTCCACCCAGCACTCGCAGTGCATCATTGACACCTGGAACATTGGCCCACATGTGTGATTATGCCTTGCAGATCCTAAAAAGGGTCCCCTGCATTGCCAAAATGATGAACAATGACGACTACTGGTTGGCCAGCATCCTGGATCCGCGCTATAAAGCCAAATTCCAAAACATCATGCCACAGGAGAACATAGAGCTAATATTGGCTAACAAGCAACTCTGGTAAACCGTTTGTTTAAGGCATTCCCAGCACACAGCAGCGGTGATGGTTCTCACACGAGCCGTAGGGTGCAACATGGAAGAGGTGTTCGTGGTGCACACATCCGAAGTGGCGTGGGAGACAGGGGTTTCATGACCATGTTGTGGACTTGTTTTTCAAGTTTCGCTCACACGACTGATAATACTGCATCGATTGAAAGTGACAGGAGACAGCAGTTGTCATCTATGGTTACAAACTACTTCTCCCGTATCGATGCTCTCCCTCACAGGTCATTCCCCTTTGACTATTGGGCCTGTAAACTGGACACCTGGCCTGAATTGGCACAATATGCCTTACTGGAGCTCGCTTGCCCTGCTGCTAGTGTGCTATCCGAAAGAGTCTTCAGTGCTGCTGGATCAATCCTGACAGAAAAAAGGACCCGTCTGTCGACCCAAAATGTTGATGATCTAACCTTCATTAAAATGAACCATGCATGGGTTTCAAAGGATTTTGTCCCACTTTCCCCTGCTGACCCATAGTTTGCCAGAAAAATGGCTCGCTTTTGTCTTCCTCTTCCTCGGACTTCTCCAATTCCTCCATTTGCAGCTGCTGAATGTCTAACATCAACATATGCCATTTTTTCCACCTCCCTAACTGGGCTGCCTCCCCCCACAGGGCCGGAGTCACCACCTGGCGCACGCACCCGTGCGAGTGCCGTTGCCCTGGACAGGTGGGTGGGCACACTCTTGGGCGATGGCACTGGCACAGGGTCCCTCATAGTACAATCAAGTGTTTCTGATGGTGGGGGTGCACACCCGCCGTCAGACACACCGGCATACTATGAGGGGCCCTGTGCCAGTACCGCCGCCCACGAGTGGGCCCCCCCTGCTGGCTCAGGGCCCCAGCACTTGCAATACTTACCTCTCCCTGCTCAACCGCTGTGTAGTCTAGGCTGTTAAATCCTTCACTGGGACTGCCACTACAAATTTGGTGAACTGATAGATGATGGTTAAGACATAGCTATGCCCTGTCCTGCTGGGCTCTATCTTCAGATGATCAATGGCTTCCATTTGTTGTGGACGTCGACTCACAATGAGATGCAGTGCCGGTTTTTCATCAGCTTTCACAGTTTTCCTACTCACAGACGTGTGACATTCCTGCCCACATTTTTAAATGTGCCCTCTCATGCCAATCCAATAGAATCGCCTACAGCCTGTGGCTTGTGTCTTTTGCACTCCAAAGTCACCTGACAGATCATGATAGGCAGTGAGGACCATGTCTACATCTCTTCTTGTGATCAAAATTTGATGGCGATGAGTAACGGTGATGGGATCAATGGTACTGCGATACAGCAACACTTTCTTCACAAAGAACTGTTTTCGCTGTCTCCACACACAAAGTAATTGAGGGTCAGCATCACCTCTGAGAATTCTCCTGGGAGTTTTTCCCGTGATTAGTAATTCCTAAATTTCTGCAATCACTCGACTTTATGTCTGTACTTTTATCCATCTTGTTTCCTCTTGCGGAGAGTCTGGACTGTCTTACTGAGACAGAAATATATATGAAGATTTAAAAATACCCCAACAGTGTATACTGGTGTACGCTTCAAAAACATTTCCTTTTTTCTACTTTTTAGATTGTTGTCTAATCCATACTGAGGCTGTGAGTGTCTTTGTCGTACTCCGGAAATAAACACGGAGATTTTAAATGTTTAAACTCTGCTATATATACCTGTTATCCGGAGATACTGTACCCTTTCTCAACTTTCTGCAATCTTGTCGAATCCATACTGTGCCTGAGACCGTCTGAGTCTGCCTCCTGATTACAGATGAGTGGTGTTTGAGTGGAACTGTTGGCCAAGTTCAAATTCTAGCTGTTTTGGGCGGTGTTAGATCCGTTCGTCGAACTACAACACTTTGATTAAAATTCGGCTGTTCGAGTTTCCATTCGAGAACGTTTCGTTAAACAAAAGCGTATCTTTTTTTCATATTAATAATGGTTTTCAATGATAATAGACAGTTTTAGGGCATAGTAGCGGTGTCTGGTAGTCAGCGGTGTACTACACCTGTGAAGGAGCTACACTGTGTGTGTTTCTAATAATTTTTTAATATTGTCCTGAAAATCCCTTTGGGCCTAGTAACTGTGTCTGCTACTCAGAAGAGGAGCCCACCCGTGAACCGAGCTATGCCGCCTGTTTATGAAAGAACCAGTTTTTGACTGCATTTACACCACTTAATACTTAGGGCCTAGTAACTGTGTATGCTACTCAGCAGAGTTGGCCACCCGTGAACCAAGCTATGCCGCCTGTTTATGTAAGAACTGTGTGCTACTCAGCAGAGGAGCCCAGCTGTTAAGCAAGCTACAGCACCTGTGGTTTGGGCACTTAATTTTTTCACATTCTTTCTGGAATGCCGTTTAGGCCTAATTCCGGAATTACGGTTGACCTGCACTTACTGGGAAATGCTTGTTCGCGGGGAAGAATTGTAATCCCAGATCCACATCACTAACGGGGTTCAGCGTGTTATCCGCACCTGTAAGCGATACACGCTGGTCCTTTCATTGTAGCACGCGTGCAGCCCCGGACATGTAAGGGCATGACAGACCTGTTATTGGCCGATCTCGCGTGCCAGAGCCTTGCGTGTCCCTCTAGTAAGCTGGACGCGGACCGCAGGGGGCATGCCTGAGTCTCGTTCGTTAACGGAATTAAGCTTGCAATCTGTGCAGCTTTTTTGTGGATGGCATGGTTGAAGTTGCCCATGTTGAGTCCAATTAAGCCGCAGGCTCCACTCCTGGTGGTGCCCTTCTGGACATTCCTTTAAGGCTCAGCTTTGCAACCATATTGCCCCCGGAAACCAAACACTATTCCTGACAGTGACATTCTGGTCAAAGAGCGCGATGACATCACGTCTGTACGCCCGCTGCCTAAACAGTGCAAGTGCAGAAAGATGGATGAAGGGGACGACGAGGAGTCCAGAGTACAGGGATTCCCTAGCGAGGAGACTTATTTAATTGTTTTAAAGGTTGATATACAAAATAATCAATCCTTAAAAGATACTTTATTAACCAATCATTAAAAAGTTTTCAAAACTTCAAAAAACAGGCAAACAAAAATAGGCTTATTGCTGATTTTCAAAATCCAGCCACAAACACTAGAGAGTCGTTCCAATGTCAGGTAGAGGGTCACAAACCTATTTGTCCCTATAGGGCCCTATATCGCTCTCCTACCTGACAGCGGAGGTTGGCACCCTCTTGATACGCAAATGGCGCCCCCGCTCCTCGGCGGCTCTCCCTAATCACCCTGTTGACTCCTTTCTAAATGACATCAGCTTGGAGTACAACAGATGGCCGGGGACAAAACTCAAGTCACACACTATAGAAATGATCCCTGAAAGTATAGTCATAGTTTGTGGCTGGATTTTGAAAATCAGCAATAAGCCTATTTTTGTTTGCCTGTTTTTTGAAGTTTTGAAAACTTTTTAATGATTGGTTAATAAAGTATCTTTTAAGGATTGATTTTTTTGTATATGAGCCGTTGAATAATTAATCCAGAATTATATTTATTAAGAATTTTTGTTTTAACCCCTTCACGACCAATGACGCCACATAGGCGTCATAAAACCTGGTTCAAATCTGACCAGTGACGCCTATGTGGCGTCATGACTTCAAAGCCCCCCTGCGGGTCGGGTGACCGGGGTCACTGAAAGGTCACCCGACCCGCAGATACAGGGGGCTTTGTAATTCACCACAGGGGGCGTGGCTTCGCCCCCACGTGGCTACGATCGCTCTGATTGGCTGTTAAAAGTGAAACAGCCAATGAAAATTGATGAAATATTACAATCCAGTCATGTCCGACGCTGCTGTAGCATCGGACATGGCTGGAGACACCGATTCCACCCCCCCACCGGCGATCGCCCCCCCGCAACTGAATGACAGCGGCGATCTGCCGCCGCTGTCATCATCTGCCCCCCTCCCATTCCCTCTGCTCCCCGACAGCCTCCGATCCCCCCTCACCCCCCCGGTACCTCCTGAGTCCCCCCGTCCCTCCCGGTGTCCCTCGGGTCCAGATGATGGGCGCCGCCATCTTTGAAAATGGCGGGCGCATGCGCAGTGCGCCCGCCCGAATCTGCCGGCTGCAGATTCCATTCTTTCATTTTGATCACTCTCACAGTGATCAAAATGAAAGAAAAAGTAAATAAACCCCCCGATTATCACCCCCATAGGTAGGCAGAACTAATAAAATAAAGAAAATATTTTTATTTTTATTTTTCCATTAGGGTTAGGGTTAGGGTTGAAAAGAGGGTTAGGGTTAGGGTTAGGGTTGAAAAGAGGGTTAGGGTTAGGGTTAAAAAGAGGGTTAGGGTTAGGGTTGAAAAGAGGGTTAGGGTTGAAAAGAGGGTTAGAGTTGGAAAGAGGGTTAGGGTTAGGATTGGAAAGAGGGTTAGGGTTGGAAAGAGGGTTAGGGTTGGAAAGAGGGTTAGGGTTGGAAAGGGTTAGGGTTGGAAAGAGGGTTAGGGTTGGAATTAGGGTTAGGGTTGGAATTAGGGTTAGGGTTGGAATTAGGGTTAGGCTTGTGGTTAAGGTTATGG
The DNA here is from genome assembly GCF_039654945.1 of Dendrobates tinctorius. Lineage (NCBI taxonomy): Eukaryota > Metazoa > Chordata > Amphibia > Anura > Dendrobatidae > Dendrobates > Dendrobates tinctorius. Next base: position 3,969,052 of record NW_027361989.1, on the reverse strand, counting down.
TTAGGGTTGGGACTAGGGTTCGGGGTCTGTTGGGGTTAGGGTTATGGTTAGGGTTGGAATTAGGGTTAGGGATGTGTTGGGGTTAGGGCTGTGGTTAGGGGTGTGTTGGGGTTAGGGCTGGAGTTAGAATTGAGGGGTTTCCACTGTTTAGGCACATCAGGGGGTCACCAAACGCGACATGGTGCAACCATTGATTCCAGCCAATTTTGCGTTCAAAAAGTTAAACGGTGCTTCCTCCCTTCCAAGCCCCGACGTGTGCCCAAACAGTGGTTTACCCCAACATATGGGGTATCAGCGTACTCAGGAAAAATTGCACAACAACTTTGGGGGTCTAATTTCTCCTGGTACCCTTGGGAAAATAAAAAATTGGGGGCTAAAAAAATATTTTTGTGGAAAATTTTTTTTTTTAATTTTCACGTCTCTGCGTTATAAACTTCTGTGAAGCACTTGGGGGTCCAAAGTGCTCACCAGGCATCTAGATAAGTTACTTGGGAGGTCTAGTTTCCAAAATGGGGTCACTTGTGGGGGGTTTCTATTGTTTAGGCACATCAGGGGCTCTGCAAACGTAATGACGACCGTAGACCATTCCATCAAAGTCTGCATTTCAAAACGCCACTACTTCCATTCCAAGCCCTTACGTGTGCCCAAACAATAGTTCCCCCCCATATATGGGGCACCAGCGTACTCAGGACAAACTGTACAACAACTTTTGGGGTCCAATTTATCCTGCTACCCTTGTGAAAAAAAAAATTGCGGGCTAAAAATCATTTTTTTTGAGGAAAAAAAAATATTTTTTATTTTCACGTCTCTGCGTTATAAACTTCTGTGAAGCACTTGGGGGTTCAAGGTGCTCACCACACATCTAGATAAGTTCCTTAGGGGGTCTAGTTTCCAAAATGGGGTCACTTGTGGGGGGGTTCCACAGTTTAGGTACATCAGGGGTTCTGCAAATGTAACATGATGCCCGCAGACCATTCCATCAAAGTCAGCATTTCATAATGTCACTACTTCCCTTCCGAGCCCCGACGTGTACCCAAACAGTGGTCATCCCCCACATATGGGGTATCTGCGTACTCAGGACAAACTGGACAACAACTTTTGGGGTCCAATTTATCCTGCTACCCTTGTGAAAAAAAAAATTGCTAGCTAAAAATCATTTTTTTTGAGGAAAAAAAAATATTTTTTATTTTCACGGCTCTGCGTTATAAACTTCTGTGAAGCACTTGGGGGTTCAAGGTGCTCACCACACATCTAGATAAGTTCCTTGGGGGGGTCTAGTTTCCAAAATGGGGTCACTTGTGGGGGGGTTCCACAGTTTAGGTACATCAGGGGTTCTGCAAATGTAACATGATGCCCGCAGACCATTCCATCAAAGTCAGCATTTCATAATGTCACTACTTCCCTTCCGAGCCCCGACGTGTACCCAAACAGTGGTCCTCACCCACATATGAGGTATCAGCATACTCAGGACAAACTGGACAACAACTTTTGGGGCCAATTTATCCTGCTACCCCTGTGAAAAAAAAATTGCTGGCTAAAAATCTTTTTTTCTTGTGAAAAAAAAAATATTTTTTATTTTCACTGCTCTGTGTTATAAACTTTTGTGAAGCACTTGGGGGTTCAAAGTGCTCCCTACACGTCTAGATAAGTTCCTTAGGGGGTATAGTCTTCAAAATGGGGTCACTTGTGGGGGGGTTCCACAGTTTAGGTACATCAGGGGCTCTGCAAATGTAACATGACACCCGCAGACCATTCCATCAAAGTCAGCATTTCAAAATGTCACTACTTCCCTTCCGAGCCCCAATGTGTACCGAAACAGTGGTCCCCACCCACATATGGGGTAGCAGTGTACTCAGGACAAACTGGACAACAAATTTTGGGGTCTAATTTATCCTGGTACCCTTGTGAAAATAAAAAATTGCGCACTAAAAAATAATTTTTCACGGCTCTGCGTCATAAACTTTTGTGAAGCACTTGAGGGTTCAAGGTGCTCACTACACATCTAGATAAGTTCCTTAGGGGGTCTAGTTTCCAAAATGGGGTCATTTGAGGGGGAGCTCCAATGTTTAGGCACACAGGGGCTCTCCAAACACAACATGGTGTCCGCTAACGATTGGAAGTAATTTGCATTTCAAAAAGTCAAATGGCGCTCCTTCCCTTCTGAGCCCTGCCGTGTGCCCAAACAGTGGTTCCCCCCCACATATGGGGTACCAGCCTACTCAGGACAAACTGGACAACAACTTTTTTGGTCCAATTTCTCCTGTTAGCCTTGTGAAAATTAAAAATAGTGTGCTAAAAATCATTTTTGAGGAAAAAAAAATATTTTTTATTTTCACTGCTCTGTGTTATAAACTTTTGTGAAGCACTTGGGGGTTCAAAGTGCTCCCTACACATCTAGATAAGTTCCTTAGGGGGTCTAGTTTCCAAAATGGGGTCACTTGTGGGAGAGCTCCAATGTTTAGGTGCACAGGGGCTCTCCAAATGCGACATGGTGTCCGATAACGATTGGAGCTAATTTTCCATTCAAAAAGTCAAATGGTGCTCCTTGCCTTCCGGGCCATGCCGTGCACCCAAACAGTGGTTTATGACCACATATGAGGTATCGGTGTACTCAGGAGAAATTGCTCAACAAATTTTAGGATCCATTTTATCCTGTTGCCCATGTGAAAATGAAAAAACTGAGGCTAAAAGAAAATTTTTGTGAAAAAAAAGTATTTTTTTTTTTTACAGATCAATTTGTGAAGTACCTGGGGGTTCAAAGTGATCACTATGCATCTAGATAAGTTCCTTGGGGGGTCTAGTTTTCAAAATGGGGTCACTTGTGGAGGAGCTCCAATGTTTATGCACACAGGGGCTCTCCAAACACGACATGGCAACCGCTAAATATTCCAGCATATTTTCCAGTCAAAAAGTCAAATGGCGCTCCTTCCCTTCTGAGCCGTGCCGTGCGCCCAAACAGTGGTTTATGACCACATATGGGGTATCGTTGTACTCAGGAGAAATTGCCCAACAAATTTTAGGATCCATTTTATCCTGTTTCCCATGTGAAAATGAAAAAATTGATGCTAAAAGAAAATTTTTGTTGGAAAAATTAAAATGTCCATTTTTTCTTTCCACATTGCTTTAGTTCCTGTGAAACACCTGAAGGGTTAATAATCTTCTTGAATGTAGTTTTGAGTAGCTTGAGGGGTGCAGTTTTTAGAATGGTGTCACTTTTGGGTATTTTCTGCCATATAGACCCCTCAAAGTGACTTCAAATGTGAGGTGGTCCCTAAAAAAAATGGTTTTGTAAATTTTATTGTAAAAATGAGAAATCGCTGGTCAACTTTTAACCCTTATAACTTCCTAACAAAAAAATATTTTGTTTCCAAAATTGTGCTGATGTAAAGTAGACATATGGGAAATGTTATTTATTAACTATTTTGTGTCACATAACTCTCTGGTTTAACAGAATAAAAATTCAAAATTTGAAAATTGCAAAATTTTCTAAATTTTCACCAAATTTCTGATTTTTTGACAAATAAACGCAAAAATTATCAACCTAAATTTACCACTAACATGAAGCTCAATATGTCACGAAAAAACAATCTCAGAATCGCTAGGATGCGTTGAAGCGTTCCTGAGTTATTACCTCATAAAGGGACACTGGTCAGAATTGCAAAAAATGGCCAGGTCATTAAGGTCAAAATAGGCTTGGTCATGAAGGGGTTAAAGGTTGGGAGCAATTTTTGGAGAGCACGATACTCTGGAGAATGATATCTGGGGCCCACCATACACTGGAGCATTCCAAAGGTGGACATCAGTCACTGGAGCAGCATTTACAGGGCCCATTATACACTGAAGCATTAGAAATGGGGCCCCTTATATATGGAGCATTATTTGGGCCCATAAGACAGTGGATCTTCATCCATGGTGAACAACATATACTGTAGCATTATGTGGAGCTCATCATATACTGTATCGAACATTATATGGGACCAATGATTCTGTATGGAGAAATATATGGGCCTCATTACTCTGTATGACGCACTATGCGGTGGCCATAATACTGTATGGAGGAATATACTGTCTGCTTTTGGAGCTATTGGAGAATTTAAAATGGATATCAGTCATGTGATGTAAGAAGTGAAGTATTTTTCATTGTACTATACCGCTATTTCTCTGCCGTGTCAAAGGATCATGAATTGTGTCATGTGTTAAAGGAGCCCAGTGACACTCTTTGGCCCTGGGCCCATGAAAATCTGGAGCCAGCCCTACCCCCCCACAACTTTAGCCAAATAACCCCCAGTTTTCAATGCCTAACTATTATTATAAAGTAAATTAAGGTTGACAAGCTTAAGAAATAAGAATTGATGTTTTTGGCATTAAAATGGGCACTGTAGGTGTGTTTCCTGTCCTCCACTCCCTGCCGACTTTTCTTCCCCATTGACTTACATTGGGTTTCGTGTTTCAGTCGGCCTTCGATTTTTCACAATAATCGGCCGATTTCGTTCGACCCGACTTTTGCGAAAGTCGGGTTTCGTGAAACCCGACTCGACCCGAAAAAAGGCAAAGTCGCTCATCTCTACTTCTTACCCATGGTCTTACGAGACATTATACCTTAGTTCATAATAAAGATTTTAATAAGTTACAAATTATTCCTATTGATCATATCCCTGCTCATATTCCAAATAGGCTTCTGAAATTAAACAGGAAACAGGTATATTAGATCTATAAATTAAGAAGCCTCAAACCACAGGGTCTTCATGAGATCACAGAGGTTTTTATTTAATTTATTAATAGAGGTTGTTATATGTATTTATTTATATTTTTTTGATATTTATGGAGGTCCTTTCATATTTATTTTCCTATGGGAGTTTATAAGGAATTTCACCATGAAATACCTGATGATTATTTAATTGTTATAAAAGATCTTATTCATGTTTTATAAGGGAAGTATTTTTAATGTGTTTTTAATATAATTATTTCCATCATACTCCTTTATGTCTAGTAAGCCCTTTAAATTTAGAGACTTTTTAAGTATAAGCGCTCCACAGTAATAGGATTAAACCGATGGTGCTGCGGTTAGAAAATGGGATGAGTGGGGGCGTGGCCTAGACTGTCATGGAGTAGGACGTGCAGTCTAAGATCTCCCGGCACATCCACCCTAAATCAACTGAAATCATAGCCCATCCAGGCTAAATCCTCTCAGAAATCTTCTCAGAGTCACTCAGGAGTGACACCCCAGGCCTTTGGAGCCCTATTTGCCAGTTCCTACGGACTTTTGAGGTCTGGTACGTGCGAGGCCTAACACTTACTGCGGGGCCTGTTGAGGCCTACGGGCCATACCCGGACTGTATTACTTGGGCTCAGATCCCACCTGAAGAATTGGGGTAGAATTCCCCTCAGCAATCATCCGAACCATCTTCGGCACGTAAAGAAGCTTATATCAGGCTTATTATAGCCCCCTCTAGGGATAGAGGATCCCGGACCTCAGGCTCCCTCCCTCAGCCCTGATTCGACCCCCCATCTGGGCCACGGCTCTCATAGGAGCTCCTAAAGAAGATTACCGCCTATTTCTGAGGTAACCGGAGACAAAGACGCTCATATAATAGTTCACAGAAAGATTTATTTCTTCAATTGACTATTAATTTTTGCTGACGGGCACTCAGGTGCTTTTATAGAAGAAAGAGAAAAAAAAAAAAAAAAAAACCCACTGCGCAGGCGCGACATTCCCTGGCCGCGGCTGACACCGCCGAGCGGCTTGAGGCAATAGCGCGCGCCTGAAATTCAGACTTCGGCCGCCCGCGGCTGCATCTTCATTACGGTACGCCTTTCCTTCCCTCCTGCTTCCGCTACCTAACCTCTCGCGGTCAGAACAATTGTCCGGGACCTGCCTGGAAAATCCTGAGGAGCGAATCTGTGGCAGCGGTTTAGAGCCATATTTTCAAGCGCCTCGCGCAGGAGCACCTCCCCCCGGCTGATAAACCCGACTGCCGTAGCTACAGCGGCACGGGAAGGCATTGCCACTCACCGTCCCCACTGCAAATAGCTCCTGGGGTCCTCACCACCCCCACCACCACCAGGATATCCTCCTTCAATTGCGTTCTTAGCCCCCTCAGGGCTTATCGGGAGCCGCTCTCTCCTCTCTCAGAGCGGCTTCCTGATTCACAGCTGCGCACTCCACATACGAAATTTGCGTAAAATCCGGCATATCTTACGTCAAAGGAGCAGCCTTCTAATCCAGCTCCATAGTGCTGCTGGCTTCAACTCCCCACATAACGTAAATCACTGGTGGACTGCCCAGGCGGTTTTTGCCATACATGAAATCAAACTAAAACAAAAGAGAATTAAAATAATAAACAAATAAACAAACAAATAAATAAACAAAATAATAATAATAAAAAAAAAAGGGGTGACGAAAGTCGCTGCCACCACTTCCCAACTCACCCTCATTGTCTCTGCAGCCTAGTTCTATTCATACCGATAAAATGAGTCAAAACAGATCAAACAGCCTCAAACAACCAAAAACTCCCTCCACAACTACTATGTCCGCCAAATCGGATAGAGACAAGAGACAATCATCTCACCCTTCCTCCGATTTGGGGAATACCATCAGTCCTACTAGATCCAGGACGCCCCACAAAATTACTGACTCCATGGATACATCAGCTTCCTCAAAAAGACGGAATCCGGGGGCTTGGAGTGAGAAACTTTCTTTTCTAAATGACCCCAAAAACAACATGGACAATGATTCTTGGGCTTCAACACCAAATACCAGCCCAGACAAATCCAGACCAAAACTGGACTCTCATGTTGAAACGAGCCATGACACCATCGAGGCTTATATGGCCTCACTGGCCGACAAAATTAATAATAACCTGAAGCTCACTCTAGAATCCACATTAGAGTCACAAATGAAAATCTTTAAGTCTACGTTTGAAACGTTTAATCAAAAACTGGAAAATCATGAATCCAGAATTGTGTCGTTAGAAAAACAAACAGAGATGTCTACAGACGAAAATCAGCAACTGAAGTCTGAACTCATAAGGCTGGAAAGAAAACTAGCAGATTTAGAAGACAGAAGTAGAAGGAATAACGTGAAAATCAGGGGCATCCCGGAATCTGTCACCCCTGCCAAGCTTGAGGAATATGTTCAAAAAGTCTTCAAGAAAATTGATCCGTCACTTATTACCCAAGAGACAATTATCGATAGAATCCACAGATTACCAAATCCGGCCCACCTACCCAAGGATACCCCGAGGGATACCATTCTTAGGATCCACTTCTTTCATATAAAAGAGAGGATTCAAAATACCATCAGGGACAATGGCGGCTTCCCAGAACCATTTTCCCATCTCAAGATATTTACAGATTTATCCAAAGCTACAATCGAAGGTAGGAAATCCTTCCAAGATATTACCATTCCCTTGAGGGATAATAACATACCATACAAGTGGGGATTTCCCCTTAAATTGTTGGTCCACCACAGTAGTAAAACTACTGCTATACTATCTGCGGAAGAAGGCCACAAGTTTCTCAAATCTATGAACATTAAACCTAGAAGCAAGCCTGCGGCGTCTCCGGACTCCAAATCTTCTACTTGATCTTCAGGGACTCATGGGTCTTGTTTAGGCCCAAGGAAATTCAACACAATAACACTTTATATATTATTATTATAATTATAGTTATGATAACTCTTCCTCCAGGCTCGATCCTTTGGAATACTATCTTTCAACAGGCCTATACTTTAGTAACACATCGAAAATGTTTACCTTATATATTGTTTAGTTATCAGTTGGACTCTAGGTTCGTCCACCTTTTACTTCCCTCGACTATTCTTGGATGAGCGTATTTCTCCCTTCAGAAGATGTCGCCGGGAAATCCTCATACGAACTTTCCCCCGAACTGAGCAGAGTTCGCCTTAGAATTCTGCTCCTGTTGGTCCCTATAAGTTTATTCTGACCAAACTTGTTGCTAATTTATCTTGTTTTTTCCTTTATTGTGTGTTTCAGTTGCAGCCAATACACCCTTGACCTTATCCATCTGAACCTAAACTTCTCCATCAGCCACAACCTCACCAAGAACAGCAGCATCACAGGTATCTTCTCAGCCACAAAACACCACACTGACAATGAAAATAAACCTGGCCACGTACAACGTCAGGGGCCTAAACAGCCCTAGAAAGTGTCATGTAATATATCATGAGACCAACAGGCTGGGTTCTGATGTTGTGTGTCTTCAGGAAACGAAATTTAAAAGAGGCGCTCACCCTAACTTTTCCCACAAAAACTTCCCCCACATATATGAATCATCGGGATTAAAGAAAAAGGCAGGAGTCCTTACTATGATAAAAAACTCCATCAACTTTAAATTCATTGAAGAACTAAGAGATGAGAAAGGCCATTATCACATCCTAGTTTGTAGCATCAATAACTCAATTTTTACTATTGTAAACGTCTACGTCCCCAACACGGGTCAAATTAGATTCTTAAATAAGCTTCTAAAGAAAATCAACCTAATAAAGAAGGGTTCCTTAATATTCGCAGGAGATTTTAACATGGTCCCAAATGGAAAATTAGATTCCTCAGCCCCCAATAGACGTAAAACAGAAACGTTAAACAACTGGATTTATTACAACGAATTCTTTGACACTTTTCATTGTCTAAACACGACCTCAATCGAGTATAGTCATTATTCAGATGTCCATCACACTGCTTCTCGTATTGACCTAATTTTAACAGATATTTTCTCACTTCCCAAATTTACTTCCATCTCTATCCACCCTAAAACGGTCTCTGACCACGCTCCAGTAGTAGCTACATTCACTGTTGGCCCGGCCACCAACCAACAGTTCCTATGGAAATGCAACTCCTCATTACTCAATATTCCACACTATAATGCAGAGATTACTACAGCCTTATGAAATTACTTCAAAGAAAATGATACTGAACTTTCCAGCCCTTTCACCTATTGGAATGCTCATAAGGCCGTTCTGCGAGGAATCCTAATCAGGATATCCTCGAGACATAAAAGGGCAAACAGGGAAAAAATAACAGATCTGCAGAATCAAATCAAAATCAAAGAAACCATGATAACCGACAATCCCAATTCAGATATTGACGTACGCTCAGAACTCTCCAGGTTAAGACAGGAGCTTAGGGCCTGGATTTTCTCGTTTCATGACTCAGCAGTCAAAAACCACCGCTTTAAACAATATCAGAATCTAAATCGGCCATCCCGCTATATGACTAACATCTTGAAAAATTTTAGACGGAAAAACAGGATTGACACCATTCTCTCCACCAAAAACCCCCCCTTCCCACCCACAGGACATAGCTAACTCCTTCGCTACATTCTATGAGAATCTCTACAACATCAATCAAAATTCCTCCCTCCCCTCTCCAAGTCATTCAGATATCACTTCTTTTCTAACCAAAATTAATCTCCCGAAACTAGATGAAGTTGACAAATCTACCCTATCATCTCCTTTCACTGAAAAAGAAACTCTAGATGCAATAAACCACCTTAAAACCTTCAAAGCTCCCGGCCCTGACGGGTTTACGAATAATTACTATAAAACTTTTGCCGAAATCCTTGCACCCCACTTGACGAAAATTTTTAACACAGCTTCTACTTTGGGCTATTTCCCCAAGGAAATGCTCGAGGCCACCCTTATTCTTATCCCCAAACCCAATTCGGACACAACCCTCATGAAAAACTTTCGGCCAATTTCGTTAATAAATACAGACATCAAACTATATGCTAAATTATTATCAAACAGACTGAACTCCATACTCCCTAAGCTAATCAACAAAGATCAAATCGGGTTTATAATCAATAGACAATCTACAGACGGCACCAGAAGATTGATCAACCTTATGAAACTCATTAATACACATAAAACCAAATCCATTATAGTTTCTCTTGACGCCGAAAAGGCCTTCGACAGATTAAATTGGGACTACTTGTTCGCCACTCTAGCCAAATTTGGCTTTCATCATGAACTAATCACTAGCATTAGAGCATTATACACTGCACCATCGGCCAAAGTTTACGTTAACAATCACCTTTCAAAAGTCCTCCAAATATCCAATGGTACAAGGCAGGGTTGCCTGCTTTCCCCTCTACTGTTTGCCCTGGCAATTGAACCCCTAGCTCAGTCTATCAGAGATAACCCGGATATTCATGGCATTAAAGCAGGTGATAAAGAATATAAAATATGCCTCTTCGCAGACGACATTCTCACCCTGTCAGATCCAATCAAATCAATTGTTAAAGTCCAAGAACTTCTGCTGAAGTTTTCGGACATTTCCTGTTTCAAAGTCAACGTTTCAAAATCCAAGATGCTATCCCTTCATTTAGACAGCGACCAAATTAACTCCATCAGCCGCTCTTGTCCTTGGAGCTGGACTTCAGACTACATTACATATTTGGGACTTAAATTTACCAATAATATCCCTTCCCTCATGCCTCTGAACCTAAAATCCCTTACAGAGACCATCTCAAAAGACCTAAAAATATATGGGGAGAAAAACCTCTCTTGGTGGGGTAAAATTATAACATTTAAAGCCTATATCCTCCCCAAAATAGTATATCTTTTTAGATCACTCCCTTTACCCATTTCCACCCCCGCCCTTACCAACCTTCAATCCATGACAAACAACTTTGTTTGGAACGGGAAAAAAGCCAGAGTTGCAAAAAATATTTTATATGGCAACAGGAGATTTGGTGGAGCTGGCCTTCCGAATATCTCAGCTTACTATTCCTCACTCCTTGTCAAAAACAGCCTCCCTTGGTGGTCAACCGAGGACCCTCCGGCATGGGTCAACATTGAAAAGGCGTTAAACAACAATAGGTCTCCTTCCCTTCTCGTCTTGGAGTCTATCCTTCTCAAAAAGGTACATTCCATCACGCATCCAATCTTCCGCGCAACACTAGAAGCTTGGGGTCTCTTAGCTAAACAACAAAAAGGCCTCACTAATACTGACCCGTTAGGACCTCTATCCCTTAACGTAATTGCGTCTCTTTTTCAGCTAGAACTGCCCTCCATCTGGTCCGACCATGGTGTCAAAAAATTAAAGGATCTTTGTGGACACAATCACATCTCTTCCTTTAGCGATATGAAACACAAGTTCAGTATTCCATCATCAGCATTTTAGGACTATATTCAACTAAAAGAATTAGCAACTACACTTAGGAAGAAAGACGCTAAACCCTCTGAACCTTTCTTTAATCTCACTAACAACATAAACCATTGCCTTTTCTGGAGGGTTTCGTACATTTATATGTGGTTCAATAAGAGCCACGAATTCATCAAAACAAATAATATAATTAAGTGGGAGACGGAACTTGGGATAAGCCCAGGGGCAGCAGACTGGGAGCAGGCTTGTTCCTCCTCTATGTCCGCCACGTTATCTATGTCTCTTCTGGAAACCCATCAGAAAATCATCTCCCGTTGGTACTATACCCCAGCCAGACTAGCCAGGATATCCAGAGATCTCCCCATTATGCTGGAGAGGATGCGGACAACACGGGAACCTTCTTCATATATTGTGGTTTTGTCCGGTGATCAAATCTCTTTGGAGAGATATCTCTCTCCTAATAAACTCCCTTCTCCAAAAACCCATCACCCTCTCACCTCAACTGGCCTTGCTATCTATCACCCCACAAGAACTAAATCAAACTCTTCCCCCTTTAATATTTCATATCCTTCTTATTACCAAAAGTTCCATAGCTTTTCATTGGAAACGACCGGACATTCCAACCATTGAAGATATAAGAGACAAAATCTCCCTACATAAATCTTTTGAACTAAAACTAGCCACTATTAACAATAATATTGGCCATTTCTCCCGCAAATGGTTCAGATGGATTGCATTATTTCCCTCAAGCTAACTCTACAGCAATTGCTGCACTGATACTATGTTGTTTGTTCTTTTCTCTGTTCCAGAGATAATCTGGCGACTGTTAAACATATAGTTATAGTATTGTTCTGGTTATAAAATAACCCAGTTAATTATACTACACCGCTAATGTCTTGAAAATAAAAACTTGTTCGGACCATTTGGTCCTTCCCCCCCTTTTTTCCCTTCCCTCCTCACCCTCCCATCCCCTCCCTGAGACCCCTTTTTCCTCACTATTGTAAAACCCCTTAATAAAATTGGTTTGAAAAAGAAAATGGGATGAGTAACGCCAAGTATTTGTCCCCCTTGTTAGGTGTTCTTGGTCCTTCCTGATACATTTTACACCATAATTACATATAGAGCGTCACTCTCTCTTTTTCCCGCAGAGCGGGTAAGGGAAAGCCCTAAACACTGTTTTATCAATTTTTTGTACTCTATCTCCACTCAGAGAAATAGTAGTTCTACAGAGCATTAACCCTCTCCTCTTTCCAGACTGTCTGCTAACTATGAACTTTGACATCTGTCATCTGACTGGAGCTCATTTTTTTAAATCTGTGTGTACTTAATGCACCACCTGTGTATGCTTCATGTGGTAATTCCTGAAGAAGAGGTTCAAAAAACCTTGAAACGCGTAGAATAAACCACTATCAAACGTTATTAACATTCTGGAAGTTCATCATTTGGGCAGCGCGGATGAAATCCACGTATTCCTTTGCAGAGTTATGGAAACTATTGAAGCAGGCCAAAAGTAAAAAAATGTTTTTAAAAATATTAAAAAAATAAAAAAATATAACAGTTCAAATCCCCCCCCCCCTTTCGCACCATTCAAAATAAAACAAAAGAAAAATAAAACATACACAAGTTTGGTATCGCCACGTTCAGAATCGCCCGATCTATCCATAAAGAAAGGAACAACCCGATCACTAGGCGGCGTAGTGAGGAAAAAAAGGCAAAATGCCAGAATTAAGGTTTTTTGGTCACCGCGACATTGAATTAAAATGCAATAATGGATGATGAAAAGATCGTATCTGCACCAAAATGGGATCAATAAAAACATCAGCTGGGCGCACAAACAATAAGCCCTCACCCAACCCAAGATCATGAAAATGGAGCAATTTTTTCCCAACAATTTTTGGATTTTTTTACCACTTAAATACAAAAGAACTGAGACATGTTTGGGGTCTATGAACCTGTAATGACCTGGAGAATCATAATGGCAGGGCAGTCTTAGCATTTGGTGAATATGGTAAAAAGAAAATCCAAAAAAAGTTGTGGTATTACACTTTGTTTGCAATTTCACCGCCCTTGGAATTTTTTTCCCATTTTTGAGTACACGATATGGTAAAACCAATGATGTTGTTCCAAAGCACAACTTGTCCAGCAACAAACAAGCCCTCACATGGCCATACTGACGTAACATAAAAAAGTTATGGCTGTGGGAAGAAGGGGGGCGAAAAACAGAAACGCAAAAACGAAAGGGCAAGGTCTCTAAGGGGTTAACAAACCCTATTTTTCCTTCCCCATTCTCCTCCTTAACCCTTTCTCCCCTTTATTCTGCCTCTCTCTCTTTCATGACTTTACATTTCTCTTTTTTGCTGTTGTTTGGTTCTTGTCTGTATTACTGGGTATTTATAATCGGTCTCTCCCCTTTTTCTTTACCCCATTTATGTAAATAAATCTTTAATAAAAACTACTTTACCATAAAAGGCGCCCGCTGTGCGCCCAAGGACGCGGCTGATCTGTGCCGATTTGGGCCTTTTTCTTCTCTTCTATGTGTCTAAAATAGCAGGTAAAAAACTGCAGAAATTTTATTAAGTGCAGAATCAAAGCTTTTCTGTCCTCTAAAAAGCGCATTATAACCGCGGCTTCACCTCTGCACCAAGAACGCATCAAATAAGGGGGAGAAGATCGTTATTGGAGATGGTGCGGATCCTGCAGAAAACAAAAACACCCTATTTTTGCAGTGTGTGAACACGGCCTTACAGACACAAATAAGCCGGGTGTCGTATAGTGACGCTACATAAAGAGGAGAACGTTCTGGAGGCTCCGACTGTGAATGACGGCACAAAAAATAATCCCCAGGTCCCACGCACGCTGGACCAGAGACCCATGAAGCCACCTGCTCATCTCTAGTCCCAACTGTCCCGGATACAGCAGTCAGTCCCGGATTTGGGTCTATACCCTGCAGTCTCAGGCGTCTGCTGAATTTTCCTCACTACCAGTGTCCCTCTGACAACTCCTCCTGCCGGGGGAGAAAGCAGTGGTAAATGGCCGTGGATTAGGGTGATGCCAAAATTTGCTGCTATGCGCGTCGCATGATCTGTGCCTCTTTCTGTGCTTCAAAAGATGTGAGGTGTGCACAGTTACTTGGTGTAACATTGGTGGATGTGGACCCACTGCACCATCGGCCAGGCTTACTCTAAAGAGGTCTAACTAGGTGTCCACCAGGACTTCACTAGAGCTACTGGTGCAGAGGATAGGCTGGACAGCCGGTAGACACCAGGAACTACTCCAGGGTAGTCCCCAAGACTACCTCAGCTGATTGGTGGGTCAGAGACTCGAGTGTGAGGTACAACAGGCAAAGTGAACTGCCTAGGAATCAACATCAAGCAGAGGGCGGATGGTGGAGCTGCCTAATATAGGACCTGCCAGCATGGGATAGGCTGGGGAACCTAATCTGTGAAGGACACAGCAGGGTTAAATTCCTGTACAGACTGGCCAATCTCCCTAAGGCTAAAAGGAAACAACATGCTGATGTGGCGCTCCTGAGGCTCAGCCGCCACAGAGGTACTGCACCTCCTCCTGAGGTGTGGTACCCCACCATTCAGGTAAGGTGGAAACTCCTGACCACACTCCAACACCTGCACCCCACACCACAAAGTAGTGTAGCAAAGCACCTTCGGCGGCTCCCTGCTTGGAGTGTAGCAAAGCACCCATTGGTGGCTCCCTGCTTGGAACACGAAACGTGCTGGGTGGAGTTTAGTTTACATTAAAGAGAGCGGGGAGAGTTTGGGAGAGGAGTCAGTTGTTGAGTAAGGAAAGAGAAGAAGATCCCCGGAGAGAGGGATAGATGGATGGAAGTGCTGCAGCATATCCCAGTGACCTGGGTCTGCTGGCACGGAAAAGGAAGAGACAGAGAGCAACATAGACTGAAAGCCTGATTTTCCATAGAAAGAAAGATTAGTAAGGAACGTGAGGAGTAAAAGAGAACAGAGGACGTGGGTTAGAAGAGAACCCTTCCTAGAAGTTCTAAGCGCAAGGCCGGGGCCCGGTCCCCGAGGTGGCATGGATACTAATGGTCCTGCAGCAGACACCGGAGGAATAGAAGGAGTGACTGCTTTATTCCCACACAAGACTTGGGGGCACAACAGCAACTGGATAGTGAGCCGGGACTTAGTAGCAAGGAGTCCCCGAAGCAGGCTACAGCTGCCTGCTGTACCAGTAGAGTTCATAAGAACATCGGACAGGAGGAACTCCAGTGTAACTCAGTACTAGGAGTGCTTCATTTAAAGGCGCTATAAGAGGAGACGTTTAGAAAGGCACATGTTGGCGGAGTGTTGGAAAGGAGTATTCCATCTGGCCTGGAGGACACGGCACAGAGGCAGGCACCTGTTTGTACCACAGACTGTGAGTAAAGCTTTGGAACTACATGCCCTGGTGTCCTCTACTCATTCCCGCATCACACACACCTGGCACCGCTGCATCCCTGTGCCTACACTGCACCATTCCTGCAACGCGTCTCTACACTGCCCTGGGACTACAGCCCTGCCTGTGGAGGGCTATAACATCACTGCTGCATCACACCATCTGTCCCAGAGGATCTGTCTGCAGTGTCGGCTTACATCTCTATTGCCGAACGCCACAGGTGGCGTCACGAATCACTCATAAACTTTCATCACTCTAAGCACACTGCAACAACTCCTTTTACAATGGGCGCCCAGGGCCATGGGCTGGGTCCCAGCTGCCGTGACATCTCCCATTGAAGCTCATCGGGCCCGGTACCGAGTACCCCACAGCCCTGAGAGGGCGACCCAACTTTGGTGTCACGAACAGGATGATGAAATCCGATGCCATCGGGTTCTGTGTGCCTAAGACTCAAATCTTTTGAAATGTGCAGAAGACCCAATTTAATAGACTGTAAAATGAACGCTAAGGCTAAGTGCACACGTTGCAGAAAATTTCTGCACAAAAACCTGAATCCCTTCCAAGAAACCGCACCTATTTTTCCGCGGCGTTTTTTGCGCGTTTTTTGCGCGGTTTTGATGCGTTTTTGATGCGTTTTTTACCGCAGCGGTTTCTAAAAGCATGGGAGAAGCCTAAACCGCGGAAAAAAACGCAAAATTAATGTGCATGCTGCGGTTTTTACCGCAATGCGTTTTTTTCGCGGTAAAAAACGCATCAATGTGCACAAAAAGTGCAAAATGCATAGAAATGACTGTGCACCTTATTTTTAGCGGTTTTATAGCGGTTTTATAGTGAAAACCGCTAAAAAAACGCTGTGTGTGAACACAGCCTAAAAATGGCCGCCGGTGTGGTGAAGAAGGGCGTGACAATATGGGTGATCCTAAGAAAAGAGCGCGGACAGTCCCGGGCCTCCCCTGTCTGAACTTCTATGCGACAGCAACATGGCCCCCCCCGAGGGGTTCGTATACTGGCTTGGTATGAAGAAGTAGGAAGAAGACGCCGCCCTCAGAAGGAGGGGCGAGAGCCAGTGGCGGGAAAAGAGCCCAGGCAGGAAGAATGCAAGAACACCATATTGGAAGGAGAAGGTAGGAGGCCTGTGGAGCACGAGGAGGTTGAGCTGAATCTCCCCGGCGCAATGGCTGAAGGCTCTGACCCGGCTTCCAGGATGAACCGCCAGCAGCTGGAAGACGAGATTGCCCAGCTGGCGCACCGTTTACAACTGAGACACGAAGCCTTATGGACCTTGAATCTGCAGCGTGCCCAGGGGGGGCCTACACCCGCGGTACCCCAGTCACCGGTACCCGCCATCGCTGCACCGGATCTCCCCCAGGCAAATCCTGTAGAGCCTGCGACCGCTGCAACACCACCTGCAGCATCCTTTGCAATCTCTCCATTACCATTGCCACTGTGTGAGGCTTTGGGAGTTGAAGCGGAGGAAGAGGAGCTCCCGTCTGGACCTGACGCGGCCGCGCAGGTCCCACCGGAGGCCCCCGCGGACCGGGAGCCGCCATCTGTTCCACCGCCGTCACTCATATCTACCCGGGCAGCCCTGACTACCACTGTTGCCACCAGGACCCGCACCGTGCCTGCACCGGAGCCGAGACTGCACCTTCGGGAGGCACTAGGTATAGATGCTGGCCCTCCTAACGGGCTACCCCCCCCGAATTCTCATTGTCGGAGGCTGGCCTGCTGGAGCTTGAAATGGGGGTATTGGATGAGTCGTCCAGGGGCATTAGGCTGACGGAGATGGGAAGGTGGAAGAAATCCCTGCTGAGGAGGGTGCGGTTGGAATAGGCCGCACCATACGACACCTTCAGGGCTTGGACGAGTCTAGGCCGCTTCGGGACATTGAAACGCATCATGGGCTCTCTTGGCCGCAGCTGCAAAACCCCCATGTAGCCTCCTACCTACGTCAACAGGCCACGGCATCCCTAGATATTAGACCAAGGACCAGAGCAGCAGTACCCCCAGAGGATGAAGAACCTTATCCATTGATACCAGCTGCCACTCCTATCGACTTACTGGTGGCAGAGACATCACCAGCAACAGCTGATATGCCTACCCCTGCTGTACCTCAGGCAGCAGCTGTCTCCAGAATCTGGATACCCAGAGCATCTCCCCTGGAAGCAGCCCAAGCAACCAGCTTCCAGAACCCCAGGAGGGGATAACCAGCCATAATGTTGATGTAAACTAACTTTTGTTACCCAGGAGGGTATTTCCACCTTAGTGCTTGTTTTTCTATTTTGGTTATCATGTTTTTGTTTTCTTGTTTTTTCCCATTGGATCCAGTTGTTGCCCAGTTTGATTGGTAGCCGTTACACTTGAACTGTGGAGATCATGGACGTTGAGTGATCCAGAACTGCTAATGTAAATAGTTTGCACCTCTTTAGGTGCTCTCTCTTGGTTTTACATAGGAACCTTCCCTTGGAACAAGGACTACCTCGTTATAAGGACATTTCCAGACATGATGGCCGGTCCAATGTCTACTCTTTGCACTTAGTAATAATGCTTAGTATTTTTGAACAAGAAACTAGAAAGTGATAGTGTGTAGTGAAAGTATTAATGACATATTTCATAGGGTTTAATTGAGAAAGAAATATAGTGAATGTTTTACAATGTTTGAATAAAGATATGAGAATTATTAATAATAATAATAATCTTTATTTATATAGTGCCAACATATTCCGCAGCGCTTTACAGTTTAACAGTTTCAAAACACAAGCCATAAGTAACAACGTTAACAATGCAATAATTAAAGCAAAATAAGACGAAATAAGACGACCCTGCTCGTGAGAGCTTACAATCTACAATGAGGTGAGGGAGATACAAAGTACAGGTGTGTATTTACAATTGGATATTTACAATGAAGGTCCAGCCATCTTGAGGGAGTGAAGGATGGATGGAGATAGTGAATGGGCTACACACGCACACTTACACATAGAATGACTTTGATTAGTGAACGTGATAAGCCACTCTGAACAAATGTGTTTTGAGGGAGCGCCTAAAACTATGCAAATTGAGGTTAGTCCTAATTTATTGGGGTAGAGCATTCCAGAGGATAGGAGCAGCACGGGAGAAGTCTTGGAGTCGGGAGTGGGAGGTACGGATTAGTGCAGAGGTTAGTCGAAAGTCATTTGCAGAGCGCAGCGATTGGCTAGGCCGATAGACAGAAATGAAGGAAAAGATGTAGGGGGGGCACGCACCGTGGAGAGCTTTGTGGGTGAGAACAAGTACTTTGAATTGGATCCTATAATGAATGGGCAGCCAGTGTAATGACTGACGAAGAGAGGACACGTCCGAGTACCGATTAGCCAGATGGACAACCCTGGCTGCTGCATTAAGTATGGACTGGAGAGGGGATAGTCGAGTGACAGGGAGGCCAATTAATTGAGCGTTGCAGTAATCCAAGTGGGAGTGGAACAATGCTACAGTGAGGGTTTTTGTTGTTTCCATGGTGAGAAAAGGGTGGATTCTAGAGATGTTCTTTAGGTGTAAGCGGCAAGAGTGGGCAAGAGATTGTATATGGGAAGTGAAGGAGAGATTGGTGTCAAACATAATGCCTAGACAGCGTGCCTGCTGCTGGGGTGTTATTGTGGTACCACCCACGGAAAGGGAAATGTCCGATTTAGGGAGGTTAGTAGATGGTGGGAGAATTGAACAAAAATATGCAGATGATGAACCAGACACCAGCAGTTGTCAATTAAGGGTAAGAAGAAGAAAAGTAGAAAATGTGAAGAATGACAGAAAGGCAATGTATTGCTAGAAAATGTGCTACTATTTGCTTCCATGGCACCTTAAATTAGGTAGCATAACTTTAAATATTGATAGACAGTTAAACTGTAACGTTCAAGAAACAGTGCCTCCCACATTGGGAAGTTTAGTATAAGACATGTTCATTATGCAATATAAAAATTTGTATGTTCCTGTATTGTCAACTTTGTTTCCCTTGCAGCCCGCGGACGTGCTGTGTTTAACGGGGGGGTATGTGGCACCCCTGAGGCTCAGCTGCCACAGAGGTACTGCACCTCCTACTGAGGTGTGTACCCCACCATTCAGGTAACTTGGAGGCTCCTGACCACACTCCAACACCTGCACCCCACACCACAATGTAGTGTAGAAAAGCACCTTCGGCGGCTCCCTGCTTGGAGTGTAGCAAAGCACCCATTGGTGGCTCCCTGCTTGGAACAAGAAACGTGCTGGGTGGAGTTTAGTTTACATTAAAGAGAGCGGGGAGAGTTTGGGAGAGGAGTCAGTTGTTGAGTAAGGAAAGAGAAGAAGATCCCCGGAGAGAGGGATAGATGGATGGAAGTGCTGCAGCATATCCCAGTGACCTGGGTCTGCTGGCACGGAAAATGAAGAGACAGAGAGCAACATAGACTGAAAGCCTGATTTTCCATAGAAAGAAAGATTAGTACGGAACGTGAGGAGTAAAAGAGAACAGAGGACGTGGGTTAGAAGAGAACCCTTCCTAGAAGTTCTAAGCGCAAGGCCGGAGCCCGATCCCCGAGGTTGTATGGATACTAATGTGTTATGAATGAGTCACCGGAGGAGAAAACAAAAATACAAGCTAAGTCCAGAAAACCGGAGAGGTTGGTAGCTATCGGATTGCAGACCCTTAATCCTATCCACACAACTAACAGTAGCCGTGGGGGGTTCCTACGGTGCCCTAGACCCCTCGTCACAGCCGGAGAACTACATAAGCCTAAAGAATTAAAGGGGAAATCTAAACTGCCCCAGAGCAGACCCCAAAGCAATAGACAGCCCCCAACATGTATTGTCGGTGAAATACAGATGAAAACACAAACTCAGACAGAAAGACAGGCTGAGCAAACGATGGGGCCCAACTAACTAGATAGGACAGGACAGAAAAGATGCTGGCTGCAATCCGCAAAAAACCCTACCAAAAATGTCCCAACCGTCTGATAGGGAAAAAGGCCCTGAAGTCGCTAGACTTCAAAATCACTATATCAGCACTCAGGTATATTCTGAAAACAGAGCAAAGAGATAAACTGATCAGAGACAAAAATGGAATTCAGCCAGTCCCAACCAGGATGAATATCAGATGCAGGGACCCAAGAATTATCCTCCTGGCCATAACCCTTCCATTTAACCAAATACTGGAGTCTCCGTCTAGCCAGACGAGAATCCAGTATCTTCTCAGCCTCATATTCCACATTACCTTCAACCAATACAGGGTCAGGAGGTGCCACCACAGGAACTACTGGCTCAACAAACCTCTTTAACAGAGACTTATGAATCACGTTATGGATCTTAAATGTAACAGGAAGAGCCAATCGAAAAGAGACCGGATTAAGAATCTCCAAAATCTTGTAAGGTCCAATAAATCTAGGTTTAAATTTTGGAGAAGCCACCTTCATAGAGATATTCTTTGATGACAACCAAACCATATCACCCACCTTAAACCGGGGACCAATGGTCCTATGCCGGTTGGAAAACCGCTGGGCCTTTTTCTGGGAGAGAGACAACTTATCCACCACTTGGTCCCAGATCTGGTGCATTCTCTCCACCACAGTGTCAACACCTGGGTAGGCAGAAGACTCCACCTGCCCTGAAGAGAATCGAGGATGAAACCCAAAGTTACAAAAAAAAGGTGACATCAAAGTGGCAGAACTAGCTCTATTATTTAAAGCAAATTCGGCCAAGGTCAAAAATGAAACCCAATCATCCTGATCAGCAGAAATAAAACATCTCAAATACGACTCCAAAGTCTGGTTTGTTCTCTCTGTCTGCCCATTGGTCTGAGGGTGAAACGCAGAGGAGAAGGACAACTGAATTCCCAGCTTGGAACAGAAAGTCCTCCAAAATCTAGAAACAAACTGAACTCCTCTGTCAGATACAATGTTCTCAGGAATCCCGTGCAAGCGAACCACCTGTTGCAAAAACAAGGGCACCAACTCTGATGAAGATGGCAACTTAAGGAGTGGTACAAGATGGACCATCTTAGAGAATCTATCACAAATCACCCAAATAACAGTCATTCTCTGAGAAACAGGCATATCAGAGATAAAATCCATTGAAATATGGGTCCATGGCCTCCGGGGCACCGGCAAAGGCATCAACAACCCACTAGAGCGAGAACAAGGTTTAGACCGGGAGCAAGTCCCACAGGACTACACAAAATTCCTGACATCACGAGACAAGGCGGGCCACCAAAAAGACCGACTCACCAAATTTCTAGTACCAAAAATACCTGAATGACCAGCCAATGCGGAGCAATGAACCTCAGACATCACTCTCTTTCTCCACTGGTCAGAAACATACAATTTTCCAATGGGACAACGCTCAGGTTTGTCCTCCTGAAACTCTTCCAGAACACGTCTCAAATCGGGCGAGATGGCAGAAAGAACTACCCCCTCACCTAAGATGGTAGCAGGCTTGGTCACAATAGGAGAATCAGCAAAGAAACTCCTAGAGAGAGCGTCTGCCTTGACATTCTTAGTGCCCGGAGGAAAAGAGACCACAAAATCAAAACGTGTGAAAAACAAGGCCCACCTAGCCTGTCTAGGATTCAAGCGTTTGGCCGACTCCAGGTAAATCAAATTCTTGTGGTCAGTAAGGACCACGACTAGAGTTGAGCGATACCGTCCGATACTTCAAAGTATCGTATCGGATGGTATCGGCCGATCTTTAAAAAAAGTATCGGTATCGCCGATTCCGATACCGGAAGTCCCATTCAAGTCTATGGGACTTCCGGTATCGGAATAAGAAAAACCCTTTCCTGCCCTTGTACAGCCTCTCTGGGGTCTGTACGGGCCTTTCGGGGGGCTGTGCCGGCCTGCCAGGGGGTCTGTGCAGGCTCCGGTGGTCTGTGCCGGCCTGCCGGGGGGCTGTGCCGGCCTGCCGGGGGGCTGTGCCGGCCTGCCGGGGGGCTGTGCCGGCCTGCCGGTGGTCTGTGCAGGCTCCGGGGGGCTGTGCCGGCCTGCCGGGGGGCTGTGCCGGCCTGCCGGGGGGCTGTGCAGGCTTCGGGGGTCTGTGCAGGCATCGTCCGATGGGACTACAAGTCCCATCGGGCGATGCCTGCTACCATGACAGTGATTGACACATTAGCCAATGATGGGACAGTAATAGTCCCATCATCCGGCTAATGTGTTGAATGTAAAAAAAAAATAAAAAAAATTACATGCTACATACATACAACATACATACTACATGCTACATACATACCACATATATACTACATACATACTACATACATGCTACATACATACAATACATTCATACAATACATACATAGACATACAGTACATATAACATAGAGTAACATACTTACCAATACTTGTCACATTGTTCCCCGAAGCCATTGTCTTTTCCGGAATAAATATTAACATAACAAACCACAAAAATACTCACCCACGATCTGAAGCAGTCCACGAGTGTGTCCCACGACGATCTTGGGTAGAGAACTGCAGCATCAGCTGATGCTGCCGTTCTCTACGGGCTGCAGGAATCCAATGACGGAAGGTAGGTATCCTTCCGCACTGTATTCCTCCGCCACTTAAAAAAAAAAAAAGTCCCTAGTCTCACTTTATGCCATTGCTGTGTGGGAATTTCCCACGCAGCAATGGCATAAAGTGAGACTAGGGACTTTTTTTTTTTTAAGTGGCGGAGGAATACAGTGCGGAAGGATACCTACCTTCCGTCATTGGATTCCTGCAGCCCGTAGAGAACGGCAGCATCATCTGATGCTGCAGTTCTCTACCCAAGATCGTCGTGGGACACACTCGTGGACTGCTTCGGATCGTGGGTGAGTATTTTTGTGGTTTGTTATGTTAATATTTATTCCGGAAAAGACAATGGCTTCGGGGAACAATGTGACAAGTATTGGTAAGTATGTTACTCTATGTTATATGTACTGTATGTCTATGTATGTATTGTATGAATGTATTGTATGTATGTAGTATATATGTGGTATGTATGTAGCATGTAGTATGTATGTAGCATGTATGTAGCATGCATGTAGCATGCAGTATGTATGTAGCATGCATGTAGTATATATGTAGTATGTATGTAGCATGCATGTAGTATATATGTAGTATGTATGTAGCATGTATGTAGTATGTATGTGGTATGTATGTAGCATGTAGTATGTATGTAGCATGCATGTAGTATATATGTAGTATGTATGTAGCATGTAGTATGTATGTAGTATGTATGTAGCATGTAGTATGTATGTAGCATGCATGTAGTATATATGTAGTATGTATGTAGCATGTAGTATGTATGTAGTATGTATGTAGTATGTATGTGGTATGTATGTAGCATGTAGTATGTATGTAGCATGCATGTAGTATATATGTAGTATGTATGTAGCATGTAGTATGTATGTAGTATGTATGTAGCATGTAGTATGTATGTAGCATGCATGTAGTATATATGTAGTATGTATGTAGCATGTAGTATGTATGTAGTATGTATGTAGTATGTATGTGGTATGTATGCAGCATGTAGTATGTATGTAGCATGCATGTAGTATGCATGTAGTATGTATGTAGTATGTATGTAGCATGCATGTAGTATGTATGTAGCATGCATGTAGTATGTATGTAGTATGTATGTAGTATGTAGTATGTATGTAGTATGCATGTAGCATGTATGTATGTGGTATGTATGTAGCATGTAGTATGTATGTAGCATGCATGTAGTATATATGTAGTATGTATGTAGCATGTAGTATGTATGTAGTATGTATGTAGCATGTAGTATGTATGTAGCATGCATGTAGTATATATGTAGTATGTATGTAGCATGTAGTATGTATGTAGTATGTATGTGGTATGTATGTAGCATGCATGTAGTATGCATGTAGCATGCATGTAGTATGCATGTAGCATGCATGTAGTATGTATGTAGCATGCATGTAGCATGTATGTAGTATGTATGTAGTATGTAGTATGTATGTAGTATGCATGTAGCATGTATGTATGTGGTATGTATGTAGCATGTAGTATGTATGTAGCATGCATGTAGTATATATGTAGTATGTAGTATGTATGTGGTATGTATGTGGTATGTATGTAGCATGTAGTATGTATGTAGCATGCATGTAGTATGTATGTAGCATGCATGTAGTATGTATGTCGTATGTATGTAGCATGCAGTATGTATGTAGCATGTATGTAGCATGTATGTAGTATGTATGTAGTATATATGTAGTATGTATGTAGCATGTAGTATGTATGTAGCATGCATGTAGTATGTATGTAGCATGCAGTATGTATGTAGCATGTATGTAGCATGTATGTAGTATGTATGTAGTATGTATGTAGCATGTAGTATGTATGTAGCATGCATGTAGTATATATGTAGTATGTATGTAGCATGTAGTATGTATGTAGTATGTATGTGGTATGTATGTAGCATGTAGTATGTATGTAGCATGCATGTAGTATGCATGTAGTATGTATGTAGTATGTATGTAGCATGCATGTAGTATGTATGTAGCATGCATGTAGTATGTATGTAGTATGTATGTAGTATGTAGTATGTATGTAGTATGCATGTAGCATGTATGTGGTATGTATGTAGCATGTAGTATGTATGTAGCATGCATGTAGTATATATGTAGTATGTAGTATGTATGTAGTATGTATGTGGCATGTATGTAGCATGTAGTATGTATGTAGCATGCATTTAGTATGTATGTAGCATGCATGTAGTATGTATGTAGCATGCATGTAGCATGCATGTAGTATGTATGTAGTATGTATGTAGCATGCAGTATGTATGTAGCATGTATGTAGCATGTATGTAGTATGTATGTAGTATATATGTAGTATGTATGTAGCATGTAGTATGTATGTAGCATGCATGTAGTATGTATGTAGTATTTTTTTTTTTTTTTTAACATTTAACACATTAGCCGGATGATGGGACTACTACTGTCCCATCATTGGCTAATGTGTCAATCACTGTCATGGTAGCAGGCATCGCCAGATGGGACTTGTAGTCCCATCGGACGATGCTTGCACAGACCCCCGGACATCAGCACAGCCCCCCGGCAGGCCGGCACAGCCCCCCGGCAGGCCGGTACAGACCCCCACAGGGTGCACAGACCACCGGCAGGCCGGCACAGCCCCCCGGCAGGCCGGTACAGACCCCCACAGGGTGCACAGACCACCGGCAGGCCGGCACAGCCCCCCGGCAGGCCGGTACAGACCCCGGGCAGTCCACACAGCCCCCCGGCAGGCCGGCACAGCCCCCCGGCAGGCCGGCAGAGACCCCCGGAAGGCCCGAAATGACGGCGCATCATGATGCGCACACACCGCGCATCATGATGACGTCAGGCTGTCAATCAACTTTGAACTTCCGATTCCGATGCCGAATTCCGATATTGAAAAAATATCGGAAGTCGGTATCGGAATTCCGATACAGCAAGTATCGGCCGATACCCGATACTTGCGGTATCGGAATGCTCAACACTAACCACGACTTGATGTTTAGCTCCCTCCAACCAATGTCTCCTCTCCCCAAATGCCCATTTCATGGCTAACAGTTCCCGATTCCCCACATCATAGTTACGTTCGGATGGGGAGAACTTTTGGGAAAAGAAAGCACAGGGATTCATTTTAGATGTTACAGGATCTTTTTGGGACAAAACAGCTCCTGCACCAATCTCAGAAGCGTCCACCTCTACCTGAAACGGGAGTGAGACATCAGGTTGCCGCAAAACCGGAGCAGAAGTGAACCTTCGCTTCAGCTCCTGAAAAGAAGAAACAGCCTCCGGAGACCAATTCAGCACATCAGCCCCCTTCTTAGTCAAATCAGTCAATGATTTGGCAATACCAGAAAAATTAGCTATAAATTTACGATAAAAATTAGCAAAACCCAAAAACTTCTGGAGGGCCTTCAAAGAAGTGGGCTGAACCCAATCATAAATGGCCTGTACCTTGGCCGGGTCCATTTCAATAGTTGACGGAGACAAAATAAATCCCAAAAATGAAATCCTCTGTACACCAAAAAGGCATTTCGATCCCTTGACATAAAGGGAATTCTCCCTCAAAATCCGGAACACAGTCCGAACATGTTCCACATGAGAGTCCCAATCCTTGGAAAAGATCAAAATATCATCGAGATAGATGATCAAAAATTTATCCACAAAGTCTCGGAAAATATCATTCATGAAGCACTGGAAGACAGAAGGGGCATTAGTGAGCCCAAAAGGCATCACCAGGTACTCAAAATGTCCCTCCGGAGTATTAAATGCCATCTTCCATTCATCCCCCTGCTTAATGCGAATAAGATTATACGCCCCCCTGAGGTCAAGCTTGGTAAACCAGCAAGCACCTTTAACTCTGGCGAATAGATCAGAAATCAGGGGTAACGGATACTGATATTTAACAGTAATTTTGTTGAGGGAACGATAATAATAATAATAAATTTTATTTTTATTTTTATAGCGCCGACATATTCCGCAGCACTTTACATTTCAGAGGGGATTTGTACAGACAATAGACATTACAGCATAACAATAATCACATAACGTAGATTATAACAAATACCAAGAGGAAAGAGGGCCCTGCTCGCAAGCTTACAGTCTATGAGGAAAGAGGGAAACACGAAAGGTGGGTGGTAACAGTTACCCTGATTGTATGGACCAGTCATAATGTTAAGTGTGTAACAGTACAGACACAGAGGGCTAATGGAGGCATAAAGCATGTGGGAACATGATGCGGGGAACCTGGTTATGGTAAAACTTTTGGCTCTGCCACACAGGGATAGATTAGGTTAATGTGTTGGGGTGGTAGGCCAGTCTGAATAAATGCGTTTTCAGGACACGCTTAAAATTGTGGGGATTGGGGACTAATCGTATTGACCTGGGAAGTGCATTCCAAAGAATTGGCGCGGCACGTGTAAAGTCTTGGAGACGGGAGTGGGAGGTTCTGACTATTGAGGATGCTAATCTCAGGTCATCAGCAGAACGGAGGGCGCGGGTAGGGTGGTATACTGAAACAAGGGAGGAGATGTAGGGTGGTGCTGAGCCATGGAGGGCTTTGTGGGTGAGGGTAATAAGTTTATACTGAATTCTGGAGTGGATGGGTAGCCAGTGTAATGACTGGCACAAGGTAGAGGCATCGGTGTAACGATTGGTGAGGAATATGATCCTGGCAGCAGCATTCAAGACAGATTGGAGGGGGGAGAGTTTGGTAAGAGGGAGACCGATTAGAAGAGAGTTACAATAGTCGAGACGAGAATGAATAAGAGAAACAGTAAGAGTTTTTGCAGAGTCAAAGGTAAGAAAAGGTCGAATTCTAGAAATGTTTTTGAGGTGCAGATGACAAGAGCGAGCCAGTGATCGAATGTGGGGGGCAAAGGAAAGCTCGGAATCAAGTATAACCCCAAGACAGCGGGCCTGTTGCTGGGGAGTAATAGTGGAACCACACACAGAAATGGCAATGTCGGGTGTAGGTACATTAGTAGAGGGAGGAAACACCAGGAGTTCAGTCTTTGACAGGTTCAGTTTCAGATATAGTGAGGACATGATATTAGACACAGCGTTTAGACAATCGCCGGTGTTTTCTAGAAAGGCTGGCGTGATGTCAGGAGAAGAAGCGTATAATTGGGTGTCATCAGCATAGAGATGGTACTGGAAATCAAATCTACTGATTGTTTGACCAATAGGGGCAGTGTACAAGGAGAAGAGGAGGGGACCTAGAACCGATCCTTGGGGGACCCCAACAGTAAGGGGAAGATGAGAGGAGGAGGAACTGGCAAAAGATACAGTAAAGGAGCGGTCGGAGAGATAGGAGGAGAACCAGGAGAGAACGGTATCCTTGAGGCCAATGGAACGGAGCATAGTGAGGAGGAGCTGATGATCCACAGTGTCGAATGCTGCAGAGAGATCCAAGAGAATTAGCATGGAGTAGTGACCATTTGATTTAGCTGTTAGTAGATCATTAGAGACTTTAGTGAGGGCAGTTTCAGTGGAGTGTAAAGATCGGAAACCGGATTGGAGAGGGTCGAGAAGAGAGTTTTCTGAGAGATAGCGGATAAGACGGGAGTGGACCAGGCGTTCCAGGAGTTTAGAGATGAAGGGAAGATTAGAGACAGGTCTATAGTTAGCGGCACAGTTTTGGTCGAGGGATGGTTTTTTAAGTAGTGGATGTATGATGGCATGCTTAAATGAGAAGGGAAAAATACCAGAAGAGAGAGAGAGGTTAAATATTTTAGTTAGGTGAGGGGTGACAGCAGGGGAAAGGGACTGAAGGAGCTGTGACGGAAATGGGTCACTGGTGCAAGTAGTTGGGCGAGAAGATGCAAGGAGCCTGCTTACTTCTTCTTCTGTGACTGGTTCAAAATCAGAGAGTGAGTTCGATGCAGTGGGGGAGGGAGGACAGTGCATGGTATGAGGTGATTGGGAGATAATTTCCTGTCGGATCTGGTCAATTTTTTCTTTGAAGTAATTGGCCAGATCGTCAGCTCGGAGCTCCGTGGTTGGGGCCTGTACTCTTGGATTGAGTAGAGAATGAAAAGTGTCAAAGAGACGTTTCGGGTTATTGGACAGTGAGGTGATGAGGGTATTGAAATAGGTTTGTTTGGAGAGGTGAAGGGCAGTGTTGTATGTTCTAAGCATAAACTTATAATGGATGAAATCTTCGGGTAGATTGGATTTTCTCCACAGACGTTCGGCGCACCTGGAGCACCGCTGCAGGAAACGTGTTTGCACCGTGTGCCAGGGTTGTCGCCGTCTAGTCAATACAACGATAGTCAATACAAGGCCTTAATGAACCATCTTTCTTGGCCACAAAAAAAAACCCAGCACCTAAGGGTGAAGAGGATGGTCTAATATGACCCTTCTCCAACGACTCCTTAATATAGGATCGCATAGCCTCGTGCTCGGGTACTGATAAATTGAAAAGTCGACCCTTGGGAAATTTACACCCAGGGCTCAGCTCAATTGCACAGTCATAACTCCTATGAGGAGGCAAAGACGCAGACTCATTCTCACTAAATACATCATAAAAATCAGCCAGATAGTCAGGAACATTATGCGACTGGGGAGAGGTGGAGAAAACAGGAGCGTCACTAAGGGCACACCTACAACCCCAACTCACCAGAGATAAAGATTTCCAATCCAAAACTGGATTATGGATTTGCAACCAGGGAAACCCCAGAATGAGGGTATCATGCAAATTATGCAACACCAAAAATCTGCAATTTTCTTGATGGTCTGGGGCGACCCGCATTACGACCTGGGACCAAAACTGAAGTTTATTCTTCGCCAAAGGAGTAGCATCAATCCCCCTCAAAGGGATAGGCGTCCACAGAGGTGTCATAGGAAACCCACAATGTTTAGCAAAATCCAAGTCCATCAGGTTCAGAGCTGCTCCCGAATCCACAAAAGCCTTAGCGGAAAATGTGGACAGGGAGCAGATCAGAGTAATTGCCAGAAGAAACTTAGGTTGAACACCACCCACAGCAAATGTGTGTGCAAAACGTTTCTCTCATTTAGGGCAGACAGAAATAATATGAGAGGCATCTCCACAGAAAAAACACAGCTTATTACGCCTTCTGAACTCCTGACATTGCGCCCTAGACAAAACTCTATCACATTGCATAGGTTCAGACATTTGTTCAACAGGTGGCAACACCTCTCGTGCAGTTTTGCGTTCACGCAAACGCCGATCAACCTGAATGGCTAATGACATAGAATCGTCAAGACCAGAAGGAGCAGGAAATCCCACCATAGTATCTTTTAAGGTTTCTGACAAACCCTTTCGAAAGAGAGCTGCCAAGGCACCATCATTCCAGGTAGTGAGGACCGCCCACTTTCGGAATTTTTGACAGTACAACTCTGCAGAATCCTGACCCTGGCTCAATGCCAACAGGGCCTTTTCAGCCTGATCAATAGCATTAGGTTCATCATACAACAACCCCAAGGCCTGAAAAAATGTGTTCACATAAGTCAGAATAGGATGATCAGGTTTCAAAGAAAACGCCCAATCCTGGGGATCGCCGCGCAGCAAAGAGATGACAATTTTAACCTGCTGCGCGGAGTTCCCCGATGAGTTAGGCTTCAAGGCAAAAAATAATTTACAATTATTCTTACAATTCAGAAATTTAGACCGATCCCCAAAAAACACATCAGGAGTAGGGATCTTTGGTTCAGCAGCATGTGAATGAGCAAGATAGGTGGAAATTCCCAGCACTTCAGCAGTAAGCTGCTCCACACGATCAGACAATTGCTTAATCTCCATTGAGAAAAAATTCCCCCTACGGCCTCAGAGAAATAGAGGAAAAAATATACACAAAAAAAAATTCTGACACTTTTTTTTTACAATTCTTTCCTGCTATTGAGTACCCTAGAATCTGCGGTATGGCTGGTGATTCTATTATTAATGAGTCACCGGAGGAGGAGAAAACAAAAATACAAGCTAAGTCCAGAAAACCGGGGAGGTTGATAGCTATCGGATTGCAGACCCCTGATCCTATACACCACAACTAACAGTAGCCGTGGGGGGTTCCTACGGTGCCCTAGACCCCTCGTCACAGCCGGAGAACTACATAAGCCTAAAGAAGGAAAGGGGAAATCTAAACTGCCCCAGAGCAGACCCCAAAGCAATAGACAGGCCCCAACATGTATTGTCGGTGAAATACAGATGAAAACACAAACACAGACAGAAAGACAGGCTGAGCAAATGATGGGGCCCAACTAACTAGATAGGACAGGACAGAAAAGATGCTGGCTGCAATCCGCAAAAAACCCTACCACAAATGTCCCAACCGTCTGATAGGGAAAAAGGCCCTGAAGTCGCTAGACTTCAAAACCACTATATCAGCACTCAGTTATATTCTGAAAACAGAGCAAAGAGATAAACTGATCAGAGACAAAAATGGAATTCAGCCAGTCCCAACCAGGACTGGCTGAATATAAACACTAAGGAAACCAGACAAAATCTCATGGAATAATAGCAGGGCAAAAACTTAGCTTTTAGTAGACAGGAACTAAAACTGGATGCAAGAGCTCAGAGCAGAAAGGATCACCAGCAACCCTGCAGGGCGTCGGCTGCCTTATATCCACTCAGAAATTCCAGATATCCAATCACACTCCGCCTGTTCAGATGACAGGTTCTTCCCATCCCAATCAATTTCATTACCTCTCTTCACCAGCAGAGGGAGTTCATCAGACATCAAAGGTGAAGGGGAGAATGAACTCACAACACTAATGGTCCTGCAGCAGACACCGGAGGAATAGAAGGAGTGACTGCTTTATTCCCACACAAGACTTGGGGGCACAACAGCAACTGGATAGTGAGCCGGGACTTAGTAGCAAGGAGTCCCCGAAGCAGGCTACAGCTGTCTGCCGTACAAGTAGAGTTCATAAGAACATCGGACAGGAGGAACTCCAGTGTAACTCAGTACTAGGAGTACTTCATTTAAAGGTGCTATAAGAGGAGACGTTCAGAAAGGTACATGTTGGCGGAGTGTTGGAAAGGAGTATTCCATCTGGCCTGGAGGTTGACTGAGTCCCTGACCCGGAGGACACGGCATGGAGGCAGGCACCTGTTTGTACAACAGACTGTGAGTAAAGCTTTGGAACTACATACCCTGGTGTCCTCCACTCATTCCCGCGTCACACACACCTGGCACCGCTGCATCCCTGTGCCTACACTGCACCATTCCTGCAACGCGTCTCTACACTGCCCTGGGACTACAGCCCTGCCTGTGGAGGGCTATAACATCACTGCTGCACCACACTATCTGTCCCAGAGGATCTGTCTGCAGCGTCGGCTTACATCTCTATTGCCGAACACCACAGGTGGCGTCACGAATCACTCATAAACTTTCATCACTCTAAGCACACTGCAACAACTCCTTTTACAATGGGCGCCCAGGGCCACGGGCAGGGTCTCAGCTGCCGTGACATCTCCCACTGAAGCTCATAGGGCCCGGTACCGAGTACCCCACAGCCCTGGGAGGGCGACCCACTGAGAAGCTGCAGTGACCATAGTGAGAAGAGAGGCACTGACAAGGCATGTGAGGCACCATCATAACATCTGGTTAGGAGCCCACTCAGATGTCCTTGAGCTGAACCACTCGCTGCATCTCGGAACACATGTAATATTATCTTCACAGCAAGTAGTAAAGAAATCAGTGACACCTGTAAGATAAAAATGCCCATTACACTCATAGATGACTTCCTGATGGGTACAGTGTCTGAAATGGGGTAACTTTAGGGGGTCGTACGTTGTCCACGAACATCGGGGGCTTTACAACTGGCCCCCACAAGCTAGGACTGCCAAATTAGTGCTCCAAAAAGCAAAACAGTGACTCTCCCCATTGGAGCCCGGCCGTGTGCAGTCATTCCTGACCTCAGGTTTGGGAGAAATTTCTGTGTAAATTGTGGCTCCATTTTACTCTCTGTGAAATAGAAAAATTTGAGTCTAAAACATTTCACCTCGTACACACGCAGCTCCGCTCCGTACACCTCGTACACACGCAACTCCGCTCCGTACACCTCGTACACACACGGCTCCCCTCCGTACACCTCGTACACACACAGCTCCGCTCCGTACACCTCGTACACACGCGGCTCCGCTCCGAACACCTCGTACACACGCGGCTCCGCTCCGTACACCTCGTACACACGCGGCTCCGCTCCGTACACCTCGTACACACGCGGCTCCGCTCCGTACACCTCGTACACACGCGGCTCCGCTCCGTACACCTCGTACACACGCGGCTCCGCTCCGTACACCTCGTACACACGCGGCTCCGCTCCGTACATCTCGTACACACACGGCTCCGCTCCGTACATCTCGTACACACACGGCTCCGCTCCGTACATCTCGTACACACACGGCTCCGCTCCGTACACCTCGTACACACACGGCTCCGCTCCGTACACCTCGTACACACACGGCTCCGCTCCGTACACCTCGTACACACACGGCTCCGCTCCGTACACCTCGTACACACGGGGCTCCGCTCCGTACACCTCGTACACACACGGCTCCGCTCCGTACACCTCGTACACACACGGCTCCGCTCCGTACACCTCGTACACACGCGGCTCCGCTCCGTACACCTCTCACACACGCGGCTCCGCTCCGTACACCTCATACACACGCGGCACCGCTCCGTACACCTCGTACACACACGGCTCCGCTCCGTACACCTCGTACACACACGGCTCCGCTCCGTACACCTCGCACACACACGGCTCCGCACCGTACACATCATACACACACGGCTCTGCTACATCCACCCTGTAAACCCCTCCTGACCCCACACATAAACTTCCCCTCATCCGACACACTCTGAGGCCCCTGATCATGTGACCCCTGACTCCTCCCCTCCTGTGACCTCATCACAGGTCCTGTGTGCACAGAGCAGTCATATATGTGTCAGACACTCCTGGATCTTCTGCTTTCTGGGCCGGTTCCTCCTGTGAGTCCTATTAACCCTTTCACTCCCTGTATTCTCCTTTCTGACAGGACAATATCTGAATTCGGACAGTGTGACAGGAATTTAAGCAATGTGGAAGGAAAAAATGACAATTTTACTTTTTTTCCTCACAAAAATGTGACTTTAGCCCCAAAATTGGCAGCGTAACAAATCCTAATTTCCCACTGTAGTTTGTAGACTCCATATACAGATCCCTTAAGTGTGAAAAGAGCTGAATTCCCCACTTAAGTTATTGCATTTTGGAAATTGCCCCCACTGGGAATTTATCTCCAGGTAAAGCACAATTGTGTCTCCATGGGGGTTGTGCTCACAGCCCAACATCGTGTGGCCTCCAAAGAAATGCCACCCCGCACCATTACTGACCACTGCCAAACCGGTCATGCTGAAGGGTGTTGCAGGCAGCAGATCGCTCTCCACGGCGTCTCCAGACTCTGTCACGTCTGTCACATGTGCTCAGTGTGAACCTGCTTCCATCTGTGAAGAACACAGGGCGCCAGTGGCGAATTTGCCTATCCTGGTGTTCTGTGGGAAATGCCAAGCGTCCTGTACGGTGTTGGGCTGTGAGCACAACCCCATCTGTGGACGTCGGGCCCTCAGACCATCCTCATGGAGTTGTTTTGTAACCGTTTGTGCAGACACATGAACATTTGTGGCCTGCTGAAGATCATTTTGCAGGGCTCTGGCAGTGATCCTCCTGTTCCTCCTTGCATAAAGGTGGAGGTAGCGGTCCTGCTGCTGGGTTGTTGCCCTCATACGGCTCCCTCCACATCTCCTTGTGTACTGACCTGTCTCCTGGTAGCACCTCCAGCCTCTGGACACTACGCTGACTGACACAGCAAACCTTCTTGCCACAGCTCGCATCGATGTGCCATCCTGGATGAGCTGCACTACCTGAGCCACTTGTGTCAGTTGTAGAGTCCGTCTCATGTTACTACAAGTGTGAAAGCACAACCAACATTCAAAAGTGACCAAAACATCAGCCAGAAAGCATTGGTACTGAGATATGGTCTGTGGTCCCCACCTGCAGAACCACTCCTTTATTGAGGGTGTCTTGATAATTGCCAATAATTTCCATCTGTTGTCTATTCCATTTGCACAACAGCATGTGAAATTGATTGTCAATCAGTGTTGCTTCCTAAGTGGACAGTTTGATTTCACAGAAGTTTGATTTACTTCGAGTTATATTCTGTTGTTTAAGTGTTCCCTTTATTTTTTTGAACAGTGTATATAGATAGATTTTTTTTTCTTTACGTTGGAGGGTCCAATTCCAGCTATTGCTGTGGGATCTGTGATTTCTATCTACTCCACTGTGTACAGGATAATAGAGTATAATAAAGTAGTTATGGACGTGACGTAACTAACATTGTGCAGTGACTCTGCTTTCCATATAGTGATGGATATTTCTTGTTGCTGAAACTGTGATTTTTTTTCTACTTTAAACCTTTTTTAAACCCCTCTGATCAGTGCGATCATACAACATATAAGCCTCTGATGGCTCCGGTGATGCCCTGTACTACTGTAGTGCCGTGTATCATCACTGCCTGTCAGTGTAATACTAACGGCCCCATACACATGAGATCAGAGTTGGCTGATCGGTCATTTGGCAGACGGCGATCTCTCCTGACTCCCCCATACACACAAATATTCCAGCTTTCCTGTGGTCTGTATGAGAGAGTCGCCTCCAGACTCCTCTAGAGGAGGATTATCTACAGGAAGAACAAACGGATTATCCTCTGAAATTCAGGATGCCGGATCCTTCTCTGCCCTGACATCATCTGTCGGGAGGCCCCCAAATACATTATATGGTCGGCCAAACCCCCCGAAATCAGTGCTTTCATGTAACTTTAGCCTAATGTGTATGGGGGGTTATAAGGTAACTTATTGGACGCTGCCTCTGGCCCGATCTAATAGACCTTCATACATTGCAGCCCAGACCCCATTATTAGGCATGTAAGTATCGCAGTAACTAGGCCGCCCCATACTATCGAGTACTTGAAGGCGGGGGGCATTCAGCCAAACTCTGTCACACCTTCTTAGATGCCATGTTTGCTTTTCACAGCAGCAAGTGGTTAAACTGTCAGGGATTTGTTGCAGCCTCCTCTGTGCCGTCCCTGCGGTGTACATCTATGTTCTGGGGACCAAAAAGATTCATTTCTTTTTAATAAATGTTTAACATGTTAAAAATTATAAAATGTGTCTTCTGCTTTTTGCATATTTTTTTCTTCTTACAAGAATTGTTGGAGCCAATTTTCTTTAGAAACATTTTAATGTCGGCTTTTTCTGGAGTTTTTCTTGTAATATAGGAAAGTCTAAGGCCAGAAATAAACCCCATAAATCACTGTACATGGAGACTTTGGGATCAGATCATTTATGTCCGTTGTGATTTTGGAAACAAAAAATCTTTTCTAAAAGCCTCAAACTTCTGTGTGTGACTCAGAGCTGAGATCTAACGGGAGAGAAGATTCCAGTGCGGGGAAGACGGGAAACCTTCATATAGACGGCCGGTGGGGATGGAGGCAGTGACCGACTCTGGACAAATCTGACTCTAGAGCCGTAGTAGAAGATGAAGATGTCGTCCTCATCATGAAGGAGTTATTTCTCATGTCGCGTGTAATGAATATCTCCTGCAGTATTGCTAATGCCGATTCCAGTGTCAGTAATGAGACGAGAATTAGCATTATGGAAGATGAGTCTATGAGGAACGTGTTCAGCTGCCGACTCCGAGGAGGAAACTGCTTGTTGTCTGTGGCCTAAATATATAGGTTTTATTAGTAGATGTCAGGGAAGAAAACTAAACCCTGTAAGATAATAAATCTCCTCATATGTTTCCCTTATTATCTCCAGTAATTGTATTATTACACAGGATTCTTATGATGTTACATCGGATCATCTTCTTCTCATTCAGGTCTCTACAATATCGGATCCTCTCAGTGAAGATCTTCTACAGAAGAGAATTTTCCTGATTTCCCCATCAAGGATGGATATGGACAGAGACAAGATGGCGGAGAGGATGTTACACCTCACCCTAGAGATCCTCTTCCGTCTCACTGGAGAGGTGAGAGATTCTGATGACGTCACATTACATCATTCTTATCTATGGGAATAACAGATGGACAGAACTGGAGAGGTGAGGACTCTGGAAATGTCTGTAGTGAGATTTATTAATGTGTCTCTCCATAACCAGGATTACACAGTGGTGAAGAAGACCTCTAGTGATCGCTGTCAGGACTCTGTGTCTGAGGGATGTGGAAGACCCCTGAGCCCAATCACGGGGTCTCCACCTCACCCCCTGATCCATGAGGACATCAATGACCAGAAGATCCTAGAACTCATCTACAAGATGATTGAGCTGCTGGCTGGAGAGGTGACACTGCTGGGAATGCTGGGACATTATACAGTAACACTATGAAGGGATCGGGGGATGACGGTATCATTGTATGTGTCAGGTTCCTATAAGGTGTCAGGATGTCGCTGTCTATTTCTCCATGGAGGAGTGGGAGTATTTAGAAGGACACAGAGATCTGTACAAGGACGTCATAATGGAGGTTCCCCAGCCCCTCACATCACCAGGTAATAGACAGGACTAAATACACACGGCCTATAATTATCTGTATGTAGAGAATGAATTCAGTCCCTGTATGTGTTTCCTCCAGATCTATCCAGTAAGAGGACAACACCAGAGAGATGTCCCCGTCCTCTTCTTCCACAGGACTATAACCAAGAAGATCCCAGTGCTCCTCAGGATCATCAGGTAGATGGAGAGAAGGTGTCAGGAGATCTCCCCTATGATGTGTAGACGGCTGTGAAGGTCTTGTGCTCAGTCTTGTTTTATCCACCAGTATTATATGTTTTATACTTGTGTAATGAGAGCGGTGGAGATGGCAGGATTAGAGCTGATCATAGATGGGACTTCTCCATCTGTCGGTGACTTTTACAATATTTGTTTCAGGGTGAAGATCTGACCCATATTAATACTACAGAGACATATGTGAGGGGTGATGAGCGGTGTAAAGAGGAGATTCCCACATATGACTACCCAGGTGAGTAGTAACCACTGAATGCAGAGAAGTCACAGATTCCTCTCAGTCACCGGCTGTGGCTGCTTTATCGGTGGTGTAGTCCGGCCGTATTACCATGATCACCATTTTGCGTCTAGACCACAACATTATCCTCCACCCAAAACTGTTCTAATGACTTTGGGCATTGAAAGCCCTTTTCTATAGAACTTACGACCTGGAGGATCCACCCCCCCTGGGATTAGTGTGAGGGTGATCCCTTAAGGCAAGATCAATATGATTGCTTGTACTGACCCAACATAGGCCGAGTGCGCGCTTAAAGAGTCATACCGAACGCAGAGTTAGATGTCTACTCCTTTTCTCAGCAAAGGCTTGCACACAACTGAAGTTTATTCTCAAGACAAAGAGACAGGAGATGGGTGTCACACAATCTTCTGAGTAGCCAGTGTCAGTCTATGATAGGTCCATTTCAGCTTCACTTCCATATATGGTATCCAGTATCTCAGCTTCTGCATTCCAAGGATTCCTTCCAGGGTGTTGTCTGAAGACACAGACGCCATCTTGGTACACCATATCCGAACTGACTTATATAAGGTTTAATAATTGATTTCAGTAGCCATTCTCTCCTTCACATTAGGAGACGCTGACCGTTACCTGCCCAGATCTGTAACTATAAAGCCAACTGACAGCATACATAGAATGTGCTGACAAGATAGAAAATCACTTGTAGAAAAATATGTGCTTTATGTGGTGCTCTAATTACATATTCATCTGTATTACATCTAGCAAAATGTCACTGGCGATGTCGGCGCCTGCGCAGTAGTATCTATACGTAAGAGATAGAGGCTACTGCGCAGGCGCCACTGGTGTCATTTTGCTGGATGTAATTTTTTTTCTAAGCCTCACAATAGCCACAATATTATAGGCATTATCAACAATAATATCAATGCTATTATATGCATTATGTAATAATGGGGGGCAGGTCAGTGAGGGGTCAGCAATGACCAGCCAGGTCTTTCCCCGGAAGGAACAACCACGGGAAGGGCAGTCTCCAATGAAGGAAACCACCTATGCCAAAACATGGTATCCATCCACAGACAGCTGTTTCGGGGTATTGCCCCTCATCAGTGTGGAGTAGGAAACTGGCTGGTAGGAGCAATGCCTAGTAAAAGACTGTGAAAATGAGGATGAATGAACTCATGGAGATCAACATCCAACACTGCGGAGACACGATCACGTGTTTCTCAACGCAGTGATTCTAGAGCACTGCCCCCATCCCTTATGGGAAATATGCAAAACATGCAAAACAGAAGCCGCGGAGACACCATCACATGTTTCTCAACGCAAGCAATGACTACCCAGGTCTTTCCCCGGGAAGGAACAACCACGGGAAGGGCAGTCTCCAATGAAGGAAACCACCTATGCCAAAACATGGTATCCATCCACAGACAGCTGTTTCAGGGTATTGCCCCTCATTTTCACAGTGAGGGGTCAGCGACCTGTCATAAGCTAATACAGATGAATATGTAATCAGAGCACAACAAAGCCCCGCCCACAGCCCCGCCCCCGAGCACGAGAATATCATTAACTGAAAACTACAAATACAGATTACACAACAACCACAAGACGGATTTCATCACCAGGTATCATTGTAATCAGTATAACGGCGCTGACCTGACAGTGTCTGTAGGTTACTGAGCACAATCCTGCTGACAGGTTCCCTTTAAGACATCTCAGCTCTGCACTATTATACACAGTTCTCTTTAAATGTGTAATATTTCTTCTTGAAACTCATCTGACAGAAAATATTGGAGCTTACGATAGTTTAGATTGTGAGGTCACCGAGCCCCATACTCTAATTACCCCAGAGAGGTTTCACCACTAGCTGCTCATTTATTACTGATGGAGACTGTGGAGTTTGATCATTTCAGTAGATGTTATTGTCTATAGTCACAGTGTTTGATTACAGTAGTGTCCAAAATCCTCTGATTTAACCTCTTCCCGCAGCCAGTTTTGTGTTCCTAATCAGGCCCCATTATTAATATCTGACGTGTGTCACTTTATGTGGTGGTAAGTTTGGAATTCTTCACAAAGGATAATAGAAAACAGATGGATCTTACAAATTATTTTCCAGCTTCGCACTATACTCTACATACGGTTGTACACTACTGTCTGGGCACATGGCAGTGTTCAGAAGGGAAGGAGCGCCATTTAGCT
The DNA here is from genome assembly GCF_039654945.1 of Dendrobates tinctorius. Classification (NCBI taxonomy): domain Eukaryota; kingdom Metazoa; phylum Chordata; class Amphibia; order Anura; family Dendrobatidae; genus Dendrobates; species Dendrobates tinctorius. The sequence continues at coordinate 3,928,824 of NW_027361989.1, read as the reverse complement.
ATTTGAATGCAGATCTAGCTGGAATAGTTTACAGACACAATGTATTGGGAGCACTGTTCATGGTCACCTGGCTGTTCATGGTGGACATCTTTTGAGCTTTCTTGGCTCTATCTTCTCTGCTTTCCATATCCCAGGGATTGCCTTGCTCATCGCCCTTTAACACCCTTACATGGATCTGGACTTACACTGGGACCCCTAGGCTTGGACCATGGTGTTACCTGCTATTCTGTGGTGTTAGATGGCGAGAAGAATAGTCAGGTAGCTGGGTCAGAACCAGAAGGACAGAATACAGAATCAGAAGACACAAGAGTAGTCAGTAAACGGGCCACGGTCACAGCAGGAAACAAATACACAAGCCACAAGCTGAGCACAGAGGACTGAACCAGAGGAGAACAGCGCTGTATCTGGCAGATTCCGGCCATGTGCTTTGCGCTTTAGTAGGGTGTGGTACTTTCCAATTGGCTGAAGTATGGAGCAGATTACTCCAGCTGGACAGCAGGAACAGATCCCAGATGAGATTGGACACACCATATGCAGAAGCCCTAATATAACTAAATGACAGAAAACCAGAATAGTCGAAATCCCCATAAAGTGATTCCATTTTATAAATTAATTCCCTGAGGGTTGTAATCTATACACACGGGGTCAAAATTGTTGGTATCCCTCGTTTAATGACAGAAAAACCCACAATGGTCACAGAAATAACTTGAATCTCTGGAAGTGCATTGAGCAGCAAGGTGGTGTGCTGGTGAAAGGGGAAAAAAAAACAAAAAACTCTTTTTAAATCTTCTTCCTGAGCGAGTGTGAACGAGCTGAGTGTGACCTGAGCGTGAGTGCGAACTGTGGTAAGTGTGTGACTTGAAATTCAGTGAAGAGGTATTTGGAAAACCTATAACAAATACCTGTGTGAGTTGCTGAATTGTAGGTTGCTGAGTGCTTTCTACCTGTTCAATTTTTGGGGGGCTTTGGGGGCTTGTTTAACCTATATTTTCTCTCTTCAGGGTTAATCTCTTCTTTTACTATCTGTGTTTTTAAGGGTAAACTATATTGCATTTAAATCTTGAGGTGTAACTATATTCACAAGGGGTTAATTAAGGGTGGGAGTTCATACAGTAATTAAGGGTTTATAAGGGGCAGCTGGTTGGGGCTCAACTCCTTTTGGAAGTGCATTGAGCAGCAAGGTGGTGTGCTGGTAAAAGGGGAGAAAAAAAAAAAACTCTTTTAAATCTTCTTCCTGAGCGAGTGTGAACGAGCTGAGTGTGACCTGAGCGTAAGTGCGAACTGTGGTAAGTGTGTGACTTGAAATTCAGTGACTTTAGATTCAGAGAGTTTCCAAGGGAGGTCTTACTGAATTGCTGTTATAGTAATATTTTTTTTTTTTTTTTATTTATTTTTGCTTATCTTATTGTCTGGTGCAATCCCCATTAGGATGTGCTCCACTATTGCCAATGCCATCCAGTGCACGTCTTGCCGCATGTATGAAATCCTTGAACAGCCGGTCGAGGGTGCATACTGCTGTGCAAGATGTGAGCACGTTGTGCATTTGGAAGCCCAGATACTGGATCTAAATGTGCAGCTGGCAACACTGAGATCCATAGACAATATGGAAAGGAGTCTTCTGCTCACTGAGCAGATGCTCAATGGGATAGATGAGGGGGGGGATGCTAGGTTGGAGCTGCAGGACAATGAAGCAGCTAGCTGGGTGACAGTTAGAAGGCGGGGTAGAGGGAAGAGCACCAGGGAGGCTAGTCCTGATCTGGCACACCCCAATAAGTTTGCAAAGTTGGCAGATGAGGGGAGTGTTAGTGCAGGAGTAGCACTGCTGCAGCAAGGCATGTCCTCTGAAAGCCGGAGGAGTGTCTTCTCCAGTAAGGGGGGAAATAGGAGAGCAGGGCAGGCCAGACAGGTGCTGGTAGTGGGAGACTCAATTATTAGGGGAACAGATAGTGCAATCTCACAAAGACAGGGATCGTCGAACGGTGTGCTGCCTACCTGGCGCTCGAGTCCGACACATCGCTGATCGGGTTGACAGATTACTGGGAGGGGCTGGTGAGGATCCAGCGGTCATGGTGCACATTGGCACAAATGACAAAGTTAGAGGTAGGTGGAAGGTCCTTAAAGATGATTTCAGGGAATTAGGCTGTAAGCTTAAAGCAAGGACCTCCAAGGTGGTATTTTCGGAAATACTTCCTGTACCACGTGCCACGCCAGAGAGGCAACGGGAGATTAGGGAGGGTAATAAGTGGCTCAGGAATTGGTGTAGGAAGGAGGGGTTTGGGTTCCTGCAGAACTGGGCCGACTTCTCAGTTGGCTACAGGTTCTACGCTAGGGACGGGCTGCACCTCAATGGGGAGGGTGCCGCTGTGCTGGGGGAGAAAATGGCTAGAAGGTTGGAGGAGTGTTTAAACTAGGGACGGGGGGGAGGGTATTCCTTTTATAGGAGGGGAAGACAGTGCAGATAGAGACCTGGGCACAAATAATGACATTGGGGGTGGGGGTGGCATGGGGGGTGGGGTTAGAACAGTTAATAATTTAAGAAAGAATAGAGGTACAGAGAGATACATAAAGTGCATGTATACTAATGCCAGAAGCCTCGCCAACAAAATGGAGGAATTGGAGTTAATGTTGTTGGAACATAATTATGACATGGTGGGGATATCTGAGACATGGCTGGATGAGAGCCATGACTGGGCGGTTAATTTACAGGGCTATAGTCTGTTCAGAAATGACCGTACAAATAAGCGAGGGGGAGGCGTATGTTTATATGTAAAATCATCCTTAAAACCCATCCTTCGTGATAATATATATGAATCTAATGAAAATGTAGAGTCCCTGTGGGTAGAGATAAGGGGAGGGGGGAAAAATAATAAATTACTGATAGGGGTTTGTTATAAATCTCCAAAAATAATGGAAGCTACAGAGAATATCCTCATAAAGCAAATAGATGAAGCAGCGACTCAAGGAGAAGTCATTATTATGGGGGACTTCAACTACCCTGAAATACATTGGGGAACCGAAACCTGCAGTTCCAGCAAAGGTAATAGGTTTTTGACTACTATGAGAGACCATTACCTTTCACAACTGGTTCAGGACCCAACAAGAGGGGGGCACTGCTAGACCTAATATTATCCAACAGGCCAGACCGCATATCAAATGTAAGGGTTGGGGGTCACTTGGGTAATAGTGATCACAAATTAATAAGTTTTCATGTATCCTTTAATAAGATGTGTAGTAGAGGGGTTACAAGGACACTAAACTTCAGGAAGGCAAATTTCCAACGGATGAGAGATGATCTTGGTGCAATTAACTGGGACGATATCCTGAGACATAAAAATACACAAAGAAAATGGGAGACGTTTATTAGCATCCTGAATAGGAGCTGTGCACAATATATACCGTATGGGAATAAACATGCGAGAAATAGGAGGAAACCACTATGGCTAAATAGAGCTGTAAGGGGCGCAATAAGAGATAAAAATAAAGCATTTAGAGAATTAAAGCAAGTAGGTAGTGATGAGGCATTAAATAAATACAGAAGATTAAATAAATTCTGTAAAAAGCAAATCAAGACAGCAAAGATTGAGACAGAGAGACTCATTGCCAGAGAAAGTAAAAATAATCCCAAAATATTCTTTAACTACATAAATAGTAAGAAGCTAAAAAATGATAGTGTTGGTCCCCTTAAAAATAGTCTGGGTGAAATGGTGGATGAGGATGAGGAAAAAGCCAATATGCTAAATGACTTTTTTTCAACAGTATTTACACAAGAAAATCCCATGATGGATAACATGATCAGGGATAAAAATTCTCTGTTAAATGTCACCTGCTTAACCCAGCAGGAAGTACGGCGGCGTCTACAAATCACTAAAATTGACAAATCCCCGGGCCCGGATGGGATACACCCCCGAGTACTGCAGGAATTAAGCACAGTCATAGATAGACCACTATTTTTAATCTTTAAAGATTCCATAATAACAGGGTCTGTACCACAGGACTGACGTATAGCAAATGTGGTGCCAATATTCAAAAAGGGGACAAAAACTGAACTTGGAAATTATAGGCCTGTAAGTTTAACCTCAACTGTGGGTAAAATCCTGGAGGGTTTTCTAAGAGATACTATACTGGAGTATCTGGAGAAGAATAACCTTATGACCCAATATCAACATGGGTTTACAAGAGACCGTTCCTGTCAGACTAATCTGATAAACTTTTATGAAGAGGTAAGCTCCGGACTGGACCAAGGGAATGCAGTGGACGTGGTGTACATGGACTTTTCAAAAGCTTTTGATACGGTGCCACACAAAAGGTTGATACATAAAATGAGAACAATGGGGATAGGGGAAAATATGTGTAGGTGGGTTAAGAGCTGGCTCAGGGATAGGAAACAAAGGGTGGTTATTAATGGAGCACACTCGGACTGGGTCACGGTTAGCAGTGGGGTACCACAGGGGTCAGTTTTGGGCCCGCTTCTTTTTAACATATTTATTAATGACCTTGTAGGGGGCATAGAGAGTAGAATTTCAATATTTGCAGATGACACTAAACTGCAGGGTAATTAATACAGAGGAGGACAATTTTATATTACAGGAGGATTTATGTAAACTAGAAGCTTGGGCTGATAAATGGCAAATGAGCTTTAATGGGGATAAATGTAAGGTCATGCACTTGGGTAGAACGAACAAGTTGTATAATTATGTGCTTAATTGTAAAACACTGGGCAAAACTGTCACTGAAAAAGACCTGGGTGTATGGGTGGACGACAAACTCACATTTAGTGGCCAGAGTCAAGCAGCTGCTGCAAAGGCAAATAAAATAATGGGATGCATTAAAAGAGGCATAGATGCTCATGAGGAGAACATAATTTTACCTCTATATAAGTCACTAGTGCGACCACACTTAGAATACTGTGTACAGTTCTGGTCTCCGGTGTATAAGAAAGACATAGCTGAACTGGAGCGGGTGCAGAGAAGAGCGACCAAGGTTATTAGGGAACTAGGGGGTCTGCAATACCAAGACAGGTTATTACACTTGGGGTTATTTAGTTTGGAGAATCGAAGGCTTAGGGGTGATCTTATTACAATGTATAAATATATGTGGGGACAATACAAAGACCTTTCTAATGATCTTTTTACTCTTAGACCTGTGACGGGGACAAGGGGGCATCCTCTACGTCTGGAGGAAAGAAGGTTTAAGCATACTAACAGACGCGGATTCTTTACTGTAAGAGCAGTGAGACTATGGAACTCTCTGCCATATGATGTTGTAATGAGTGATTCACTACTAAAATTTAAGAAGGGACTGGATGCCTTTCTTGAAAAGTATAATATTACAGGGTATATACACTAGTCTCCTTAATATTGCGTTGATCCAGGGAGCTAGTCTGATTGCCGTATGTGGAGTCGGGAAGGAATTTTTTTCCCCAATGTGAAGTTTACTGTTGCCACATGGGGTTTTTTTGCCTTCCTCTGGATCAACATGTTAGGGCAAGTTAGGATAGGATATGGGTTGAACTAGATGGACTTAAAGTCTCCCTTCAACCTTAATTACTATGTTACTATGTAAAAGTAATAATAAATAAAAAATCTATGAAAATGAACAAATGAAAGTCAGACATTGCTTTTCAACCAGGCTTCCACAGAATGTGTAAATCGCGGTGTGTCCACTAATTAACATCACATGTGTCTACAATCCTGGAGTCAGTGAGTGGCCTGTATAGAGGCTACAGATACTCACTGTGCTGTTTGGTGACATGGTGTGTATCACACTCAACATGGACCAGAGGAAGCGAAGGAAAGAGTTATCTCAGGAGATTAGAAGGAAAATTATAGAAAAACATGTTACAGGTAAAAATTATAAGACCATCTCCAAGCAGCTTCATATTCTTGTCACTAAAGTTGCACATATTATTCAGAAATGTAATATCCATAGGACTGTACCCAACCTCCCTGGACGTGGCCGCAGGAGGAAAATTGATGACAAATCAAAGAGACGGATAATATGAATGGTAACAAAAGAGCCCAGAAAAACTTGTAAACAGATTAAAGGTGAACTTGAAGCTCAAGGAACATCAGTGTCAGATCACACCATCCGTCGTTCTATGAGCCAAAGTGGACTTCATGGGAGACGACCAAGGAGGACACCATTGTTGAAAAAAAATCAGACTGGAATTTGCTAAACTACATGTTGACAAGCTACAAAGCCTCTGGGAGAATGTCCTATGGACAGATGAGACAAAAATGGAACTTTCTGGCAAGGCACGTCAGCTCTATGTTCTCAGATGGAAAAATGAGGCATATCACAAAAAGAACACTGTCCCTACTGTGAAACATGGAGGAGACTCTGTTACGTTCTGGGGCTGCTTTGCTGCATCTGGCACAGGGTGTCTAGAATCTCCATCGTACAATGAAATCTCAAGACTATCAAGGGATTCTAGAGAGAAATGTGCTGCCCAATGTCAGAAAGCTTGGTCTCAGTCGCAGGTCATGGGTCTTGCAACAGGATAATGACACACAATACACAGCTAAAAACACGCAAGAATGGCTGAGAGGAAAATATTGGACTATTCTGAAGTGGCCTTCTATGAGCCCTGACCTAAATCCTAATGAGCATCTTTGGAAAGAGCTGAAACATGCCGTCTGGAAAAGGCAACCTTCAAACATGAGCCAACTGAAGTAGTTGCTCTTGAAGAGTGGGCCAAAATACCTGTCGAGAGGAGCAGAAGTCTCATTGACAGCTACAGGAATCATTTTATTTCAACAATTGCCTCCAAAGGTTGTGCAATAAAATATTTTAGTTAAGGGTACAATCATTTCTGTCCAGGCCTATTTCATGAGTTTTATTTTTTTTTTAATTTTGTGGAAGCATGGCTGAAAGCAATGTCTGACTTTCAGTTGTTCATTTTCATAGATTTTTTAATTATTATTACTTTTGTAAGATTAAAGTTATTTCTGTGACCATTGTGGGTTTCATTAAACAACGGGTACCAACAATTTTGACCATGTGTGTAGGAGGAGTGAATAATTTGACTCCACAGCAACTTTCCGGAAATTAACATGCAGTGGATGTTGGAGTGAAAATTACACATTTGCCATTTTATTACCCAGCACATAGTGCCCAGATTGTGCTCCAGGAGACACCGCAAATTAAGTGGATTCTTCTCACTATAATATTGCTAAATACAGGGATCCTAAATGTTGTTTGTGCACACTGCAAGACTCCGAAGTGAGAGCGGATTTTGCTGGATTGGTTTATAGAAACTCTGTTGCTTTTCAACAGCCTTTGAGCCACTATTAGTGTGGGAACCTCTGTTTTTCCAATGACAGATGATGGACCTGAGTGGGGACTTGTTTTTTGTGAGATGAGAATTGGTATTATTTTCGCCTACATAACATTGATTGGTTTCTTTGTATTCGATATTTGGGAGGCAGAATGAACAAACAGTTGAACACCACACACTACTGGCTCATCCAACAAGGTTTTCTATTACACTGTGACCTGTCATTGTCTTGGTAAATAATTAAAGCTTTTACATAGCTTGCCATTTTTATGGACAATTTAAGTAGAAATGTTCAAAAATATAAAACTAAAGGATATTTTAGTAATAAATAATAATTGTTTTTTTATCTTAGCAGATGACTGTACCAGGAGATCAGAGGGACAGTTGACATCTTCAATTTTTAAATCTGATGATCTTGAGATCCTACAAGATACAACTGAAGTGATTGCTATTACTCCAAATATATCATCATCCATTCATAGCAAAGATTTGTCATCTGATCTTATGAAACAGGTCCCATCTTCTGATTCATTACTGAGTAATAAGGGAAAGCAATGTCACAAAAAAGGCAATAAAAAACAAACTGCTACTAAAGCAGAGAAGTCATTCTCATGTTCAGAATGTGGGAAGTGTTTTACATGGAACTCAGATTTGGTTAATCACCATAGAACTCACACAGGGGAGAAGCCTTTTTCCTGTTCAGAATGTGGGAAATGTTTTATACAGAGATCACATTTTGTTACTCACCAGAGAACTCACACAGGAGAGAAGCCTTTTTCCTGTTCAGAATGTGGGAAATGTTTTAACCGGAAATCAAATTTTGTTAATCACCATAGAACTCACACAGGGGAGAAGCCTTTTTCCTGTTCAGAATGTGGGAAATGTTTTATACAGAAATCACATTTTGTTACTCACCAGAGAACTCACACAGGAGAGAAGCCTTTTTCCTGTTCTGAATGTGGGAAATGTTTTAACTGGAAATCAAATTTGGTTAATCACCATAGAACTCACACAGGGGAGAAGCCTTTTTCCTGTTCTGAATGTGGGAAATGTTTTAACCAGAAATCAGATTTGGTTAATCACCATAGAACTCACACAGGGGAAAAGCCTTTTTCCTGTTCAGAATGTGGGAAATGTTTTATCCAGAAATCAGATTTGGTTAATCACCATAGAACTCACACAGGGGAGAAGCCTTTTTCCTGTTCAGAATGTGGGAAATGTTTTGCACTTAAATCACAATTTGTTAGACACCAAAGAACTCACACAGGGGAGAAGCCTTTTTCCTGTTCAGAATGTGGGAAATGTTTTAACCGGAAATCAAATTTGGTTAATCACCATAGAACTCACACAGGGGAGAATCCTTTTTCCTGTTCAGAATGTGGGAAATGTTTTAACCATAAATCAGAATTGGTTAATCACCATAAAACTCACACAGGGGAGAAGTCTTTTTCCTGTTCAGAATGTGGGAAATGTTTTGCACATAAGTCACATTTTGTTACTCACCAGAAAATTCACACAGGGGAGAAGCCTTTTTCCTGTTCAGAATGTGGGAAATATTTTGCACATAAATCACATTTTGTTAATCACCAGAGAACACACACAGGGGAGAAACCTTTTTCATGTTCAGAATGCGGGAAATATTTTCCATACAAATCAAATTTTGTCACCCACCAGAGAACCCACACAGGGGAGAAGCCTTTTTCATGTTCAGAATGTGGGAAATGTTTTTGCAATAAATCAGATTGTGTTAGGCACCAGAGAACTTACCAGGGGAGAAGCCTTTTTCATGTTCAGGATGTGGAATAATTTTTAACCAGAAAGGGAGTCTTGTTCCACACCAAATAACTCACACAGGGGAGAAACTTCCTTCATGTTTAATTGAAAATAAATCTTGATCACATCAGAGAAGCCATTTTTCCTGTTCATAATGTGGGAAATGTTTTAACAGAAATGGAATCTTACTACTAATAATAATCTTTCTTTTTATATAGCACTAACCTATTCCGCAGCCCTTTACAGTTTGCACACATTATCATCACTGGCCCCAATGGGGCTCACAATGTAAATTCCCTATCAGTATGTCTTTTGAATGTGGGAGGAAACCCACGCAAACACGGGGAGAACATACAAACTCCTTGCAGATGTTGTCCTAGATGGGAGTTGAACCCAGGACTACAGCACTACAAGGCTGCAGTGCTAGCGACTGAGCCACCTCACCAGAGAACTCACACAGGGGAGAAGCCTTTTTCCTGTTCAGAATGTGGGAAATGTTTTAACCAGAAATCAGATTTGGTTAATCACCATAAAACTCACACAGGGGAGAAGCCTTTTTCCTGTTCAGAATGTGGGAAATATTTTAACCGGAAAGCGCTTCTTGTTAGACATCAGAGCAGTCACACAGGGGAGAAGCCTTTTTGATTTTCTTAATATAGTCAATATTTTACTTGGAAATCAGCTGTTAATAAACATCAGAAGCGTCACATAGGGGAGAAGCCTTTTTTATGTTCATAATGTTGGAATAGTTTTAACCAAAATTGAACTTTCTTAAATGGGTTGTCTCTTGTCATTCCTCATGTATGCTGAAAATAGGATAAAACTAAACTTTATTAATTCCAAATGTAAAACTATACCCATAATTCACCCCCTGAATGTTAGACAGAAGGTGACTAATAGAAAAAAACATATACCCCACATCTCAGTATATAGGGTGAGGTGATGTATACACATTCACTCTCCAAGCCTCTTATTTCTATGGGTTTCATTGTCCTCACCAAAGGCGTCATCAGGTGACTATTTAATATTGATCTATATTCAAGCAAGACTGGACAAAAAAAAATTAAAATCATGTTATCTGAAACAGAAAACTAGCCACATATCGGCAGATCCCAGACTTCAAACTTTATACTTCGTATAGTTTTTACATCACGAGGGACATGGATCTATCATTCTACAGGAAACAACCTAGGGGTTTTCAGCCTTGGTTGGAAGAATACAGATCTGCTCCACTGACCATCGCTGAACCATGGATACGTTTGGAGAAGCCAGGTTGTGATCCTCGGATCAACTGGCCTTTTTTTAGCTTGTATGGACTGAATGGATTGTCATCTTCCTACACTTGTTGTTACCTCCTCTCTGTGCGTGCCACAGGTGGGGTAGCGACCCCTGGAGCAAATCAGCGGAAGGATGAGACTCTGTAATGTGCACTCTGTTGGGTATTTTGCTGGGACTGTTCTATGTGTTATCTGCCTGTTTTGTGGTACAATAAAGCATTGCCACACTGCATTGCCCTCACTGTGTGTTGTCTGAGTAGCGTTATGCCCATGTTAAAGGGAGAGCCTGCGTTCGGTGGGATGATCCCTGATCCATGTTGTTTCGGCCAGCGGACCGGGGTACGCGCTGACCACCCCATGTCTCCACAGGCGTGCTTCAATAGTCTCAATGGGAGGCTAGAAGCTGCTATAACCCGATCAGCTCTGCTACATGCAGGCAATGATCAGATCACCTGCATGTAGCAGAGTTGCTCACTTGCTATGAGCGCCAACCACTGGGCAGAGCTCATAGGATCCGGCAGTGACAACCATAGAGGTCTGCTGGAGACCTCTGGTTGTCATGCCAACCTATCGGTGACTCGTGATCACGTGACAGGGTCACCGATGTGCGGGATTTCTGGCCCATAATGTGCGAGAAAAGATGTAGGCTCAGCGCCGGGGCCCACATCAAAAGGAGGGAGTCCGACATCAGCGTACATTTACACCCGATGTCAGAAAGGGGTTAAAGGGGATTGTTTTTACAGAGACAGAAGTGGTAATTAGTGTTGAGCATTCCGATACCGCAAGTATCGGGTATCGGCCGATACTTGCTGTATCGGAATTCCGATACCGACTTCCGATATTTTTTCAATATCGGAATTCGGCATCGGAATCGGAAGTTCAGTTGATTGACGGCCTGACGTCATCATGATGCGCGGTGTGTGCGCATCATGATGCGCCGTCATTTCGGGCCTTCCGGGGGTCTCTGCCGGCCTGCCGGGGGGCTGTGCCGGCCTGCCGGGGGGCTGTGTGGACTGCCCGGGGTCTCTGCCGGCCTGCCGGGGGGCTGTGCCGGCCTGCCGGTGGTCTGTGCACCCTGTGGGGGTCTGTACCGGCCTGCCGGGGGGCTGTGCCGGCCTGCCGGGGGGCTGTGCTGATGTCCGGGGGTCTGTGCAAGCATCGTCCGATGGGACTACAAGTCCCATTGGGCGATGCCTGCTACCATGACAGTGATTGACACATTAGCCAATGATGGGACAGTAGTAGTCCCATCATCCGGCTAATGTGTTAAATGTTAAAAAAAAAAAAAAAAAATACTACATACATACTACATGCATGCTACATACATACTACATGCATGCTACATACATACTACATGCATGCTACATGCATGCTACATACATACTACATGCTACATACATACCACATACATACTACATACATACTACATGCTACATACATACTACATGCATGCTACATACATACTACATGCTACATACATACCACATACATACTACATACATGCTACATATATACTACATGCATGCTACATACATACTACATATATACTACATGCATGCTACATACATACTACATGCTACATGCATGCTACATACATACTACATACATACTACATGCTACATACATACCACATATGTACTACATACATACAATACATTCATACAATACATACATAGACATACAGTACATATAACATAGAGTAACATACTTACCAATACTTGTCACATTGTTCCCCGAAGCCATTGTCTTTCCGGAATAAATATTAACATAACAAACCACAAAAATACTCACCCACGATCCGAAGCAGTCCACGAGTGTGTCCCACGACGATCTTGGGTAGAGAACTGCAGCATCAGATGATGCTGCCGTTCTCTACGGGCTGCAGGAATCCAATGACGGAAGGTAGGTATCCTTCCGCACTGTATTCCTCCGCCACTTAAAAAAAAAAAAGTCCCTAGTCTCACTTTATGCCATTGCTGCGTGGGAATTTCCCACACAGCAATGGCATAAAGTGAGACTAGGGACTTTTTTTTTTTTTAAGTGGCGGAGGAATACAGTGCGGAAGGATACCTACCTTCCGTCATTGGATTCCTGCAGCCCGTAGAGAACGGCAGCATCATCTGATGCTGCCGTTCTCTACCCAAGATCGTCGTGGGACACACTCGTGGACTGCTTCGGATCGTGGGTGAGTATTTTTGTGGTTTGTTATGTTAATATTTATTTCGGAAAGACAATGGCTTCGGGGAACAATGTGACAAGTATTGGTAAGTATGTTACTCTATGTTATATGTACTGTATGTCTATGTATGTATTGTATGAATGTATTGTATGTATGTAGTATATATGTGGTATGTATGTAGCATGTAGTATGTATGTAGTATGTATGTAGCATGCATGTAGCATGCAGTATGTATGTAGCATGCATGTAGTATATATGTAGTATGTATGTAGCATGTAGTATGTATGTAGCATGCATGTAGTATATATGTAGTATGTATGTAGCATGTAGTATGTATGTAGCATGCATGTAGCATGCAGTATGTATGTAGCATGCATGTAGTATATATGTAGTATGTATGTAGCATGTAGTATGTATGTAGCATGCATGTAGTATATATGTAGTATGTATGTAGCATGTAGTATGTATGTAGCATGCATGTAGTATATATGTAGTATGTATGTAGCATGTAGTATGTATGTAGCATGCATGTAGTATGTATGTAGCATGCATGTAGTATGTATATGGTATGTATGTAGTATGTATGTAGCATGCATATAGTATATATGTGTTATGTATGTGGTATGTATGTAGCATGCATGTAGCATGCATGTAGTATGTATGTAGTATGTATGTAGCATGTAGTATGTATGTAGTATGTATGTAGCATGCATGTAGCATGCAGTATGTATGTAGCATGCATGTAGTATATATGTAGTATGTATGTAGCATGTAGTATGTAGCATGCATGTAGTATATATGTAGTATGTAGCATGTAGTATGTATGTAGCATGCATGTAGTATATATGTGTTATGTATGTAGCATGTAGCATGCATGTCGCATGCATGTAGTATGTATGTAGTATATATGTGGTATGTATGTAGCATGCAGTATGTATGTAGCATGCATGTAGTATATATGTAGTATGTATGTTGCATGTAGTATGAATGTAGCATGTATGTAGTATGTAGTATGAATGTAGCATGTATGTAGTATGCATGTTGTATGTATGTAGCATGTAATTTTTTTTTTTTTTTTTTTTTTTTTACATTTAACACATTAGCCGGATGATGGGACTACTACTGTCCCATCATTGGCTAATGTGTCAATCACTGTCATGGTAGCAGGCATCGCCCGATGGGACTTGTAGTCCCATCGGACGATGCCTGCACAGACCCCCGGAGCCTGCACAGCCCCCCGGCAGGCCGGCACAGCCCCCCGGCAGGCCGGCACAGCCCCCCGGAGCCTGCACAGCCCCCCGGCAGGCCGGCACAGCCCCCCGGCAGGCCGGCACAGACCACCGGCAGGCCGGCACAGACCACCGGCAGGCCGGCACAGACCACCGGAGCCTGCACAGACCCCCTGGCAGGCCGGCACAGACCACCGGAGCCTGCACAGACCCCCTGGCAGGCCGGCACAGCCCCCCGAAAGGCCCGTACAGACCCCAGAGAGGCTGTACAAGGGCAGGAAAGGGTTTTTCTTATTCCGATACCGGAAGTCCCATAGACTTGAATGGGACTTCCGGTATCGGAATCGGCGATACCGATACTTTTTTTAAAGATCGGCCGATACCATCCGATACGATACTTTGAAGTATCGGACGGTATCGCTCAACTCTAGTGGTAATCAATCATATATACATACAAATAATTACAAAAATACACAGTTTATAATGTTAAATAGTATAGAGTTACCACAAGAAAATATAATTTGTGTAAATCATGTGTAGATATAAAAATTCAGGCAAATGTCAAATGTTCAAAAACAGCAAAAAGCAGAGATGCTTACCTGCCCAGACCTCCCAACAAATGCACTCAGGGTGAGTGCGCCCATATAGTTAGGATGGGGGCAACACAGGTGCAAGAATACCGATGAGACAACCGCTCACAACCTACCAATGTATGGAGGGGCGGTTGCTTGGTATATTAATGCACAATGAAGACTTGTATGTGGCGCTGCTCACACAATGGGAATGCACAGCATCCAGGCTAACAGCCTATTAGTTACGCCCATACTATTAGATCAGGCGGGCTGCCTTGCGCCATCCAAACGCATCCCATGTGAACAGACACCACAGTTTACAAGACTGAATGGGCCCAACTGCACCCTGAAAAATAAAGTGCAAAAAACACATATAAAAAATATGAGAGGTATTAGTTAATATTTTGGCCAAAATATGTAAGCAAGTAACCCACGTCATGCGTTGGCCTAAAAAAGTGTCAAAGGACTCACAAAAATTGCTTCTTCTACTTCCACCACTGCTGCTGCTGCTGCTAATATTTTGGCGTTGAAGAATTGATGGTCCGGAGGTTGGAAGTCAACAACCGCGATTCGAACTGTGTGCTTCACTGCTGTCTTAGGGAAAAGCTCTCTTAAGGTTGTGTAAAAGCGTGTTTCAATACTCCAGCATTCGCTGTTCCCTTTCTAGGGCAGGGATCATGTAGCAAAATTTGGTTTTATAACGTGGATCTAATAAAGTGGCAACCCAGCAGTCAGCATTATTCCTAATCATAACTATACAGGCATCATGTTGCAGATAGTGTAGCAAGAAGGCGCTCATATGTAGGGCTCTACCATGAGGTCCAAGCCCATGCTGTGTTGGTGACTGAGTAACAATGAGGCTCGTTTCCTCCGTCCCATCCCACCAACCACGAATAACAGAGAGGGGAGTATTATCCTCTTCATCTGACAGTTACTCGCCCATCACCTCTTTCTCCTCCATTTGTTCCTCGGATCTTGCACCTTCCATAACAGCTTGTCTGTTATCACCCCCCCCTCGATCACAGTAATCCACCCTCCCTTGGCACCCACCTGTGTTGCGACAGTCTTGAACTTAGAGACAGTATTATCCCTTCTGCATCCTCCTCTGCTTCCTCCTCTTCTTCTGGGACCACCATCTCTTCCCGCAGGCTATTCAATGTCTTCTCCAGCATATAGATGACCAGAATAGTGATGCTGATGATGGAGGCATCAGTGATAACTATCTCAGTAGCCATTTTTAAACTGTGCAGAAGGGTGCAGAAGTACTTAATCTGTGCGCACTCTGTAAATGTGACATGCGCCAGGTCCATACGGCGTTGGCCCAGGCTATATGACATGACATACTGTGTCAGGACTTGTTGCTGCTGCCACAGTCGCTCCATCGTGCAGAGTGGAATTCCACTGCAAGTCGATGAGGAGAGGGGTGTGAATGGCAGAAATGAGAACACAGCTTACGTGCCTTCTTGAGCAGTTCACCCAGGCAAGAATAGTGGTGGAGAATACGCTATACCGCCAAGTTGAGGACATGAGCCATGCAAGGCACGTGTGTGGGCTTGCCTTGCCGTAGGGCCGCCACCAAGTTTGCACCCTTATCACCTTCCCTGCATGCAGGTTCAGCGGAGACAGCCATTGATCAAACTGAGCCTGGAGAACTGTCCACAACTCTTCAGCTGTATGACTGCAATCTCCAAGACATATCAATTTTAAGACTGCCTGATTGCAGAGAGCCCTGGCTGTGCAGTACGGAGGTGGTGGGGATCTGCTCCGCACTTGGAACGCGTGTCTCATTAAGGCAGGGGTTGAGGGCACAGGTGGAGGCCCTAAAAGTGATAGAGGAGGCAAAAGCAGTGGAGGAAGTGTTAAATGTAGAGGTTTGTCCTGCAAGCCTTGGGGATTCCAAGACTTGTGGAGCAGTACCTGTCCCCACAGCCAGTAGAGTCACCCAGTGCCCAGTCAGCGAGATGTAACCCCCTTGGCCATGCTTACTCATCCAAGTGTCTGTGATGACACACTCCCCATGCACACTAGACTGTATAATCTCTAGACTATAATCTAGACTATACTGACTAGATGTTTCTTATCAAAAACAACCACAAAGGCACTATAAGCCGACGGTAATCCGAAGAGAACAGGAGAAGGAAGAGGGGTACCCACGGGATGCAGCGGCAGCAGGCACCGAGCCTGAAAAGACCCCCCCAGCGCAAGACGTTGCCGCTATGCCAATCTAAGGTGGGCTCGTGGAGCCCAGCCAAGGGAGACCGAGTAGGATTGGATGGGAAAGACCTGCCAAGACATAAAACATAATTTTCTCCTTGTACAGGGCTCCTACCTGCAACTCTACCTCATGAGTGACATGGGTAACTGTCTCTAGCAGGGGTCGACCATCTACGGAAGTGAGACTTTGAGGGTTCTCTAAGGGCCTCACAGGAACAGAAAATTTGTTGACCTCCTCAAGCCTAATAAAATTTCCGGCAGCACCCGAGTCCACATAGGCCACCAGAGAAGCCCGCTTCCCATCAACATACAAGAGGACAGACAAAGTGAGGGGTAGAGAGGTAACACAAACACCCAGGAAGGCCTCTCTTACCTGGCCTAGGCGGAGGAGTTTTCTGGACGGTCAGGACAAGTTTGGAGCAAATGGGAGCCGCTACCGCAGTAGAAACAAAGACTCTGTAGGGTTCTCTCCCTACGACGCTGGTCAGAGAGCTTCAGGCGGTCCACCTGCATAGGTTAGGGAGCAGAGGCAGAGAAGAGGATCCTGGGTCGGGAACTGGGTGGTCTGCAAAGAGAAGATAAAGGACGAGAAACCCTTCTCTCCCTGGCCCGTTCCTGAAACTGGAGATCTATCCGTGTGGCCAGGGAAATCAAATCCTCCAGAGCTGTAGGGGTATCACGACCAGCGAGCTCATCTTTAATATGACTCGAGAGACCTCGCCAGAAAGCGTCCACCAATGCCTCGTTATTCCAACCTAAGTCAGCGGACAGGGTCCTGAACTGTATGGCGTACTGGCCCACGGTTAGGGAACCTTGGCAGAGGCTAAACAAAGCCTCAGTGGTGGAGGCTAATCGACCCAGTTCGTCAAAAACCCGACGGAAAGTGTCCATAAATACAGATAACTGGGAAACCACAGGGTCATCACGCTCCCAGAGGGGATTGACCCAAGCCAGAGCGTCCCCCTCTAGGTGAGAGATGATGAAGGCCACTTTGGCTCGGTCTGTGGGGTACTGCTGGGGCAATAATTCAAAATGAAGACGGCACTGATTTAGAAAACCCCGGCATAATTTGGCGTCACCGCTATACCGGGGTGGTTTGGCCAACTGCGGAGGAGGATGGGAACCCGCAGCAGGAGGAGCAGAGGCGGCCGACTGCAAGGCAAGCAACCGACCGTCTACTGAAGCCATATAGCTGAGGATATGTGACTGGGTATCACGCTGCTGCGCCAATTCTTGCTGTAAGCCAGCCAACTGGGCAGCGTTACCATGGTCAGAGGATTGGAGAGCGGAAAGACGCGAGTCCATAGTTTTCATAAAGGACATCAACGCATCTGGTTTTCCTGAAGGAAAACCAAATCTTTTTGGGCAGCCGTGGCTCCAGCGGGATCAGCAACCTGTTACGGTTGCAGTAGCAAGAGGAATGCAGAGACAACCCGGAAGTGGACCCTCTGGGTCACGGCTCCAGAGCCCCTAAGGGCGAGCGTCCAGGTGAGAACCACCCCCTATACAGGGAGTGTTAGGGGTACACCCCCAGGGGATAGAACCGCGACAGCCGGAACCAAAGGGACGACTGGGCTTAGACAGGAGAGGAGGCACAGGCGAATCCGTACAGGGAGCCCAGGGGAACACAGAGGCCATGGAGAACAGGCAGAGCGCAGGACCGGAGCGCAGCGGGTGGCAATAGCTGGAGGCTGCAAAAGCAGAAGTACTGATAAAACACAAAACGGGAGGATGGAAGGAGCAGGACAGGGAAGGAGTAAGGACCAACAGAGGGTACCGTATAGCAAGAGTGCAGAGGGAGAGCTGTCGGAGGCAGCGCAGGTGGAGGCAAAGGGAGAGGGAACTGAAGATACAGCACACAGCGAAGGCAGAGGCAAGAATAGAGGTACTTAAGACCAGGGACACTGCACAGACAGAGGCAGGGTAGAAGGGGCCTGTAACACAGAGAACGCTGCTATGAGACAGCGTCACCGCATTAGTAGAACAGGCGTCTTACCTGTCCAGACGCCGGGCATAAGTAGCACTGGGTGCCGCCATGTTGGAGGCGGGGCCAGCGTGTCATACTACCCAGGGGGCTGCGCACCAGGAGGGAGGCAGTGCGCAGGCGCCCGACGCCGAGGGAGCCGGAGGCCGGGCGTGGGGACATGTCAGGAAGCGCGTGCAACAAGGTAAGTGGAACCCGGGGCCGTGACAGCCACCTTCAATCCCTTCATGGACGTCACTGTTGAATGATAAATTCATTGTTATTTTTTCTTTTTCACTTACCTGGGATGACAGTCCAGTATTGCTGAGTCTCTCGGATGGGCTCTGCTTACAGAAATCAATCTTTTAACAAACTCTCCTCTTCTTCATAGTCCTGGTTTGTACACTACATGATCTGGATGTTAGGAATAATTTTCTCCCTCCAGTTGAAAAGCTGCAAGGGAGATAAGATTTGGTCTGAATATGTCCTCTGGTGGCTAGCCCGAGCTACAAAACGTTTCACGGGGCATCCTAAATCATCACATACACATTTGTCATGACCTGTGGCAAAAAAGGGCAATTCAGCTTCCACTCCAAAATCTTTCTTGTGATGGCAGGCATTTATAAAGTTTTCTTATGTTTGTACTGTGCAGAAGAGGCATCCGGGAAGTAGTAGACCTTGTTCAAACTTGGCAGGATGTCAGTTTTTATCACTGAAATCATTTGTTGGGGGAACAGATGAACAGCTATGAATCATAAAGTAAGCACTCAGATATTATAAGTGCACTGTTGTATTTTACTTCTGACTGCAATGCCGGGTCCGGTTTTCCCCCCATTGACTTGCATTAGCGCCGGATCGGGCCGGATGGCCATGCGTTTCACCCGGTTTTCGCTGGATCCGGCAATGTGTCGCAATTCGGCGTCTGTAAAAAACGGCTACTGTAACGTTTTTTGTCTTTTTCACACAATGAAAGCCTATGAGCGCCGCAATGCGCCGGATCCGGTTTTTTGGGTCTGAGCATGCTCAGTAGCTCTGCCCACAAGACACATATATAAAAGCATGACAGTGGGACCCTCAGCCACACCCAACATGCCACCCAAGACAGCAACCAGGCGCAGGAGATGGCAGGAGACCACTGCAGCACCATCAGCACCACCACCACCCCAAATGGAGCAGCAAAGGGAACATGCTGAACAGCGGGAGGGGAGTCCAGCAGCAGATGAGAGACTGTAATTATCAAATCCCCCATTCCTCAAAACTAGGGCCATGGAATATCAAGATATTCATTGGCCCTTTGTTTTTCTTTATTCAACAGCCGCCCAAGAGATGCAGCAGCAGCAGTGGCAGCACTGGCAGCAGCAACAGCACCACCCACAGCCATGGAGTCTGGCCAGCAAGAGGACAGCACATCTTCTTCTGGGAGCCCTCCCTCGCATCGTCAGCATTTGACGGTAAGTTTTTATTTCCAAAATCCATCATCTCTGTAATATATGTCTATTCATTGCCTTTTATTTCAAAACAGGAATCACAAGCTGAAGAGGAGCTCTCAGAAGAAGAAGGAAGGGGTGGACAGACACCTGTCGTGGGCTCACAATTGGTAAGTTTTTTGCATCAAACGCAGAAACACAACATCACACTACACACAACACATAGAAAACAATGTTCTGCAGACCACACACAGCAAACAAATGCCAACATCCAAAGACATAACATTTTTTTCTTTTCTTCTCTAGTCTTCCCAATCTGGTGCTCGGCCAAGAGGTCCTCGCAGTGCCTCCCAGGGTCGTCGGCGACAGCAACGCGGCGGTCATCAGCGTGTAATTATAATATTTAAGTGAAATTTTGGTACACTTTTTATTTCATGTCTTAAGTGTGGTGACTAATTTTGCTATTTTTCTCTTTTACTTTAACAGCCTTCACAGCGTGCTCCCGACTCAGACGGTGAGGATGGAGGAATTGATGTTGACAACCTCATCGATCTCGTCAGAGAAAGGGAGCCGCTATGGAATATGGCTGACCGCCGCCACGCTGACCTGATTGTTACCCGACGACTCTGGGAGGAAATCTGTTCGCTCCTTGTGGGCCGCTGGGAGGACCTCGAAGCTCGGGCCCAGATTAAAGAGCGTAAGTATATACAGTACCGGTTGCTTGATGTAAACCAGTGTTTCCCGAACTCCAGTCCTCGTGGTCCCCACGGATCATGTGTTCAGGATTTCTATTTACTATGGAAATCCTGAAAACATGACCCCTGGGGACCATGAGGACTGGAGTTTGGGAAACACTGATGTTGTATACTAACCACTTTGTCCTTTCTCGTTTCAGGGGACAGAATTGTGAAGCGGTGGCGGTCTGTGAGGGATCGTTTCAAGAAGGAGTTCAATAAAGAGATGCGGGCCCCGAGTGGATCTGGAGGACGCAGGAGCAAGTACAAGTACGCACGAGCCCTGTCGTTCCTCCGGGAAACAATGGTCACTAGAAGGTAAATATTACACACCACATGTGAAAAAAAAATGTTTAGATGTAACTTTTTTTTTTCAGCCAGAGCCATACCATGTCACTATATTAATTGTTTTTTTTTCTCTTTATTCCACAGCACGGTAAGCAGCACTCGGGAGCCTGCACGATTGGACCCTTCTGAGGCGATCCCTGAGGAGACCGGCACCGAGGGACACTTCGACCGCCCCGGTACATCTGCACCTTCCCAGCCTTCCCACACATTCGACCCATCTGTCCCATCCACCAGCACAGGAGCATCGTGGCCGCCTACATTACATGAAGCTGCTGGTGAGGAGATCGCTTTCCCTTTACCCCACCCTTCTGCCCCTGCCACCTCTAGTACACCTGCGGGTACTGGGCGGCAGCGGCAGAGGGGTCAGGAAAAGACTTATGCGCCAGAGTTCTTGCATCTGAATGCATCTTTCCAGAACTGTCTAAAAGTCTTGTCAGAGCAAATCTCCGCAGGCTTTCAGCAGATCAACTCCAGCATTCTGGAGGTGAAGACACTTCTGCAAACCATGCACTCAGAAGCAAGATCTTCGCCAAACCACACCTTTTTCAGGTCTGTTGTGGAGCGCATGGAAACGCTCTCTCCTACCCAGCAGATGCATGTAATGCATTCGTGCCACGGTGCTCTCCAGCACGTTACCTCCCAACCTCCTCCTCCCACCCCAGTAGTTCCTCCACCTGCACCCCCTCCAGCCACTTTCCATCCTCCCCCTCCTATTACATACCAGCCACCTCCCCAGTACCAGCAACCTCCCCAGTACCAGCAACCTCCCCAGTACCAGCAACCTCCCCAGTACCAGACATCTCCCCACTTCCAGCAACCTGCCCCGTACCAAACTCCTTCCCCGTACCAAACTCCTTCCCCATACAACTTTCCATCAACATCATCTGCTCCTACAGTCCCTGCCCAACCCTCCACTCCACTGCCCACCACTTCTTCTGCCTCCCACATGTCCAACCATTCTGTAGCTTTTTCCACACCATCACCTCTAACTGTTCCTTCCCCACCACGATCCCAGTCCTCTCTCCACACTCCCAGTGTCGAAGTGTCCTGCAGCCCCTCCAGCAGTATTTCCACCCCACACTACACAGATTTATAATGTGTTTTTTAATAAAAATGGTCATTTGGTTTAAAACCTTTATTAAAAAAGTTTTTTGCACTTTAAAAACATTTTACAAAAAAAAAATATTTTAAATAAAAGTTAAATTATCGTTTCACAATGGTTGTCTGTCATTTCTTTCTGCGGCGAAATATGTTTAAAAAAAAGGTTAAATATAGGGTATTTAAAAGGTAAAAAGGTATTCAAAACCAGGTATATAACTGTGGGTAAATTTTAGCTTTTTGCCACAGTTGTGTTCCTGGTTGTGTTTGAAGCAAAGTATTTCACCTAAAAAGTTGTGTTTATTGTTGGTGATTTCCTAACAATGTACACGACTTTTGTTAAAAGGTGAAATACTTTGCATAAAACACAACCAGGTACACACCTGTGGCCTAAAGGTAAAAATAGTAAGACCAGGACAAGATAGCCAACTTTGGTTGGCAAAGGTATATACTGTTGGTACAGAAGGTACACAAGTTTGGTTGGGCACAAATCTTTCACACTCTGTCATCCTGCCAGTGTACTCTGCCTTGAGGTGACATAAAGTATAGTGCAAAATTGTCCCTCATTACTGAAACCGTCACAGAACTTCTAGTGGTAATGTCATGGTAATCTTGCAAGGTGGTTTCTTCAGAGGTGTCCTCAATGGAAATGGGTTCCTTGCAGATAACAAAATTGTGGAGTACCACGCAAGCTTTGATCACCTCGTCCACAGTTTCTGTCTTGAGGTTGATCGCAGTCAATAGGACCCGCCATTTGGCTGTCAGAATACCAAAGGTACATTCAACCATTCTTCTTGCTCTTGTGAGGCGGTAATTAAAAATGCGTTTTGGTCTTGTCAATTCTCTGCTAGAGTACGGTTTCAAAAGGTGTTCTGACAGCTGGAAGGCTTCATCCCCTACACAGACAAATGGCATAGGTGGACCAGATGTTTGCGGCAGCGGTCTAGGTGGTGGGAACTGGAAGGTGTTTCCATACAGTTTACGCCCCATGGCAGACAGTTTGAAAACTTGAGAGTCATTGGAGCGGCCATAGGCCCCAATATCAACAGCAATAAATTTGTATTCCGCGTCAGCGATGGCCATGAGGACAATTGAAAAATATTTCTTGTAATTGAAATATTCCGATCCCGATCCGGCTGGCTTTACAATGCGGATATGTTTCCCGTCCACAGCGCCCAAGCAGTTGGGAAACTGACATATCTGTTGAAACTTTTCTGAAATTTCAATCCACCTCTCTGTTGTGGGCTCTGGTAAAAACTCTTCAGCTAAGGAGTCCCACAGTGCACGGCATGTGTACTTCACTATTCCAGATATGGTGGAAATCCCGAGTCTGTACTGGAAATGCAGTGACGAAAGGGATTCTCCAGTTGCAAGAAATCTGTGGGGAATTAAAAAACAATCAATTAGTTTTAAATCACAGCATTACATACCAAAACTGAGCTATAACACTTGGAGATACAAACTACCACCAACAAGATTGCAGTGAAAGTGTGCTCTGATGCGATCACATCCAATAAATGTGGCTTACCTTAAAGTCACCATCAGATGCTCTGCGGGTGAAACAGAGAAGCGGCAATAGGTGTCCGCTTTTCTTATGAGGTGTGCAATGCGCTCCACCAAGTAATCAAAATTCTCCATTTTCATCCGAACATATCCAAAAAATTTATCCGGGTTTCGTCGAAGGTCCATGCAGAGTGTAGAATAGACCCCACGCGTCATTCTCTTGGCTGTGATGGGGTGGATCCACAAACGTCGTCTACGATGCCTGATGCGCTGCTGTCTCGCTCTCTCCTTCTCCAGAACAATCACCCTCAAACGATTCGCCTCCGCTATAAAATCCGCCAAATTCTTCAAAATATTTCCAATGACAAAATCCATCTTCGCCAGTAACTTACTCTTCTCTCCAACCTGCACTTTCTCCTCTACAACCTGTCAAAGAAGGGCTGTAGGAACATGCTATATATAGTTTTCCAGTAGCCAATCCCGTTCGGAAGGCCACAAGGGTCAATTTTAAAAACCGGATACGGCGTAATCCGTCAAAAAACGGATCGAAAACCGGATGAACCGGATGAGACGGATCCGGTTTTGTCTGTCATGAACAAAACGGATCCGGCAGAAAACCGGATCCGGCACATCAGGTTTTACAAAACATTTGCCGGATCCAGCATTCCGGCACGACGCCGGATCGCGCCTGACGCCGAAAACCTGATGTGTGAAAGTAGCCTAAGGGGGTCTGTGACCGAACCTGGGGATATACGGGTGTATACAGTATACACAGAGGGGTCTGCGACTGAAGCTGGGGTATACTGGTGCATACAGCGTACACAGTGGGCTGTTACTTAAGCTGAGGGTATACACAGAGGGGTCTGTGACCGAAGCTAGGGGAATACGGGTGTACACAGTATACACAGAGGGGTCTGTGACCGAAGCTAGGGGAATACGGGTGTATACAGTGTACACAGGAATCTGCAACTGAAGATGGGAGATTACAGGTGTATACAGTGTACACAGAGTGGTCTGCGACTGAACTTGCGGGTATGTGGGTGTATACAGCATACACGGGGGGCTGATACCGAAGCTGGGGGTAGGCGGGTGTGTACAGCCTACAAACAGGGGTCTGTGACAGAAGCTGGGGGATTACAGGTGTATACAGCGTACATGGAGGTGTCTATGACTGAAGCTGGGGGTATACGGGTTTATACAGTGCACAGTGAGGGGTCTGCGACCGAAGCTGGGGGTATACGGGTGCATACAGTGTACACAAGAGTCTGTGACTGAAGCTGGGGGAATACAGGTGTATATAGAGTACACACAGGGGTCCGCTCCGTACACCTCGTACACACACGGCTCTGCTCCGTACACCTTGTACACACACGGCTCCGCTTCGTACACCTCGTACACACACGGCTCCGCTCTGTACACCTCGTACACACGCGGCTCCGCTCCGTACACCTCGTACACACACGGCTCCGCTCCGTACACCTCGTACACACGCGGCTCCGCTCCGTACACCTCGTACACACAGGGCTCAGCTCCGTACACCTCGTACACACCTGGCTCCGCTCCGTACACCTCGTACACACGCGGCTCCGCTCCTTACACCTCGTACACACGCGGCTCCACTCCGCACACCTCGTACACATGCGGCTCCGATCCGTACACCTCGTACACACGCGGCTCCGCTCCTTACACCTCGTACACACGCGGCTCCGCACACCTCGTACACGCGGCTCCGCTCCGTACACCTCGTACACACACGGATCCGCTCCGTACACCTCGTACACACAGGGCTCCGCTCCGTACACCTCGTACACACCCGTCTCCGCTCCGTACACCTCGTACACACGCGGCTCCACTCCGTACACCTTGTACACACACGGCTCCGCTCCGTACACCTCATACACATGGCTCCGCTCCGTACACCTCGTATACACACGGCTCCGCTCCGTACACCATGTATACACATGGCTCCGCTCCGTACACCTCGTACACACACGGCTCCGCTCCGTACACCTCGTACACACACGGCTCCGCTCCGTACACCTCGTACACACGCGGCTCCGCTCCGTACACCTCGTACACAAGCGGCTCCGCTCCGTACACCTCGTACACACGCGGCTCCGCTCCGTACACCTCGTACACACACGGCTCCGCTCCGTACACCTCGTACACACGGCTCCGCTCCGTACACCTCGTATACACACGGCTCCGCTCCGTACACCTCGTACACACACGGCTCCGCTCCGTACACCTCGTATACACACGGCTCCGCTCCGTACACCTCGTACACACGGCTCCGCTCCGTACACCTCGTACACACACGGCTCCGCTCCGTACACCTCGTACAGACACGCCTCCGCTCCGTACACCTCGTACACACACGGCTCCGCTCCGTACACCTCGTACACACACGGCTCCGCTCCGTACACCTCGTATACACACGGCTCCGCTCCGTACACCTCGTATACACACGGCTCCGCTCCGTACACCTCGTACACGCACGGCACCGCTCCGTACACCTCGTACACGCACGGCTCCGCTCCGTAAACACGCGGCTCCGCTCCGTACACCTCGTACACACACGGCTCCGCTCCGTACACCTCGTACACACACGGCTCTGCTCCGTACACCTCGTAAACACACGGCTCCGCTCCGTACACCTCGTACACACACGGCTCCGCCCCGTACACCTCGTACACACGCGGCTCCGCTCCGTACACCTCGTACACACGCGGCTCCGCTCCGTACACCTCGTACACACCCGGCTCCGCTCCGTACACCTCGTACACACAGGGCACCGCTACGTACACCTCGTACACACACGGCTCCGCTCCGTACACCTCGTAAACACACGGCTCCGCTCCGTACACCTCGTACACACGCGGCTCCGCTCCGTACACCTCGTACACACGCGGCTCCGCTCCGTACACCTCGTACACACGGCTCTGCTCAGTACACCTCGTACACACACGGCTCCGCTCCGTACACCTCGTGCACACGCGGCTCCGCTCCGTACACCTCGTACACACGCGGCTCCGCTCCTTACACCTCGTACACACGCGGCTCCGCTCCGCACACCTCGTACACACGCGGCTCCGATTCGTACACCTCGTACACACACGGCTCCGCTCCTTACACCTCGTACACACGCGGCTCCGCTCCGCACACCTCGTACACACGCGGCTCCGCTCCGTACACCTCGTACACACACGGATCCGCTCCGTACACCTCGTACACACAGGGCTCCGCTCCGTACACCTCGTACACACCCGTCTCCGCTCCGTACACCTCGTACACACGCGGCTCCGCTCCGTACACCTTGTACACACACGGCTCCGCTCCGTACACCTCGTACACATGGCTCCGCTCCGTACACCTCGTATACACACGGCTCCGCTCCGTACACCATGTATACACATGGCTCCGCTCCGTACACCTCGTACACACACGGCTCCGCTCCGTACACCTCGTACACACACGGCTCCGCTCCGTACACCTCATAAAGACACGCCTCCGCTCCGTACACCTCGTACACACACGGCTCCGCTCCGTATACTTCGTACACACACGGCTCCGCTCCGTACACCTCGTATACACACGGCTCCGCTCCGTACACCTCGTACACACACGGCTCCGCTCCGTACACCTCGTACACACACGGCACCGCTCTGTACACCTCGTACACGCACCGCAATGCTCCGTACACCTCGTACACGCACGGCTCCGCTCCGTACACACGCGGCTCCGCTCCGTACACCTCGTACACACACGGCTCCGCTCCCTACACCTCGTACTCACACGGCTCCGCTCTGTACACCTCGTACACACACGGCTCCGCTCCGTACACCTCGTACACACCCGGCTCCGCTCCGTACACCTCGTACCCACAGGACACCGCGCCGTACACCTCGTACACACGCGGCTCCGCTCTGTACACCTCGTACACACGCGGCTCCGCTCCGTACACCTCGTACACACAGGGCTCCGCTCCGTACACCTCATACACACGCGGCTCCCCTCCGTACACCTCGTACACACACGGCTCCACTCCGTACACCTCGTACACACACGCCTCCGCTCCGTACACCTCGTACACACACAGCTCCGCTCCGTACACCTCGTACACACAGGGCTCCGCTCCGTACACCTCGTACACACGCGGCTCAGCTCCGTACACCTCGTACACACGCGGCTCCGCTCCGTACACCTCGTACACACGCGGCTCCGCTCCGTACACCTCGTACACACACGGATCCGCTCCGTACACCTCGTACACACACGGCTCCGCTCCGTACACCTCTTATATACACGGCTCCGCTCCGTACACCTCGTACACACACGGCTCCGCTCCGTACACCTCGTACACACGCGGCTCCGCTCCGTACACCTCGTACACACACGGCTCCGCTCCGTACACCTCGTACACACGGCTCCGCTCCGTACACCTCGTATACACACGGCTCCGCTCCGTACACCTCGTACACACACGGCTCCGCTCCGTACACCTCGTATACACACGGCTCCGCTCCGTACACCTCGTACACACGGCTCCGCTCCATACACCTCGTACACACACGGCTCCGCTCCGTACACCTCGTACAGACACGCCTCCGCTCCGTACACCTCGTACACACACGGCTCCGCTACGTACACCTCGTACACACACGGCTCCGCTGCGTACACCTCGTATACACACGGCTCCGCTCCGTACACCTCGTACACACACGGCACCGCTCCGTACACCTCGTACACGCACGGCACCGCTCCGTACACCTCGTACACGCACGGCTCCGCTCCGTAAACACGCGGCTCCGCTCCGTACACCTCGTACACACACGGCTCCGCTCCGTACACCTCGTACACAAACGGCTCCGCTCCGTACACCTCGTACACACACGGCTCCGCTCCGTACACCTCGTACACACACGGCTCCGCTCCGTACACCTCGTACACACGCGGCTCCGCTCCGTACACCTCGTACACACGTGGCTCCGCTCCGTACACCTCGTACACACCCGGCTCCGCTCCGTACACCTCGTACACACAGGGCACCGCTCCGTACACCTCGTACACACACGGCTCCGCTCCGTACACCTCATACACACACGGCTCCGCTCCGTACACCTCGTACACACGCGGCTCCGCTCCGTACACCTCGTACACACGGCTCCGCTCAGTACACCTCGTACACACACGGCTCCGCTCCGTACACCTCGTGCACACACGGCTCCGCTCCGTACACCTCATACACACACGGCTCCGCTCCGTACACCTCGTACACACACGGCTCCGCTCCGTACACCTCGTACACACGCGGCTCCGCTCCGTACACCTCGTACACACGGCTCTGCTCAGTACACCTCGTACACACACGGCTCCGCTCCGTACACCTCGTACACACACGGCTCCGCTCCGTACACCTCGTACACACGCGGCTCCGTACACCTCGTACACACCCGGCTCCGCTCCATACACCTCGTACACACAGGGCACCGCTACGTACACCTCGTACACACACGGCTCCGCTCCGTACACCTCGTACACACACGGCTCCGCTCCGTACACCTCGTACACACGCGGCTCCGCTCCGTATACCTCGTACACATGGCTCTGCTCAGTACACCTCGTACACACACGGCTCCGCTCCGTACACTTCGTGCACACACGGCTCCGCTCCGTACACCTCATACACACACGGCTCCACTCCGTACACCTCGTGCACACACGGCTCCGCTTCGTACACCTCGTACACACAGGGCACCGCTACGTACACCTCGTACACACACGGCTCCGCTCCGTACACCTCGTACACACACGGCTCCGCTCCGTACACCTCGTACACACAGGGCACCGCTACGTACACCTCGTACACACACGGCTCCGCTCCGTACACCTCGTACACACACGGCTCCGCTCCGTACACCTCGTGCACACACGGCTCCGCTCCGTACACCTCGTACACACCCGGCTCCGCTCCGTATACCTCGTACATACATGGCTCCGCTCCGTACACCTCGTACACACACGGCTCCGCTCCGTACACCTCGTACACACCCGGCTCCGCTCCGTACACCTCGTACACACCCGGCTCCGCTCCGTATACCTCGTACATACATGGCTCCGCTCCGTACACCTCGTACACACGCGGCTCCGCTCCGTACACCTCGTACACACCCGGCTCCGCTCCGTACACCTCGTACACACAGGGCACCGCTACGTACACCTCGTACACACACGGCTCCGCTCCGTACACCTCGTACACACGCGGCTCCGCTCCGTACACCTCGTACACACGCGGCTCCGCTCCGTACACCTCGTACACACGGCTCCGCTCAGTACACCTCGTACACACACGGCTCCGCTCCGTACACCTCGTGCACACACGGCTCCGCTCCGTACACCTCATACACACACGGCTCCGCTCCGTACACCTCGTACACACACGGCTCCGCTCCGTACACCTCGTACACACGCGGCTCCGCTCCGTACACCTCGTACACACGGCTCTGCTCAGTACACCTCGTACACACACGGCTCCGCTCCGTACACCTCGTACACACACGGCTCCGCTCCGTACACCTCGTACACACGCGGCTCCGTACACCTCGTACACACCCGGCTCCGCTCCGTACACCTCGTACACACAGGGCACCGCTACGTACACCTCGTACACACACGGCTCCGCTCCGTACACCTCGTACACACACGGCTCCGCTCCGTACACCTCGTACACACGCGGCTCCGCTCCGTATACCTCGTACACATGGCTCTGCTCAGTACACCTCGTACACACACGGCTCCGCTCCGTACACTTCGTGCACACACGGCTCCGCTCCGTACACCTCATACACACACGGCTCCACTCCGTACACCTCGTGCACACACGGCTCCGCTTCGTACACCTCGTACACACAGGGCACCGCTACGTACACCTCGTACACACGCGGCTCCGCTCCGTATACCTCGTACACATGGCTCTGCTCAGTACACCTCGTACACACACGGCTCCGCTCCGTACACTTCGTGCACACACGGCTCCGCTCCGTACACCTCGTGCACACACGGCTCCGCTCCGTACACTTCGTGCACACACGGCTCCGCTCCGTACACCTCGTGCACACACGGCTCCGCTCCGTATACCTCGTACACATGGCTCTGCTCAGTACACCTCGTACACACACGGCTCCGCTCCGTACACTTCGTGCACACACGGCTCCGCTCCGTACACCTCGTACACACACGGCTCCACTCCGTACACTTCGTGCACACACGGCTCCGCTCCGTACACCTCGTGCACACACGGCTCCGCTTCGTACACCTCGTACACACAGGGCACCGCTACGTACACCTCGTACTCACACGGCTCCGCTCCGTACACCTCGTACATACAGGGCTCTGCTCCGTACACCTCGCACACACGCGGCTCCGCTCCGTACACCTCATACACACAGGGCACCTCTACGTACACCTCGTACACACACGGCTCCGCTCCGTACACCTCGTACATACAGGGCTCTGCTCCATACACCTCGTACACACCCGGCTCCGCTCCGTACACCTCGTACACACAGGGCACCTCTACGTACACCTCGTACACACACGGCTCCGCTCCGTACACCTCGTACACACACGGCTCCGCTCCGTACACCTCGTACACACACGGCTCCGCTCCGTACACTTCGTGCACACACGGCTCCGCTCCGTACACCTCGTGCACACACGGCTCCGCTCCGTACACTTCGTGCACACACGGCTCCGCTCCGTACACCTCGTGCACACACGGCTCCGCTCCGTATACCTCGTACACATGGCTCTGCTCAGTACACCTCGTACACACACGGCTGCGCTCCGTACACTTCGTGCACACACGGCTCCGCTCCGTACACCTCGTACACACACGGCTCCACTCCGTACACCTCGTACACACAGGGCACCGCTACGTACACCTCGTACTCACACGGCTCCGCTCCGTACACCTCGTACATACAGGGCTCTGCTCCGTACACCTCGCACACACGCGGCTCCGCTCCGTACACCTCATACACACAGGGCACCTCTACGTACACCTCGCACACACACGGCTCCGCTCCGTACACCTCGTACATACAGGGCTCTGCTCCGTACACCTCGTACACACCCGGCTCCGCTCCGTACACCTCGTACACACAGGGCACCTCTACGTTCACCTCGTACACACACGGCTCCGCTCCGTACACCTTGTACATACAGGGCTCTGCTCCGTACACCTCGTACACACACGGCTCCGCTCCGTACACTTCGTGCACACACGGCTCCGCTCCGTACACCTCGTGCACACACGGCTCCGCTCCGTACACTTCGTGCACACACGGCTCCGCTCCGTACACCTCGTGCACACACGGCTCCGCTCCGTATACCTCGTACACATGGCTCTGCTCAGTACACCTCGTACACACACGGCTCCGCTCCGTACACTTCGTGCACACACGGCTCCGCTCCGTACACCTCGTACACACACGGCTCCACTCCGTACACTTCGTGCACACACGGCTCCGCTCCGTACACCTCGTACACACAGGGCACCGCTACGTACACCTCGTACTCACACGGCTCCGCTCCGTACACCTCGTACATACAGGGCTCTGCTCCGTACACCTCGCACACACGCGGCTCCGCTCCGTACACCTCATACACACAGGGCACCTCTACGTACACCTCGCACACACACGGCTCCGCTCCGTACACCTCGTACATACAGGGCTCTGCTCCGTACACCTTGTACACACACGGCTCCGCTCCGTACACCTCGTACACACACGGCTCCTCTCCGTACACCTCGTACACACAGGGCACCTCTACGTACACCTCGTACACACACGGCTCCGCTCCGTACACCTTGTACACATACGGCTCTGCCACATCCACCCTGTAAACCCCTCCTGACCCCACACAGAAACTTCCCCTCATCTGGCACCATGACAACCAGCACAGCAGAGTCCTGCACACACTGAGGCCCCTGATCATGTGACCCCTGACTCCTCCCCTTCTGTGACCTCATCACAGGTCCTGTGCGCACAGAGCAGCTGTAGAAATCTCCGGCCTCGGGGGTCTCACCAGACTTCGCTCTTTTCTTGCAGGGGCCGCAGTGGATTTCATCCTGGATCCATAGAGCTGAATAGAGGAGCGATGTTCCTTCACTCTGATGGGAATTGATGGTGACGTTTGTCCAACGTCCACATTACCGAGTAAATCCCCCCAGGACTGCAGCCGGTAAAGACCCCGATATCCACAGGTGTCCCCTCTAATTGGGGGAAAGGGATAGAAAAGCCTCTTATCCCGAGGGGAAACCCTGTACATGGAGACATCGGCCTCAGATCTCTCCTGTCCTGTTCTTCCAGAAAAGCCTCAAACTCCTGTGTGTGACTCAGAGCTGAGATCTAACGTGAGAGAAGATTCCAGTGCGGGGAAGACGGGAAACCTTCATATAGACGGCCGGTGGGGATGGAGGCAGTGACCGACTCTGGCCACATCTGTCTCTAGAGCCGCAGTAGAAGATGAAGATGTCGTCCTCATCATGAAGGAGTTATTTCTCATGTCGCGTGTAATGAATATCTCCTGCACGACGGTTGGGTATTCGAGATCCCTTTTGGGTTTTACCCCCCTTTCCCAAAACTACCCTCAGCCCGTAATTCCCCCCATCTGAATACCATAGAACCGCCACAAAAATGACTCAACACCGTATTTGGATAAATTGGCCACAGCAGCCATTTATTAAAACATTTAACATAACAGTTCCTTTAAACGTTATTGAAAAAGGGGGCGGTCCTCGAAGGCCCCAAATTGTAATCGCCTCAGGTTCCAGTCCCGTAATAATAAACTTGGCCTCCAGGTTGAGTCCTGCCTGTAGCCAGTAGGCACCAGCTCAGAGACAATAAGAGACTCACCCCCGGCCATTATCCGTCATGAATTCCCAGTGATCCAATATTTCTACGTAATCCAACCAACGGGGAGTCCAGGACCTTAGAGATCCCCCCCCTTCCAAGCCGCCAATTACTATCACCACCAACCTCGAGGACCACCTCCCCCATGCCACGCTGCTATGACAAGTTATACATAAATGTTAGTAGTAACATAGATGAGATTACTATGAATTAACTGCATATCGATGCCATTTTCAAGGGCGGGTGGGTGTGAGGTTGTGTTCTCTGTGATAGGGGAACCTAAAATGGTTGCCCTACAAAATGCCTACCCCCTTTTTTTGTATACACCTTAACCCCGCCTTCTACCCCTCAGCCCTATCAGATATCCACATTCAAATTCCTTAACCCTTACTAGCCTGTCCCTCTTAACAAATATCCTACCCTATAGTCCCTCTCAACCCCGTCATGCTGTCCTCCCTTTTATGGCCTGTGGCCCCCCAGTACGGCCTCACTGTATTGCTAATGCCGATTCCAGTGTCGGTAATGAGACGAGAATTAGCGTTATGGAAGATGAGTCTATGAGGAACGTGTTCAGCTGCCGACTCCGAGGAGGAAACTGCTTGTTGTCTGTGGCCTAAATATATAGGTTTTATTAGTAGATGTCAGGGGAAAAAACTAAACCCTGTAAGATAATAAATCTCCTCATATGTGTAGAAAAATATATATATATATCTTCTTGCACGGTTGAGAATCAAAAAGTAAAAGCAATGTTGAGGATAAAATAAATCTTGTTTTTAATTGTTCATTCAAAAAGTGATTACAAAAATGAAGAAAAGTAAGTTCATGACATGCAATAATTATTTGAAGAGAAAACGAGCATTGTTCTTACATATAGTCTTGAGCAGCTGTCTGGGTGTTCGAGAGTCTCAAGGGATATGAGATCTCCTGAAGAAGAGTTAGGCCGGCTTTATATACTATTCTGACCTATAAACTACAACCACATATGGTGGCTTGCCACTATGTTCATAAGTTCTTCCATATTAAGTGAACCGTAGTTATTTTAACAATATGCATACAGTTATTTATGCATTACCTTAGTCTGAGATATTTAAGCCTAAAGTCTGAGATCTTTAGAACCATTCATTATCTCTAAATAGTCACATTTTGACAGCTTTGACTATCTTGACCTATACATTTGACAAGAGAGACAGCTGTGTGAGCCAAGGAATCCAGAATAGCTCAGTCACACTCTAACCAGAGCCTCTGCTAGCTGGACTAGACTCTGTATATTTTTTTATTATAGAAATACTGATATTTTACAGTCCCCCCTGATTATGATTTGAGAAATATCATAATCAATCCTAACTCATTCTCTCACCATTCGTATCACATTCATTCTTTATTCTGAAAACCTTGTATCACATCTGCCCTGAATGTCATCTGAATTTTCAAACCTATTGTAAAAACAAAAATTAGATCAGAGAGTTATATTTTTTCGTTTTAACAT
This sequence comes from Dendrobates tinctorius, assembly GCF_039654945.1. Taxonomy (NCBI): domain Eukaryota; kingdom Metazoa; phylum Chordata; class Amphibia; order Anura; family Dendrobatidae; genus Dendrobates; species Dendrobates tinctorius. The sequence continues at coordinate 3,893,828 of NW_027361989.1, read as the reverse complement.
CTCTCTTAAAATATCATCTTCCTTTTTCATTTCTACCTTTATATTCTTATAAATTCTCCTAATTTTACACATAATAATTATTTGATATATTATACACAGCAAAACTATGATAAATAAAATAACGATCGGATTAGACAATACATTTCCTGCTGCCATTTTCGCTGAAGACTGTGACCAACTAGTTACAGATTTTCCTAAATTTCTCCACCAAGATGAGCCTGACATACTCGTCCATTCATGTTCAATATCATTTAGATTACCTTGTTCATGTCTAAATACAATTTCAGCTTCTTTTAATTGTTTTGTCAGCAGATTTAATAAACCCTTGTCTTTCTTTATCTCATTTGTCCACAAATCCCAAGGGAATTTATTGACTTGTGACAAATTGAACTGGATCGGAAGGATTTTCAGACGTCTTGAGCCTATTGACGTAATATTAATACTTCCTTCCTTCTTTGTGAGAGTTTTAACATTTCCCTCAATACAATATAAACCCATTGTCAGATTTTCGACATGTACACAAGATGAGAAGAATGCAGAAACTGCTTCTCTTCCTGACATGACTTGGAAACAAGTTTTGTTAGCGCTTACTGGTGTCACCAAGTCATGTATCGTGTGGACATTCTCAACTCTGGCATGACAAGAAGTATGATTATGGAAACATGAATGATAAATGACTTTATCCTGTCCAGGTAGGCACATTACCTTGGAAACAAAATTTAAGCATGACGAAATGTCTAATTGTTCAATGTTTGTACCATCAAATGCAAAATCTGTGTACTGTAATTGATAATATAACAATTGTGTAGGGCTGACAGGAATTCCCAGAACACCTATAGGAACCAGGGTTTCTTCTCTTCCTGACACTGGAATCAGTGATGTTCCTACACAAATGTTCTGTTCACATCCTAACCACTTATTTACCCACAAATCTGTATGGTTTAACGCAAAGTTATATTCTATGGGCAAATTTCTTATTAGCCCTAAAGGGGTAATTCCACTTTGTAAGGCTTGTGCAATCATTTTCAGATTGGTGGAATATTCAATCTGAATTTCTAGACATGTTTTGGCCACTTGAGATTCCTGTTCACTTTCCATTAAAGCTAAAGTAGCATCTTGAAGATGTGATACAGAAGATCCCAATACAGTAGCAGTGTTCAAAACCATCTTTTCAAGGACTTGATTCAAACTTTTCTGAATCTTTACCCCTTTTCCTCCAATATACCCAATATTTTCCAGATCTGATTTAAGTGTATGAATGTCCATAGTGTTAATTAAACTTCCTACTGTTCCTAATCCCCCCAAAATACCTTCTAACACTCCCCTCTTACTTCTAACCTGTGTTGAAGTTCTTTTCCCAAACCATTGTTCTATTCCCATCTCCATGTTAGTGAGATGTGGTTGACACTGGGGATATCTAGAAGAGATTTTCCAGTTAGACATGTTAAAGGTCCATACCATGGTCAGAAACACTCCATCTCGTAACAGAGGTTTAGTTTGGAACTGATTGATCTGAAAAGGAGTAGATGGTTGAAATCTTGTCTGTGTGCATACATTATCTACTGCTGACCATATATTTACCTTTACATCTCTACATTGTTTGTAGTTATATTTCGTTAAAATGCAACATTGGTAAAGTCCAGAATCCTTAGGAGATGGATTATCTACAGAAAAAATAAAATCCTTATTTAACCATCTCACGTTACCGGATTGACCTCTGTGTATAACATTTGTTGGACCATTTGAAAAACTTCCCAAAAATGATTTATCTTTGGTCCATGTTAACAGAGATTCTGAAGGTAGCTCTAACCTCGTGCTGCATTTTAGTAATAAAGGAGACATATTTTCTTGACTATATACTGCTTGTGGTGTAACCCTTACTTCTGGAGCTATAGTATTTGAAACTGTAAAAACTACAGATACCTGTACTTGTACTGGTTCTCTGGTTATCTGAAAATTCCATGTTTTTACCCAATCCTCGTCTCCTTCTGTAATAGAAAGAAATGAAGGATCTAAAACTTTCCCAAAAAGTTGTGTCTTTAACAAAGCATCTGTTTTGGATGTTTCAACTTTCCCTTTTGCGATCATATCATTTGTAATGTCGCCTGACCACACAGCTCTCTCTTCACCTCTTATCTCTATATTCCAGAATAACACATCTGTAGGACTACATTCCCATGTGCCTGTCTTATTATTGTGTATATAATCTCCTTGTAACTGTGTGAACTTCGTCTTAGGTCCTGTGGCTGCGTGTAATATTATGTCAGTGTCATGTATGAAGTGTAGCTCAATACAGCATTTTGCACCAAAACCCATGCAAATGTTTCCAGTAATATCTACTGAATCGTCCGGTATGTCCTCATCTATTAAGCTTTGTAGATTCGTTCCTCTTGGTTTCCTTGGATGTAAAGTTCCTTTGAAAAGTTCCTTCACTTCACTAGTATTTGTTCCATGGTGTGAAATATCTTCAGCGTAGATCACAGTTGAAACAGTACAAAACAGCAGAAATGTGATTCCCATCAGATAGTAGCTTTTCCTGGGAAATGTCTTTTTCTCCTGAAGGATTGGTGTTGAATCCCTTCCATCAAGGACGTGGAGTTTCGTATTCCAGTTCTTATTGGAATCCATTTCTTCCTAAAAGAAATGCAGTATCATTATTTTGCAATATACAGTTTGCATTGATCAACATGTACCCACAATTTTTGTTGTCTGCGGGTATTTTTAACCACCTTAGATGCTCGTTGCACAAGTATCATCACTTGTCCCATGGTTTCGATAATTTCAAAGGGACCTTCCCAATTACTTTCCCAAGGTCCATTCTTCCTGAAAGTTTTAATCATCACTAGAGCCCCTTTCTTGAATTTGGATACATATGGTGGCTCCATTCTCTGCATTCTTGATGCAGCATGTGGAAGAATCGTTTTCAAATTTTCCTGTAACAATTGCAACCATTTGGACCTTGCAACAGCATCTTTTTGTGGTGTAGACAAAAATGGTTCATGAGGAAAAATCAATGGCATTTTTCTTCCTGTCATCAGTTCAAAAGGAGTAAACTGAGTTGTGGCAGAGGTTGTTCCTCTTACACTCAACAGTACAAAAGGTACTGCATCAACCCAAGTATTGCCTTTGTCCAATAACATCTTGGCAATTCTGGATTTTATTGTTCTATTCATCCTTTCCACAATACCAGCAGACTGTGGATGGTAGGGTACATGAAACTGCTGTCGTACCCCTAGAATAGCACAAACGGCTTGCATGATTTTTCCTGTAAAGTGACTTCCTCGATCAGAGGTGATCATTCTTGGGATCCCCCAAGTACAAAAGACATGATTAACTAATGCTCTAGCTGTAGACAAAGCATCATCTTTCCTGACAGGTAAAATTTCAACCCACTTAGAAAAAACATCTACCACAACCAATGCATACCTGAGACCATTTTTACCTGATGGTAACGGTCCAATGTAGTCGATTTGTAACGTGGACCATGGACCATCTGCAGGTGCGATTCGGAGTAGTGGCGGTTTCTGTCCTTTTGATCTTGGATTAATTTGGGCACAAATGAGACATGATTGAACAACACTTTGCACTGTCTCTTCCATCTTTTCCCAGTAAAATTTCTCTCTGAGAATGCCTAACAATTTTTGTTGGCCCAAATGACCCAAACTTTCATGATTGTATTTTGTGAACTCAACCTGTAGATGTCTTGGGACAACAGGACGCAACTCCCCGTTTAAGTCATGACACAAAACCCCGTTTTCACAAACAAAGGGAGGTTTTGGATCAACCCGGGAAGCAACAAGAGATGAGTCTTTTTCTTGTTCTTCCACAAAAGAAGGGATATGCGTGTCTGTTCTTTGAACTGCTGAAACCTCGAGCGGTTCAGGTTCAAACACCTCTTCTCCTGTCAGGGCTGCCTCTTTGGCTAGCATATCTGCGGTTGCATTTCCAACAGATAATTCATCATCAGATTTTTTATGGGCCGGAACCTTGACAATAGCAAAACCATTAGGGTTTTTTGATGCTATCCTGAAAATTGTCTTCAGTGTGTCACTGTGAACAAGAGTCTTATTAGATGAATCTACATAGCCTCTTTTTTCCCAAACTGACAAGTAATCTGTCAGTGATCTTACAACATAAGAGCTATCACTGTAGATCACAATGGGACACTGATCATCTGCTTCATTCAGCTGTAGTACCATTTTTACTGCTTCTAGCTCTGCTCTTTGAGCTGAAAAATGACTCGGTAATTTGTGCTTCACAACCTGCCCTCTGTTGGGATAAAAAATGGCATATCCTGAATAATAGTGCCCATCTGAATAGAATCTGGAACCATCTACAAAAATTGGTTCGTCTGTTACCTCTGCTTTCCGTCTGAAAAGTGATGGACTTGGATCCTGAAAAGACTGTAAACAATCATGAGTTTGTCCTTCATATTGCATCAGCTGAGGAAGAACATATTTGGCCTTGTAATCTACCTCAATTTGTTTGGGAGACAATGACAATAACCAATGAGCAAATCTCTGATGTGACACACCTGGGATATTATTCTCAAAGAGAAGTTTTAGTGTAGAGTGAGGAGTTTGCAAAATGATTTTGTTGAACCCGACAATATGTTCGGTTGCTTTGACTGCAAAGTACACACCTACCAAGTGTCTTGCACAGGTCTCAAAACCTTTTTCAACAGGTGAGAGAAGTTTTGAAAAATAGCCCAAAATTCTCCACTCTTCTCCCTGTAATTGCAGTAATACAGCAGAAACAGATGTTCCCGATGTATGCACTTGCAAAGCAAATGGAGCCGAAGGATCTACTGTGGACAAAGCAGGTGCATTTTGTAAATTCATTTTCAATTGTTCAAATGAGGTTTGCTGTTCATCACCCCAAGGACCAAAGTAATCACTGTTTTCACCTTTCAAAAGATCATATAAAGATCTGGCCTTATCTGCAAAATTCTCAATGAAATCCCTTGAATAATTCATAAGACCTAAAAAATGTCTCAATGCCTTGTGTGATGTCGGAATTGGTAGGGAAGCAATTGCCTCAATTCTTTCCTGCAGTGGCTGCCTTTTTCCTGGACTCAACAGCACCCCTAAAAATCTGACCTCAGTCTGCATCAATTTGACCTTTTTGGTGTTCAATTTCAACCCTGCATCATGCAGCAACTCAAACAATTCTGTCAGAAGTGAAACATGTGTCTCTTTATCCTCTGTAGACAATAAAATATCATCCACATATTGCAGAATGCAATCAGGCCTCGAAAATCTGGATAATACCTTTGCCAATGCCTGATGAAAAACACTAGGTGACAAATGTGCTCCTTGAGGTAACCTGCAAAACAGATATTGCTCGTCCAAGAAAGTAAATGCAAACTTATACTGACAACTCTTTTCAAGAGGTATACTGAAAAAACCATTGCTAATGTCCAGTACAGAAAAGTATTTGGCCTTTGCATTTAACCTTGCCATCATGTCATGAGTATCTGCCACAATTGGCGCGACATTGGGTGTATGCTTATTGAACATCCGTAAATCCAATATCATTCGATAAGAACCATCAGATTTCAAAACACACCACAAAGGATTGTTACTTACAGAATTAGCCTTTCGGATAACACCTTGATCTAACAATTCCTGTATGATCTTTGACATAGAGTCAATTGATTCTGGAGGCAATTTATACTGACGCTGTGGCGGGGGATCACGCCCCTCCACATTCACGATAACGTCTTTCATTGTTCCAACCTGATTCCTGAACTGAGCCCAAAGAGAAGGAAAAAGCTGTACAATTTCTGTCAATACCTCGTCATCATTAGTGTCAGGCCACAAATGGTCAGATGACACCACATCATTCAAGCAAATACTTCCAACATGGCTATAATCATTAGGATCAATGACTACCGGTTTACAACCATTGGAATCTTTCCAGATCACTTGATTTCCTAGGTCAACTACCCATCCGAATTTCTGCATAAAATCTGTGCCAAGTATATTTTCAGAATCACGACAATACCAGATGTCAATTTCTGTTTTGAAAGAACTAGGTATTTCCAAAATCACATTGGGAGCTAAGGTTGCTTTAGTTCCACCTTTTCCACTGAAACCGACAATTGTACAAACTGGTGAATCTGGGTTTAGCTTCAAATCAAGGTTTGTAACACTTAACTGAGCTCCTGTGTCAATAAGAAATACAACATTCTGTCCTGCTAAACTTCCTTTGATAAATGGTCTTCCACAGTCATCCAATGTAACTCGAGTCACAAATTCCAATGGATGTGGTACAGGAATGGTCTGTGATTGTCAGAAAGATGAAGGAGATGGGAGAAGACCTGTGTCCTTTTTAAAAGACCTTGGAATTCTATCCCTTGACTCTGTTTCCTTCACTGTCATTTCTCTGATCTGTCTGATTAATGGTGCATATGGTGACTGTGTTTGTCTGTTGGCAGTATGAGCAGGTGCAGATAATTGTAATGCAGGTGCGGAAGGTGTGGTGTATGATTTTGGCATGAGTCCGTTTTCCCTTCCAAGCTTACCTGTTCCTTGTGTACCCATCTCTGATTCTGCTCTCAAAAATTTCCTGCACTGCCACTTCAAGTGTCCAGGTATACCACAAAAATAACAATGGATATTGTTCCTTTGTGTAGTATTTTTACCTCTATGCTCAATGTAATCCCTGCTCTTGGAGATTACTGTGGCTCTAGGTTTCAGCTGACTGTCTTCCTTCTCATGAACTACCGCTATTTTAGCCTTGACCTGATTTTGTTTCATGGATCTTCTTATTCTGTCAATAAAAACTGTTGCTTCTTGCAATGATGGCTGAGTGTTAGCCAATTGCACTGAGGCAGGATCTAAGTACTTGAACTTCTTTACAAAAAATTTGATCATGGATGCTGGCTCTTCGTGAGGCCCGAGATCCATTACCATCCTATAGGCCTGTTCAAACTTTACCAAAAAAGAGAATGGGTCTTCAGAAATATTTGTTTGTAAACTCCCTAAAATATCAACTGTAGGCATGTCTTCTCCAGTTGTAAACAATACTAATTGTCTAAGTCTGTCTTCTTTTGTACTATGTGCCATTTCATTCTCATCATTTAATCTGGGTGTGGTCTGTAATCTTTTTCCCATATGTGAAGGTAACCAAACTTTGAATATTTTATTCTTTTGCTCATCATTCAGATTGTATTTGTCTGTGTTTGATTCAAAAGTGTCCGCATTATAAAAGGCATCCATCATTGTAATTTGGAATGTCTTTTACAATTTTCATTAGCTGATCGTGTATTTTCAGATTAATGCGTGCTGCTCTGTCATGTAATTTTTTCCGTTGTAATTCTACTGCCTCTAATTCCTCTACTGAAGCATCTGGATCCTGCATATTTGGTACAAATGAAGAGGCAACACCGTCCTCCTGTTTACCTGTTGATCTTGTGTTAAGATATAAAGAGGGTTTCTGTTGTCGTAATTTAGACAATAACTCTGTCCTGGTATCTATTTGATCTTCCAATTGTTCTATATGCTCTGACAAAATCAAACAATTTGGACAATCAAAGTAATCCCCGTCAGACTCTTGTGTGTCACCTGGTGTGTCAGTGTGATTAATGTCTTGTGTGACAATGCATGTTTTATAGGTGTTAGGTTCAGTTTTCTCAAAGACTAGGCTATTATACACATGAACTAGCTGCATAACATTCTGAAGTTTCCTTTGTAATTTTCTTACTGAGAAAAACCTTTTGTCAATTTTAACATTTTCTGCCTCACATTGATTATACAAACTAGACCATAATTGGGCATCCGTATGATTATGAACAAACTTGAAATCTATGTTACTTTTCTTAGCATAATCATGTATAAAATCCATTATATTTTTTCTCACCTATTGAGAGTCTTTCCCGTCAATGGATGGTCCTCTGTGTCCTTATGCAATCCTCAGATCTCCGTCTGGATGAGACGCATGCAGCTCTTTACGATCCTCACCCGTCGTCTTCAGGTTCAGTGTGATCCTTTGTGCCGTGAAATAGTGGAATTCCTGAGGAAGCTTGTACAACAGGTGGTTTTTTAGCAGAGTTCGTGCTCCCCCCTTGCACAATCGAGGAAGGAATGCCAGCCAAAATTAGCACAAAAGATCAATCTGGCTAAGGCTCGCCAAAATGTAGAAAAATATATATATATATATCTTCTTGCACGGTTGAGAATCAAAAGTAAAGGCAATGTTGAATTGAGGATAAAATAAATCTTGTTTTTAATTGTTCATTTCCAAAAGTGATTACAAAAATGAAGAAAAGTAAGTTCATGACATGCAATAATTATTTGAAGAGAAAACGAGCATTGTTCTTACATATAGTCTTGAGCAGCTGTCCGGGTGTTCGAGAGTCTCAAGGGATATGAGATCTCCTGAACAAGAGTTAGGCCGGCTTTATATACTATTCTGACCTATAAACTACAACCACATATGGTGGCTTGCCACTATGTTCATAAGTTCTTCCATATTAAGTGAACCCTAGTTATTTTAAACAATATGCATACAGTTATTTATGCATTACCTTAGTCTGAGATATTTAAGCCTTAAGTCTGAGATCTTTAGAACCATTCATTATCTCTAAATAGTCACATTTTGACAGCTTTGACTATTTTGACCTATACATTTGACAAGAGAGACAGCTGTGTGAGCCAAGGCACTCAGAATAAGTCAGTCACTTCTCTAAAGTAAGCAAAGCCTGTTAACTATATTCTGTATGAGAGAATTAATCCATATTATAGAAATACTGATATTTTACATATGTCCATGTCCACCCTTGCGCCGACAGTTACCCGCCTCCCGTTGCCCGATAAATATGCTGGGGATGGAGTCCCTCCTCCATCAGCGGACCCGGGTGCATCTGTAGGAGATGGTCGCGAGCATTTGATGTCGCTGGTTCGTTCGTCGGTGACTTCGTCTACGTGGCAAGCCTATGATGCCGTTAGACCGACTGTCTGGTTACTAGGACACTCCTACATATTTTGAGCAGCACAGCGAGCTGAGTGCCGCCCTGGGGGGAGGCATCTAGGTTTCCGTGACGTGGCCTTCATGTGGAGAGGCATCAGGGGCTTGCAATGGCCGCAAGTTCTACCGGAAGTGGTATCGATTGCAAGAGGAGCCAGGGGTCCTATAATTTTGGATTCTGCACGCGGGGGGGAATGATCTATGATCGTACAAGGTGGCAGAGCTTCTCACAATGATGCGGGCTGATATGGAACGTTTCCATGGTTTTTTTTTCAGGAATTGGTGCTAGTCTGGTCTGAGATTGTCCCGAGGGCGGTGTGGCAAGGAGCTAGGGATGGTATTGCCGTTGAGCGCACTAGGAGGACCATACACGCCTGTATTTCTAAGATGGTGCGTGAGAGGTTTGGTTGTTAGACACAGACAACTGGAAGGGGATAATGCTGCTTTATTGAGACCTGACGGGGTGCACTTGAACAATATCGGGCTCGATATCTTATCCGGTCTCCAAGATGGCATAGAGCAGGCATTGCTACTGATGGGTGGGGGTCGGAGTCCTGTTTGAGAAACAGGATCCTCCGTGGCGGTGGAGAAGTAATGGCACATAAGTTACGGCTTGCTGGCTGACTTGCCTGCGAATATGGAGTAGGGCATTAGGCAGCGAGCGCGTTTTTAAGAAAGCTAAGTGCCTTTTCAAATGGTTGGTAAGAAAACATTTAATAAAGCTGTGACTGACCTTCACCCATCACTTGGTCTCTGAGTTTTGATTTGTATGGTTAAGTGGGGCTGAGGAAATGCGCCAAGGGGTTGTTTAGCCCTATGTCAACACAGTCATACAGGAGGAGAGGTACTGTGCAGTATATACATATACAGGAGTGGTACTGTGCAGTGTATATATATACAGGAGGAGTGGTACTGTGCAGTATATACATATACAGGAGTGGTACTGTGCAGTGTATATATATATATATATACAGGATGAGTGGTACTGTGCAGTATATACATATATAGGAGTGGTACTGTGCAGTGTATATATACAGGAGGAGTGGTACTGTGCAGTATATACATATACAGGAGTGGTACTGTGCAGTGTATATATATACAGGATGAGTGGTACTGTGCAGTATATACATATATAGGAGTGGTACTGTGCAGTGTATATGTACAGGAGGAGTGGTACTGTGCAGTATATACATATACAGGAGTGGTACTGTGCAGTGTATATACACAGGAGGAGTGGTACTGTGCAGAGTATATATAAAGGAGGAGTGGTACTGTGCAGTATATACATATACAGGAGTGGTACTGTGCAGTGTATATATACAGGACAGGAGTTGTACTGTGCAGTGTATATATACACAGGAGGAGTGGTACTGTGCAGTGTGTGTATACAGGAGGAGTGGTACTGTGCAGTGAATATATATAGGACTGGAGTGGTACTGTGCAGCGTATATATACAGGACAGGAGTAGTGGTACTGTGCAATGTATATATACAGGAGTGGTACTGTGCAGAGTATATATACAGGAGGAGTGGTACTGTGCAGTGTATATATACAGGAGTGGTACTGTGCAGTGTATATATACAGGACAGGAGGAGTGGTACTGTGCAGTGTATATATACAGGAGGAGTGGTACTGTGCAGTGTATATATACAGGAGGAGTGGTACTGTGCAGTGTATATATATACAGGAGGAGTGGTACTGTGCAGTGTATATATACAGGAGGAGTGGTACTGTGCAGTGTATATATACAGGAGGAGTGGTACTGTGCAGTGTATATATATACAGGAGGAGTGGTACTGTGCAGTGTGTATATACAGGAGGAGTGGTACTGTGCAGTGAATATATACAGGACTGGAGTGGTACTGTGCAGTGTATATATACAGGACAGGAGGAGTGGTACTGTGCAGCGTATATATACAGGACAGGAGTAGTGGTACTGTGCAATGTATATATACAGGAGTGGTACTGTGCAGTGTATATATACAGGAGGAGTGGTACTGTGCAGTGTATATATACAGGAGGAGCGGTAATGTGCAGTGTATATATACAGGAGTGGTACTGTGCAGTGTATATATACAGGAGGAGTGGTACTGTGCAGTGTATATATACAGGAGGAGTGGTACTGTGCAGTGCATATATATACAGGGCAGGAGGACTGGTACTGTGCAGTGTGTATATGCAGGACAGGAGTGGTACTGTGCAGTGTAAATATACAGGACAGGAGTGGTACTGTGCAGTGCATATATACAGGCCAGGAGGAGTGGTGCTGTGCAGTGTATATATACAGGACAGGAGGAGTGGTAATGTGCAGTGTATATATACAGGAGGAGTGGTACTGTGCAGTGCATATATACAGGACAGGAGGAGTGGTACTGTGCAGTGTATATATACAGGAGGAGTTGTACTGTGCAGTGTGTATATGCAGGATAGGAGTGGTACTATGCAGTGTGTATATACAGGACACGAGTGGTACTGTGCAGTGTATATATACAGGACAGGAGGAGTGGTGCTGTGCAGTGTATATATACAGGACAGGAGGAGTGGTGCTGTGCAGTGTATATATACAGGAGTGGGACTGTGCCGTGTATATAGACAGGAGTGGTACTGTGCAGTGTGTATATATACAGGACAGGAGTGGTACTGTGCAGTGCATATATGCAGGACAGGAGTGGTACTGTGCAGTGCATATATGCAGGACAGGAGTGGTACTGTGCAGTGCATATATGCAGGACAGGAGTGGTACTGTGCAGTGTATATATACAGGACAGGAGTGGTGCTGTGCAGTGTATATATACATCACAGGAGGAGTGGTACTGTGCAGTGTATATATACAGGACAGGAGTGGTACTGTGCAGTGCATATATGCAGGAGGAGGGGTACTGTGCAGTGTATATATAGGAGTGGTACTGTGCAGTGTATATATACAGGAAAGGAGGAGTGATGTCGTGCAGTGTATATATACAGGATTGGTACTGTGCAGTGTATATATACAGGACTGGAGTGGTACTGTGGAGTGTATATATACAGGATTGGTACTGTGCAGTGTATATATAGGAGTGGTACTGTGCAGTGTATATATACAGGAAAGGAGGAGTGATGTCGTGCAGTGTATATATACAGGATTGGTACTGTGCAGTGCATATATACAGGACTGGAGTGGTACTGTGGAGTGTATATATACAGGAGTGGTACTGTGCAGTGTATATATACAGGATTGGTACTGTGCAGCGTATATACACAGGACAGGAGTAGTGGTACTGTGCAGTGTATATATATATAGGAGTGGTACTGTGCGGTGCATATATACGGGACAGGAGGAGAGGTACTGTGCAGTGCATATATACAGGACAGGAGTGGTACTGTGCAGTGTATATATACAGGAGTGGCGCTGTGCAGTGTATAGATAAAGGAGGAGTGGTACTGTGCAGTGTACATATGCAGGACAGGAGTGGTACTGTGCAGTGTATATATACAGGACAGGAGTGGTATTGTGCAGTGCATATATACAGGACAGGAGTGGTGCTGTGCAGTGTATATACAGGAGTGGTACTGTGCAGTGTATATATACAGGAGGAGTGGTACTGTGGAGTGTATATATACAGGACAGGAGTGGTGCTGTGCAGTGTATATATACATCACAGGAGGAGTGGTGCTGTGCAGTGTATATATGCAGGACAGGAGTGGTACTGTGCAGTGTATATATACAGGAGTGGGACTGTGCAGTGTATATAGACAGGAGTGGTACTGTGCAGTGTATATATACAGGACATGAGTGGTACTGTGCAGTGCATATATGCAGGACAGGAGGAATGGTGCTGTGCAGTGTATATATACAGGACAGGAGTGGTACTGTGCAGTGTATATATACAGGACAGGAGTGGTACTGTGCAGTGTATATACAGGAGTGGTGCTGTGCAATGTATATATGCAGGAGTGGTACTGTGCAGTGTGCATATGCAGGACAGGAGTGGGACTGTGCAGTGTATATATACAGGAGTGGGACTGTGCAGTGTATATAGACAGGAGTGGTACTGTGCAGTGTATATATATACAGGGCATGAGTGGTACAGTGCAGTGCATATATGCAGGACAGGAGGAGTGGTACTGTGCAGTGTATATATACAGGAGGATGGGGTACTGTGCAGTGTATATATACAGGAGTGGTACTGTGCAGTGTATATATACAGGAGTGGGACTGTGCAGTGTATAGACAGGAGTGGTACTGTGCAGTGTATATATACAGGAGGAGTGGTACTGTGCAGTGCATATATACAGGACAGGAGTGGTACTGTGCAGTGTATATATACAGGAGGAGTGGTACTATGCTGTGTGTATATGCAGGACAGGAGTGGTACTGTGCAGTGTGTATATACAGGACAGGAGTGGTGCTGTGCAGTGTATATATACAGGACAGGAGGAGTGGTGCTGTGCAGTGTATATATACAGGACAGGAGTGGTACTGTGCAGTGTATATATACAGGACAGGAGGAGTGGTGCTGTGGAGTGTATATATACAGGACAGGAGTGGTACTGTGCAGTGTAAATACAGGAGTGGTACTGCGCAGTGTATATATATACAGGAGGAGTGGTACTGTGCAGTGTATAAATACAGGACAGGAGGAGTGGTGCTGTGCAGTGTATGTATATACAGGACAGGAGGAGTGGTACTGTGCAGTGTGTATATGCAGGACAGGAGTGGTACTGTGCATTGTATATATACAGGACAGGAGTGGTGCTGTGCAGTGTAAATATACAGGCCAGGAGTGGTACTGTGCAGTGCATATATACAGGCCAGGAGGAGTGGTGCTGTGCAGTGTATATATACAGGACTGGAGGAGTGGTACTGTGCAGTGTATATATACAGGAGGAGTGGTACTGTGCAGTGCATATATACAGGACAGGAGGAGTGGTACTGTGCAGTGTATATATACAGGAGGAGTTGTACTGTGCAGTGTGTATATGCAGGATAGTAGTGGTACTGTGCAGTGTATATATACAGGACAGGAGGAGTGGTGCTGTGCAGTGTATATATACAGGAGTGGGACTGTGCCGTGTATATAGACAGGAGTGGTACTGTGCAGTGTATATATACAGGACAGGAGTGGTACAGTGCAGTGCATATATGCAGGACAGGAGTGGTACTGTGCAGTGTATATATACAGGACAGGAGTGGTACTGTGCAGTGCATATATGCAGGAGGAGGGGTACTGTGCAGTGTATATATAGGAGTGGTACTGTGCAGTGTATATATACAGGAAAGGAGGAGTGATGTCGTGCAGTGTATATATACAGGATTGGTACTGTGCAGTGTATATATACAGGACTGGAGTGGTACTGTGGAGTGTATATATACAGGAGTGGTACTGTGCAGTGTATATATAGGAGTGGTACTGTGCAGTGTATATATACAGCAAAAGGAGGAGTGATGTCGTGCAGTGTATATATACAGGATTGGTACTGTGCAGTGCATATATACAGGACTGGAGTGGTACTGTGGAGTGTATATATACAGGAGTGGTACTGTGCAGTGTATATATACAGGATTGGTACTGTGCAGCGTATATACACAGGACAGGAGTAGTGGTACTGTGCAGTGTATATATATATAGGAGTGGTACTGTGCGGTGCATATATACGGGACAGGAGGAGAGGTACTGTGCAGTGCATATATACAGGACAGGAGTGGTACTGTGCAGTGTATATATGCAGGAGTGGCACTGTGCAGTGTATAGATAAAGGAGGAGTGGTACTGTGCAGTGTACATATGCAGGACAGGAGTGGTACTGTGCAGTGTATATATACAGGACAGGAGTGGTACTGTGCAGTGCATATATACAGGACAGGATTGGTGCTGTGCAGTGTATATATACAGGAGTGGTACTGTGCAGTGTATATATACAGGAGGAGTGGTACTGTGGAGTGTATATATACAGGAGTGGTGCTGTGCAGTGTATATATACAGGACAGGAGTGGTACTGTGCAGTGCATATATACAGGACAGGAGTGGTGCTGTGCAGTGTATATATACAGGAGTGGTACTGTGCAGTGTATATATACAGGAGGAGTGGTACTGTGCAGTGCATATATGCAGGACAGGAGGAGTGGTGCTGTGCAGTGTATATATACAGGACAGGAGTGGTACTGTGCAGTGTATATATACAGGACATGAGTGGTACTGTGCAGTGCATATATGCAGGACAGGAGGAGTGGTGCTGTGCAGTGTATATATACAGGACAGGAGTGGTACTGTGCAGTGTATATATACATGACAGGAGTGGTACTGTGCAGTGTATATACAGGAGTGGTGCTGTGCAATGTATATATGCAGGAGTGGTACTGTGCAGTGTGTATATGCAGGACAGGAGTGGGACTGTGCAGTGTATATAGACAGGAGTGGTACTGTGCAGTGTATATAGACAGGAGTGGTACTGTGCAGTGTATATATATATACAGGGCATGAGTGGTACTGTGCAGTGCATATATGCAGGACAGGAGTGGTGCTGTGCAGTGTATATATACATGACACGAGTGGTACTGTGCAGTGTATATATACATGACACGAGTGGTACTGTGCAGTGTATACAGGAGGAGGGGTACTGTGCAGTGTATATATAGGAGGAGTGGTGCTGTGCAGTGTATATACACAGGAGGACTGGTACTGTGCAGTGTATATATACAGGACAGGAGTGGTACTGTGCAGTGTATATATACAGGAGTGGGACTGTGCAGTGTGTAAAGACAGGAGTGGTACTGTGCAGTGCATATATACAGGACAGGAGGAGTGGTACTGTGCAGTGTATATATACATGAGGAGTGGTACTGTGCTGTGTGTATATGCAGGACAGGAGTGGTACTGTGCAGTGTGTATATACATGACAGGAGTGGTGCTGTGCAGTGTATATATACAGGACAGGAGGAGTAGTGCTGTGCAGTGTATATATACAGGACAGGAGTGGTACTGTGCAGTGTATATATACAGGACAGGAGGAGAGGTGCTGTGCAGTGTATGTATACAGGACAGGAGGAGTGGTGCTGTGGAGTGTATATATACAGGACAGGAGTGGTACTGTGCAGTGTATATACAGGAGAGGTACTGTGCAGTGTATATATACAGGAGGAGTGGTACTGTGCAGTGCATATATATACAGGACAGGAGGAGTGGTACTGTGCAGTGTGTATATGCAGGACAGGAGTGGTACTGTGCAGTGTATATATACAGGACAGGAGTGGTGCTGTGCAGTGTAAATATATAGGACAGGAGTGGTACTGTGCAGTGCATATTTACAGGCCAGGAGGAGTGGTGCTGTGCAGTGTATATATACAGGACAGGAGGAGTGGTACTGTGCAGTGTATATATACAGGAGTGGTACTGTGCAGTGCATATATACAGGACAGGAGGAGTGGTACTGTGCAGTGTATATATACAGGAGTTGTACTGTGCAGTGTGTATATGCAGGATAGGAGTGGTACTATGCAGCGTGTATATACAAGACACGAGTGGTACTGTGCAGTGTATATATACAGGACAGGAGGAGTGGTGCTGTGCAGTGTATATTTACAGGACAGGAGGAGTGGTGCTGAGCAGTGTATATATACAGGAGTGGGACTGTGCCGTGTATATAGACAGGAGTGGTACTGTGCAGTGTGTATATATACAGGACAGGAGTGGTACTGTGCAGTGCATATATGCAGGACAGGAGTGGTACTGTGCAGTGTATATATACAGGACTGGAGTGGTACTGTGGAGTGTATATATACACAGGAGTGGTACTGTGCAGTGTATATATAGGAGTGGTACTGTGCAGTGTATATATACAGGAAAGGAGGAGTGATGTTGTGCAGTGTATATATACAGGATTGGTACTGTGCAGTGCATATATACAGGACTGGAGTGGTACTGTGGAGTGTATATATACAGGAGTGGTACTGTGCAGCGTATATACACAGGACAGGAGTAGTGGTACTGTGCAGTGTATATATATAGGAGTGGTACTGTGCTGTGCATATATACGGGACAGGAGGAGAGGTACTGTGCAGTGCATATATAGAGGACAGGAGTGGTACTGTGCAGTGTATATATACAGGAGTGGCGCTGTGCAGTGTATAGATAAAGGAGGAGTGGTACTGTGCAGTGTACATATGCAGGACAGGAGTGGTACTGTGCAGTGTATATATACAGGACAGGAGTGGTACTGTGCAGTGCATATATACAGGACAGGAGTGGTGCTGTGCAGTGTATATATACAGGTGTGGTACTGTGCAGTGTATATATACAGGAGGAGTGGTACTGTGGAGTGTATATATACAGGACAGGAGTGGTGCTGTGCAGTGTATATATACATCACAGGAGGAGTGGTGCTGTGCAGTGTATATATGCAGGACAGGAGTGGTACTGTGCAGTGTATATATACAGGAGTGGGTTTGTGCAGTGTATATAGACAGGAGTGGTACTGTGCAGTGTATATATACAGGACATGAGTGGTACTGTGCAGTGCATATATGCAGGACAGGAGGAGTGGTGCTGTGCAGTGTATATATACAGGACAGGAGTGGTACTGTGCAGTGTATATACTGGAGTGGTGCTGTGCAATGTATATATGCAGGAGTGGTACTGTGCAGTGTGTATATGCAGGACAGGAGTGGGACTGTGCAGTGTATATATACAGGAGTGGGACTGTGCAGTGTATATAGACAGGAGTGGTACTGTGCAGTGTATATAAACAGGGCATGAGTGGATAGTGCAGTGCATATATGCAGGACAGGAGGAGTGGTGCTGTGCAGTGTATATATACAGGACACGAGTGGTACTGTGCAGTGTATATATACAGGAGGAGGGGTACTGTGCAGTGTATATATAGGAGGAGTGGTGCTGTGCAGTGTATATATACAGGAAAGGAGGAGTGATGTCGTGCAGTGTATATGTACAGGATTGGTACTGTGCACTGTATATATACAGGACTATAGTGTTTACTGTGGAGTGTATATATACAGGAGTGGTACTGTGCAGTGTATATATAGGAGTGGTACTGTGCAGTGTATATATACAGGAAAGGAGGAGTGATGTCGTGCAGTGTATATATACAGGATTGGTACTGTGCAGTGCATATATACAGGACTGGAGTGGTACTGTGGAGTGTATATATACAGGAGTGGTACTGTGCAGTGTATATATACAGGATTGGTACTGTGCAGCGTATATACACAGGACAGGAGTAGTGGTACTGTGCAGTGTATATATATATAGGAGTGGTACTGTGCGGTGCATATATACGGGACAGGAGAGGTACCGTGCAGTGCATATATACAGGACAGGAGTGGTACTGTGCAGTGTATATATACAGGAGTGGCGCTGTGCAGTGTATAGATAAAAGAGGAGTGGTACTGTGCAGTGTACATATGCAGGACAGGAGTGGTACTGTGCAGTGTATATATACAGGACAGGAGTGGTACTGTGCAGTGCATATATACAGGACAGGAGTGGTGCTGTGCAGTGTATATATACAGGAGTGGTACTGTGCAGTGTATATATACAGGAGGAGTGGTTCTGTGGAGTGTATATATACAGGACAGGAGTGGTGCTGTGCAGTGTATATATACATCACAGGAGGAGTGGTGCTGTGCAGTGTATATATGCAGGACAGGAGTGGTACTGTGCAGTGTATATATACAGGAGTGGGTTTGTGCAGTGTATATAGACAGGAGTGGTACTGTGCAGTGTATATATACAGGACATGAGTGGTACTATGCAGTGCATATGTGCAGGACAGGAGGAGTGGTGCTGTGCAGTGTATATATACAGGACAGGAGTGGTACTGTGCAGTGTATATATACAGGACAGGAGTGGTACTGTGCAGTGTATATATACAGGAGTGGGTTTGTGCAGTGTATATAGACAGGAGTGGTACTGTGCAGTGTATATATACAGGACATGAGTGGTACTATGCAGTGCATATATGCAGGACAGGAGGAGTGGTGCTGTGCAGTGTATATATACAGGACAGGAGTGGTACTGTGCAGTGTATATATACAGGACAGGAGTGGTACTGTGCAGTGTATATACAGGAGTGGTGCTGTGCAATGTATATATGCAGGAGTGGTACTGTGCAGTGTGTATATGCAGGACAGGAGTGGGACTGTGCAGTGTATACAGGAGTGGGACTGTGCAGTGTATATAGACAGGAGTGGTACTGTGCAGTGTATATATACAGGGCATGAGTGGATAGTGCAGTGCATATATGCAGGACAGGAGGAGTGGTGCTGTGCAGTGTATATATACAGGACACAAGTGGTACTGTGCAGTGTATATATACAGGAGGAGGGGTACTGTGCAGTGTATATATAGGAGTGGTGCTGTGCAGTGTATATATACAGGAGGAGTGGTACTGTGCAGTGTATATATACAGGACAGGAGTGGTACTGTGCAGTGTATATATACAGGAGTGGGACTGTGCAGTGTGTATAGACAGGAGGAGTGGGACTGTGCAGTGCATATATACAGGACAGGAGGAGTGGTACTGTGCAGTGTATATATACAGGAAAAGTGGTACTGTGCTGTGTGTATATGCAGGACAGGAGTGGTACTGTGCAGTGTGTATATACAGGACAGGAGTGGTGCTGTGCAGTGTATATATACAGGACAGGAGGAGTGGTGCTGTGCAGTGTATATATACAGGACAGGAGGAGTGGTGCTGTGCAGTGTATATATACAGGACAGGAGGAGTGGTGCTGTGCAGTGTATATATACAGGACAGGAGGAGTGGTGCTGTGCAGTGTATATATACAGGACACAAGTGGTACTGTGCAGTGTATATATACAGGAGGAGGGGTACTGTGCAGTGTATATATAGGAGTGGTGCTGTGCAGTGTATATATACAGGAGGAGTGGTACTGTGCAGTGTATATATACAGGACAGGAGTGGTACTGTGCAGTGTATATATACAGGAGTGGGACTGTGCAGTGTGTATAGACCGGAGTGGGACTGTGCAGTGTGTATAGACAGGAGGAGTGGGACTGTGCAGTGCATATATACAGGACAGGAGGAGTGGTACTGTGCAGTGTATATATACAGGAAAAGTGGTACTGTGCTGTGTGTATATGCAGGACAGGAGTGGTACTGTGCAGTGTGTATATACAGGACAGGAGTGGTGCTGTGCAGTGTATATATACAGGACAGGAGGAGTGGTGCTGTGCAGTGTATATATACAGGACAGGAGGAGTGGTGCTGTGCAGTGTATATATACAGGACAGGAGGAGTGGTGCTGTGCAGTGTATATATACAGGACAGGAGGAGTGGTGCTGTGCAGTGTATATATACAGGACAGGAGGAGCAGGGTGGATAAAAATCTTGATTTTTTTAAAAAAATCAAAAAAATCAGATTTTTTTGATTTAAATCAGATTTTTTTGATTTAAATCATTTTTCTTTTCATAGACTTTAACCATCCCAGTAAAATGTCTGTTAAAAAAATAGGTTGTAAATTAATTGCCAGACTTACCACTAGTACTAGGCTCCTGGTGCATAAGAAGCTGTGGGGGTTCATTGACATTAGTTGTATCACTATCAACATCTTCATTTCCCTTCTGGTTGCAGTTTTCATAATGTGATTTCAAACGGCAAACAAGTCCTTGGATATCCTTTTGACAGTATTTGCACTTTGCTCTTGCACCTTTCTTTCCAAGATCTGCTGCTGGCATCTCAACAAAATGAACCCAAATAGGGTCTCTCTTACGACCTGCTGCCATGGCTCACACAGATCACTTATGAAGTTTGATTGTTACTACAGCCTGAGCCAAGCACTGCTGATGTTACTACAGCCTGAGCCAAGTACTGCTGACTATCCAACAAGTTTGGGCATGTCAACTGAATGCAGGGAAAAAGAAACTAAACCAAAACTGAAACCAAGCTAGAAGTGTGGAATTAAAGGGGCAGTATGAACAAAATGTGGAGGCTATTAATAGTTTATACAATTAAGACATGCTGCTTTTAAACACCTACCTATTGCCATATAGTAAAACAAAAAAGATTTTTACTTACTTTGGGGTCCCCCCCTCACCCTGGCGTTAGATCGTTGCCCCTAGTTTCGTCCGTGTAACTATGGGCGCACATGCACACTGCTCTCACTTCTCATTTTAATCGTGATTTATATTAAAAAAAAACCTTTTGATTTAAATCAGTGATTTAAATCATGATTAAAATCATGATTTAAATCGATCCGATTTAAATAGAAAAAAATCTTTTGATTTAAATCGTGATTTAAATCATGATTTAAATCGGCGTGATTTAAATCAATCCACCCTGAGGAGGAGTGGTGCTGTGGAGTGTATATATACAGGACAGGAGTGGTACTGTGCAGTGTATATACAGGAGTGGTACTGTGCAGTGTATAAATACAGGAGTGTTACTGTGCAGTGTGTATATGCAGGACAGGAGTGGTACTGTGCAGTGTATATATACAGGAGTGGAACTGTGCAGTGTATATAGGCAGGAGTGGTACTGTGCAGTGTGTATATATACAGGACAGGAGTGGTACTGTGCAATGCATATATGCAGGACAGGAGTGGTACTGTGCATTGCATATATACAGGACAGGAGTGGTACTGTGCAGTGCATATATGCAGGAGTGGTACTGTGCAGTGTGTATACTGTATATACAGGACACGAGTGGTACTGTGCAGTGTATATATACAGGACAGGAGGAGTGGTGCTGTGCAGTGTATATATACAGGACAGGAGGAGTGGTGCTGTGCAGTGTATATATACAGGAGTGGGACTGTGCCGTGTATATAGACAGGAGTGGTACTGTGCAGTGTGTATATATACAGGACAGGAGTGGTACTGTGCAGTGCATATATGCAGGACAGGAGTGGTACTGTGCAGTGTATATATAGGAGTGGTACTGTGCAGTGTATATATACAGGAAAGGAGGAGTGATGTCGTGCAGTGTATATATACAGGACTGGTACTGTGCAGTGTATATATACAGGACTGGAGTGGTACTGTGGAGTGTATATATACAGGAGTGGTAGTGTGCAGTGTATATATAGGAGTGGTACTGTGCAGTGTATATATACAGGAAAGGAGGAGTGATGTCGTGCAGTGTATATATACAGGATTGGTACTGTGCAGTGCATATATACAGGACTGGAGTGGTACTGTGGAGTGTATGTATACAGGAGTGGTACTGTGCAGTGTATATATACAGGATTGGTACTGTGCAGCGTATATACACAGGACAGGAGTAGTGGTACTGTGCAGTGTATATATATATAGGAGTGGTACTGTGCGGTGCATATATACGGGACAGGAGGAGAGGTACTGTGCAGTGCATATATACAGGACAGGAGTGGTACTGTGCAGTGTATATATACAGGAGTGGCGCTGTGCAGTGTATAGATAAAGGAGGAGTGGTACTGTGCAGTGTACATATGCAGGACAGGAGTGGTACTGTGCAGTGTACATATACAGGACAGGAGTGGTACTGTGCAGTGAATATATACAGGACAGGAGTGGTACTGTGCAGTGTATATATACAGGAAGAGTGGTACTGTGGAGTGTATATATACAAGACAGGAGTGGTGCTGTGCAGTGTATATATACATCACAGGAGGAGTGGTGCTGTGCAGTGTATATATGCAGGACAGGAGTGGTACTGTGCAGTGTATATATACAGGAGTGGGACTGTGCAGTGTATATAGACAGGAGTGGTACTGTGCAGTGTATATAGACAGGAGTGGTACTGTGCAGTGTATATAGACAGGAAAGGAGGAGTGGTACTGTGCAGTGTATATATACAGGACAGGAGTGGTACTGTGCAGTGCATATATGCAGGAGGAGGGTTACTGTGCAGTGTATATATAGGAGTGGTACTGTGCAGTGCATATATACAGGACAGGAGGAGTGGTGCTGTGCAGTGTATATATACAGGACAGGAGGAGTGGTGCTGTGCAATGTATATATACAGGACAGGAGTGGTGCTGTGCAGTGCATATATACAGGACAGGAGGAGTGGTGCTGTGCAGTGTATATATACAGGACAGGAGTGGTACTGTGCAGTGTATATATACAGGAGGAGTGGTACTGTGCAGTGTGTATATGCAGGAGTGGTACTGTGCAGTGTATATATACAGGACAGGAGGAGTGGTGCTGTGCAGTGTATATATACAGGACAGGAGTGGTACTGTGCAGTGTATATACAGGAGTGGTACTGTGCAGTGTATATATACAGGAGTGGGACTGTGCAGTGTATATAGACAGGAGTGGTACTGTGCTGTGTATATACATATACAGGAGTGGTACTGTGCAGTGTATATATACAAGAGTGGGACTGTGCAGTGTATATAGACAGGAGTGGTACTGTGCAGTGTATATATACAGGACAGGAGTGGTACTGTGCAGTGCATATATGCAGAACAGGAGTGGTACTGTGCAGTGTATATATACAGGACAGTAGTACTGTGCAGTGCATATATGCAGGAGGAGTGGTACTGTGCAGTGCATATATGCAGAACAGGAGTGGTACTGTGCAGTGTATATATACAGGACAGTAGTACTGTGCAGTGCATATATGCAGGAGGAGGGGTACTGTGCAGTGTATATATACAGGAGGAGTGGTACTGTGCAGTATATACATATACAGGAGTGGTACTGTGCAGTGTATATATATACAGGATGAGTGGTACTGTGCAGTATCTGTATCCAACATTCTGCCCCAGCTCACAGCCTGCCCCCATGTCCAGCATTCTGCCTCAGTCTCTAGCATTCTGCCCCAGCTTCGAGCATTCTGCCCCATGTCCAGAATTCTGCCCCAGCGTCCAGCATTCTGCCCCGTCTCACAGTCTGCCCTCATATCCAGCATTCTGCCACCAGCGTCCAGCATTCTGTCCCCAGCGTCCAGCATTCTGCCCCATGTCCATTCTGCCCCCAGTGTCCAGCATTATGCCCCATGTCCAGCATTTTGCCCCAGGCTCCCTGGATAGCCGCTCTCAAAAAAAAAAAAAAAAAAATTCTTCTTACCTTGTTATCTGGCTGTGCTCCAGCGGCGAGGCTCCCTCCCTCTCCCAGTCCCACGTGGCACACTGACTGAATGAGGAAGTGGAGGAGCAGAGCAGTGTGTGACATCAGGTGAGGGCGGAGCTGTGGCTGGACCATTGTGCAGGGGGGGATTTCGGCGCTGGCTGGACCATGGTGCGGGGGGGGGGGGGCCTGCCCGAGGGGCCCGGCAGGCGCTGAGTCTGAATTTAAAATATAGCTGCAGAAGCCTGTATAAAATGTAGGGGGGCCCCAGCGCGGATCGGGCTGCCAGCATGGTCGGGCCCCCCTAATCACCGGGCCCCATACACATGTAAGGCCTGTCATGCCCTGATGGCGGCCCTGGTTTCAGGATGCTTGACAGTTGGCATGAGACAAGACTGGTGGTAGCGCTCACCTGGTCTTCTCCGAATAAGCCGTTTTCCAGATGTCCCAAACAATCGAAAAGGGGATTCATCAGAGAAAATGACTTTACCCCAGTCCTCAGCAGTCCACTCCCTGTACCTCTTGCAGAATATCAGTCTGTCCATGATGTTTTTTCTGGAGAGAAGTGGCTTCTTTGCTGTCCTCCTTGAGACCAGGCCTTGCTCCAAGAGTCTCCGCCTCACAGCGTGTGCAGAAGCACTCACACCTGCCTGCTGCCATTCCTGAGCAAGCTCTGCACTGCTGGTAGTCCAATCCCACAGCTGAAGCACTTTTAAGAGACGGTCCTGGCGCTTGCTGGTCTTTCTTGGGCGCCCTGGAGCCTTTTTGGCAACAAGGGAACCTCTCTCCTTGAAGTTCTTGATGATGCGATAGATTGTTGACTGAGGTGCATTCTTTCTAGCTGCGATACTCTTCCCTGTTAGGCCATTTTTGTGCAGTGCAATGATGACTGCACGTGTTTCTTTAGAGATAACCATGGTTAACAGAAGAGAAACAATGATGCCAAGCACCAGCCTCCTTTTAAAGTGTCCAGTGGTGTCATTCTTACTTAATCATGACAGATTGATCTCCAGCCCTGTCCTCATCAACACCCACACCTGTGTTAATGGAGCAATCACTGAAACGATGTTAGCTGGTCCTTTTAAGGCAGGGCTGCAATGATGTTGAAATGTATTTTGGGGGATAAAGTTAATTTTCTAGGCAAATATTGACTTTGCAAGTAATTGCTGTTAAGCTGATCACTCTTTATAACATTCTGGAGTATATGCAAATTGCCATTAGAAAAAATGAAGCAGTAGACTTTGTAAAAATTATTATTTGTGTCATTCTCAAAATTTTTAGCCATGGCTGTACAGACCAAAGTTTGGACACACCTTCTCATTCAAAGAGTTTGCTTTATTTTCATGACTATGAAAATTGTAGATTCACTCTGAAGGCATCAAAGCTATGAATTAACACATGTGGAATTATATAATTAACAAAAAAGTGTGAAACAACTGAAAATGTGTCTTATATTCTAGGTTCTTCAAAGTAGCCACCTTTTGCTTTGATTACTGCTTTGCACACTCTTGGCATTCTATTGATGAGCTTCAAGAGGTAGTCACTGGAAATGGACTTCCAACAGTCTTGAAGGAGTTCCCAGAGATGCTTAGCACTTGTTGGCCCTTTGGCCTTCACTCTGCGGTCCAGCTCACCCTAAACCATCTCGATTGGGTTCAGGTCTGGTGACTGTGGAGGCCAGGTCATCTGGCGTAGCACCCGATCACTCTCCTTCTTGGTCAAATAGCCCTTACACAGCCTGGAGGTGTGTTTGAGGTCATTGTCCTGTTGAAAAATAAATGATGGTCCAGCTAAACACAAACCGGATGGAATAGCATGCCGCTGCAAGATGCTGTGGTGGCCATGCTGGTTCAGTATGCCTTCAATTTTGAATAAATCCCCAACAGTGTCACCAGTAAAGCACCCCCACACCATCACACCTCCTCCTCCATGCTTCACGGTGGGAACCAGGTATGTAGAGTCCATCCGTTCACCTTTTCTGCGTCGCACAAAGACAAGGTGGTTGGAACCAAAGATCTCAAATTTGGACTCATCAGACCAAAGCACAGATTTCCACTGGTCTAATGTCCATTCCTTGAGTTCTTTAGCCCAAACAAGTCTCTTCTGCTTGTTGCCTGTCCTTAGCAGTGGTTTCCTAGCAGCTATTTTACCATGAAGGCCTGCTGCACAAAGTCTCCTCTTAGCAGTTGTTGTAGAGATGTGTCTGCTGCTAGAACTCTGTGTGGCATTGACCTGGTCTCTGATCTGAGCTGCTGTTAACCTGCGATTTCTGAGGCTGGTGACTCGGATGAACTTATCCTCCGCAGCAGAGGTGACTCTTGGTCTTCCTTTCCTGGAGCGGTCCTCATGTGAGCCAGTTTCTTTGTAGCGCTTGATGGTTTTTGCCACTGCACGTGGGGACACTTTCAAAGTTTTCCCAATTTTTCGGACTGACTGACCTTCATTTCTTAAAGTAATAATGGCCACTCGTTTTTCTTTACTCAGCTGCTTTTTTCTTGCCATAATACAAATTCTAATAGTCTATTCAGTAGGACTATCAGCTGTGTATCCACCAGACTTCTGCACAACTGATGGTCCCAACCCCATTTATAAGGCAAGAAATCCCACTTATTAAACCATAGTCATGAAAATAAAGAATACGCTTTGATTGAGGTGTGTCCAAACCTTTGGTCTGTAGTGTGTGTGTGTATATATATATATATATATATATATATATATATATATATATATATATACACACACACACACACATACTATGACTTATCTCGGCTAAGACAAAGCCTAGATCCTCAGGCTACATCCACATCATGGGCGTAGCCAGGATCAAACCTGGGGGGGGCAGAACCTCATACTGCACACCCCTACACTTGAAAATAAAGCCTGCACCTTAAGAAGATGTGGTGGTGAATGCAGTATATTTATTCCAACTATCAGTTGATGTTACTGAAGACGAGCAATGCCTGTCCTGGGCGTCCTTTTGGGCAGCTATGAGGTGGACCTGACTGGTGCTAAAAAAAAAGGAGTGTTAGTCTGTGTGCTATCCGGCTTTCATTCTTTTTGGTACAGATATGATATGGATAGACAGATATATAAATAAAAGCAGATTAGAAATCTGCTCTGATATTGAAAACATTATCTATGAGCTCAAAAACCTTTCAGGTGATGCAGTTTTTAAAAAGCTGATCTGCTTTTGCAACTGAAAAACGTATCCTCAAAAAACGCAGCAAAAACGCTGTGTGTGAATGTAGCCTTAGATCAGGAATAGAACAGCCATTTATAGGACATTTCATAACTTTCCCAAATTCCTATGAAAAAATATTCAGCACATTCTGCATTGAACTACTGCACCCAATTTATTATATATTTTAGGAGTCGGAATCGGTCCATTTTATACCAACTCCGACTCCACCAAAATGAGCTCCGACTCTGACTCCACAGCCCTACATACTAAGGTTGTGTTTTATCTCCCGTCCACCACACTCCAGCTCCGGCTCCGCCCCCTAAGCACCATCCTCTGCTCCCCCCCCCCCCCCCATTGCTCAGCCTCTGCTCCCCCCCCCATGCTCAGCCTCTGCTCTCCCCCCCCATGCTCAGCCTCTGCTCCCCCCCCCATGCTCAGCCTCTGCTCCCCCCCATGCTCAGCCTCTGCTCCCCCCCATGCTCAGCCTCTGCTCCTCCCCCATGCTCAGCCTCTGCTCCCCCCCCATGCTCAGCCTCTGCTCCCCCCCCATGCTCAGCCTCTGCTCTCCCCCCCCCATGCTCAGCCTCTGCTCCTCCCCCCCCCATGCTCAGCCTCTGCTCCTCCCCCCCCCATGCTCAGCCTCTGCTCCTCCCCCCCATGCTCAGCCTCTGCTCCCCCCCATGCTCAGCCTCTGCTCCTCCCCATGCTCAGCCTCTGCTCCTCCCCCATGCTCAGCCTCTGCTCCCCCCCCATGCTCAGCCTCTGCTCCCCCCCCATGCTCAGCCTCTGCTCCCCCCCCATGCTCAGCCTCTGCTCCTCCCCCATGCTCAGCCTCTGCTCCTCCCCCATGCTCAGCCTCTGCTCCCCCCCCATGCTCAGCCTCTGCTCCCCCCCCCCCCCATGCTCAGCCTCTGCTCCCCCCCCCCATGCTCAGCCTCTGCTCCCCCCCATGCTCAGCCTCTGCTCCCCCTCCCCCATGCTCAGCCTCTGCTCCCCCCCCCATGCTCAGTCTCTGCTCCCCCCCCCATGCTCAGCCTCTGCTCCCCCCCCCATGCTCAGCCTCTGCTCCCCCCCCATGCTCAGCCTCTGCTCCCCCCCCATGCTCAGCCTCTGCTCCCCCCCCATGCTCAGCCTCTGCTCCCCCCCCATGCTCAGCCTCTGCTCCCCCCCCCATGCTCAGCCTCTGCTCCCCCCCATGCTCAGCCTCTGCTCCCCCCCCCATGCTCAGCCTCTGCTCCCCCCCCCATGCTCAGCCTCTGCTCCCCCCCATGCTCAGCCTCTGCTCCCCCCCCATGCTCAGCCTCTGCTCCCCCCCCATGCTCAGCCTCTGCTCCCCCCCCCCATGCTCAGCCTCTGCTCCCCCCCCCATGCTCAGCCTCTGCTCCCCCCCCCATGCTCAGCCTCTGCTCCCCCCCCCATGCTCAGCCTCTGCTCCCCCCCATGCTCAGCCTCTGCTCCCCCCACTCTCTCCCCCCACACACCGTCTCCCTTCTGTCCTCTGCGGGGTGTCGCCGCTCCCTCCTCCGGGCTTTGTGTTGTGCCGCGCTCTTCCCCGCTGACAGCTCCGCTCCTCTGCTGCGCTCTCTCCACAGCAAACATTACGACGCCACCGTCGCCTCCTCCATGACTCAGTCCGGCCTCCCACGTCTCCTCACCACACGTCACTTCCCCGCCCGGCCGCCATTTTAGTTCCTGTGGTGGCGGAGCACAGGCGGAAGTGCCGCCATCTGTAGCAGCGGCTGCGGTCCTCCTCACCGTGTCTCCGCCGAGTCAGGAGGTTTTCGTGAGGGGGAGATCTCGGCGGCCTGATACCATAATGCCGTCCACCCCGCTCCGTGTGGCCGCGGTGTGCTCCAGAACCGCAGCATGGAGGCGCACAATCTCCTCCGGTAATGGCGGAGCCCCTTCTTCTTCAGTCTGTGCGCGTAGTTCGGGGCCGTGTGAGGCCGGTGATGTCTCTAGGCCTCTGTATGTGATGGAGGACCCTGGGAGCGGCCATACCTTCTTACACACACCTCCATGGTGGCCTTTTCCCCCTCAGATGTAGGAAAATTACACATTTGTAACTGAATGTGTTAGAAACTTTTTTTGGGTGGGAACTTGCGCCATATAGCAACTCTCCGGCCATTTTTTTTAAAATTCTTTTATATGACTGGGAAAGGATTAAAAGCATAACAGTAGTGGCCTTTTCAGTTACCGGGGCCGACTAGGCCTCACACGGGTTCTGGTCGGGTCGTCATCAGTCCAGTCTGGGCAGGTGGTGTGTATATATATATAATTTAGTTTTCACCCCCCCCAGTCTCTTCGCTAGTTTTAAGCTTCAGGGGCCTGAAGGTCCTGGAAACCCTTTTATTTCGAGTGATTTCTGGCCGAAGCAAACTTAGGTTTGTTTGTGTCTGGTGGAAACTGATGGCCTTCACTCTGTTTTTTTTTCTGTTATTGGAGTAAAAAAAAAAAATATATATATTAGGTTCTTTTCACACCAGGACGTGTACACTGAATATATTCTATAGGGTATAACAGGCACCCGTCTGCCGAGAGAACGTCCTTCTCAAATCCATCTGACCACTGTACATCCAAAAACACTTACCAGCTGATTCATCAGTTTACATTTTTTTTTTTTTTTTTAAGCCAAAAAATGTCTCTTGATGTTTTTACAGCCTCTCTGTTAACTTTGTGAAAAGTTGAATAAAATGCCTTTATCTACGATCATCTGATGTCTTGTTACAAAGAAATTAGACAGGGACAGAGTTTAGAATATTGGAATATTACAATTTTTTCTCATGTAGGGTGACCAGCCAATGTTACTGGGCACAGTGAGGCTACATGAAAGCTCCACATGTCCACTGTTAACTCCTGGTGGATTGTTTTATTAGTAATCTGTTCATTGTGGTATAAGTTGTATGCACAACTTTTTGTGTTTTTTGTGTTGTATTTGAATTCAAATGGAATTTGAATTCAGGGGGTCAGAGCCTGGCTGTCCATGGATAAAAGTGGTCCTTGTGGTGCAGGCTTGAGGGTGCACAAATGCCCAACAGAGCACCACACAGCCCCAAGAACTGCTCCCTCACCTCAGTCTGGTAATTAGCTTTCAAATGACATCCCAATGTCCCCTCTGGCTTTGCCAGAAGTCCCACCAGGGGCCCCAATGTCTGATTTGGACAGCAGATCTGTACTGAAGTCCCTGGTGGTGCAAACTCTTGTGTCACCAGGGAGCATGTCAGTGTCAGCAGTCAGGATGGCCTAGTGGTCTAAGGCACTGTGTCCAGGTTGCAGTCTCCCGTGGAGGCGTGGGTTCGAATCCCACTCCTGACAGCAGCAGTACTGGTCCCTGGAGGTGCAAGCTGTTGTGCACCAGGGAGCGTGTTAAGCGTCTGCAGTCACCACATGTGGAGGCGTGGGTTCATATCCCACTCCTTGACAGCAGCAGTACTGGTCCCTGGAGGTGCAAGCTGTTGTGCACCAGGGAGCGTGTTCAGCGTCTGCAGTCACCACGTGGAGGCGTGGGTTCGAATCCCACTCCTGACAGCGACAGTTTTTTTTTTTTTTTTTAAAGAAAAGAAAATAAACCTAGTGGCAGCATGTGTAATAACAGTCTCCAAGTCTTATAGCCTAATGTATACACCATAAATATTTATATGTGTGTCTATACAGTTGGTGTATATATGTGTGAGTATATTTTTTAGCCTTAAAGTTTTGATTCTCCATCCTCATTTCTTTCTTTTCCAAATCAAAAAAACACTCGTGTGAGAGCAATCTGCATCCAAAAAAACTTAGGGATAGGGACAATTTAGTGAGTACGTCGGGCTCCCTTAAAAGGTCAATTCACCCAACGAACAAGGGTGCTGCTTGCTCGTCGGGTGAGATGGGCAGCACGATTATTATCATCTAACACGCTTTCCTAGGATAATCTGCCAACACAAATCTCTTCTTGAATGGACAATCGTTTCTTAAATGACAATTTATGCTGATAAAAAAAACCAAAAGCTCTAAATTAGGAAGGAGGCTGGAGGGGGGGGCGTCAGGGACTGGAGGGGGGAGACAGAGGCTGGAGGAGGAAGTGTGGTGGTGTAGACGGGGCTGCGGGAGGCTGTGTGGTGCTGTAGAGCGGGTTGCGGGAGGCTGTGTGGTGGTGTAGAGGCCTACAGGGCCACACAGCCCCCTGGTGTGACTTCCCGAGTGCCATGACAGCTGACTGTATATACATGTTTACACATACATGTATGTACATGTGCCATGACCGCTCCTTAGACCATACATACATGGATTGTCACTTACCCAAACCGAGGATGAAGAGGCTTAGCTGCTCCACATGATGATGGTGGCCGGAGAGCTGTTCCTCCATAGCGATGTCGTCCATTAGGCAAACTTGGTGTCCTTGTCCCGCCAGTTCTTGAGCCAGTTTAGTGTCCACGATGCCTTGTTACCTATTGGAAAAAAAAGGGAAAAGGAAATTATTGAATTTTGACATAGAATAAAAATTAAGTCCTATGAATTGTACTGGTACATTAACCCCTTTTTCTACGAGCGTATATTGCCAGCAGACACACAGAGAGCGGGCGACTGCCCCAAGTGTTACCTACTGAGAGACAGAGAAATAAAAAAACAATAATTAATAAGGGAAATATTGCATTCATAATTAGTGTTCACAGCAGAGTGACAACACAGCCCCCCTAACCCTCCCCTACCCCACAGGGAACGCCTGTACCCCGCCATGCCCCCCACAGCTGTGCCCATACACTGTCCTCACCCCCCCCTGCAGGGACCACCTGTCTCCCACGCAGTGCCCCCCACAGCTGACCCCAAACACTCTGCAGGGACCCCCTGTCTCCCACGCAGTGCCCCCCACAGCTGACCCCATACACTCTGCAGGGACCCCCTGTCTCCCCCGTAGTGCCCCCCACAGCTGACCCCATACACTCTGCAGGGACCCCCTGTCTACCCGCAGTGCCCCCCACAGCTGACCCCATACACTCTGCAGGGACCCCCTGTCTACCCTCAGTGCCCCCCACAGCTGACCCCATACACTCTGCAGGGACCCCCTGCCTCCCCCCACAGCTGACCCCATACAGGCATAGAGTTACCGGCCGGCAGCTCCAAGGTTCAAATCTGGCGCTCAGGTGACGTCATTGTTGCTGCAGTTAGACCGAGAAAGCAGGGGGTGGGCTCGGAGCCACGTGACACAGAGCCCGGCCGCCCATCCCCCAGCCTCACTGTACTGCAAGCCAGGGAGAGACTGTTTGTGTGCTGCACGGCACTGACTCCGCCCCCCGAGCCAGGGGATGAGTCACAGGCAGCTCGGCGTGTCACACGACTCCTCCCTCTTCCACCTTCTATGCAGGCCGGATCTTGGTTCCCATAGCACAGTGACCCTGCCCACCGGCCAGTCACTGCCGCCCCTCCCCCACCACTAAGCGATCTTACACAGCAGCACAGAGCCAGGGAGGAGATGGGAGATGACCCCGCACCACACAGCGGAGCACTATGAGCCCTGGGGGTGCAGCGCTGACCCCGCCCACGCCGCACCACACAGCGCAGCGCTATAAGCCCTGGGGGCGCAGCGCTGACCCCACCCACCCCGCACCACACAGCGGAGCACTATGAGCCCTGGGGGCGCAGCGCTGACCCTGCCCACCCCGCACCACACAGCGCAGCACTATGAGCCCTCGGGGCAGTCTCCCGTAGAGGCGTGGGTTCGAATCCCACTCCTGACAGCAGCAGTACTGGTCCCTGGAGGTGCAAGCTGTTGTGCACCAGGGAGCGTGTTCAGCGTCTGCAGTCACCACGTGGAGGCGTGGGTTCGAATCCCACTCCACACAGCGCAGCACTATGAGCCCTCGGGGCGCAGCCAGGGGTGGGATTCAGCGGGTTCTCCCCGGTTCGGTGGAACCGGTTGTTAAAGCTATTGCTCTCATTTTTGGCACCATTAGCCGGCTCTCACTTTTGAAAATGAGATTTCAAATTTTGAGGTCTGTGGCAGATTCTTTCCGGCGTCCATGCTCCCGGAGGCCACTGCAACTTGGCGGCGGCCAGCAAGGGAAGTGCGGGGGCCTCCGGGCTGCGAAGAAATCGCGGCGGAGCCGCCGTCCCTGTACCGGAGCACAGCCCGCTGCCACCACCGCACCGCAGAGCGCCGCCCGCTGCCACCACCACAGAGCCCCCCTGCCTCAGCGCTGCTGCTGCCCCTGCCTCAGCGCTGCTGCTGCCCCTGCCTCAGCGCTGCTGCTGCCCCTGCCTCAGCGCTGCTGCTGCCCCTGCCTCAGCGCTGCTGCTGCCCCTGCCTCAGCGCTGCTGCTGCCCCTGCCTCAGCGCTGCTGCTGCCCCTGCCTCAGCGCTGCTGCTGCCCCTGCCTCAGCGCTGCTGCTGCCCCTGCCTCAGCGCTGCTGCTGCCCCTGCCTCAGCGCTGCTGCTGCCCCAGCACAACCAACCTGCCCTAGCACAGAGCCGCCACCGCACGAGCCTGGACCACTGAATGACCCCTGTGACTACTTCACCTGTGCCAGATCCCTTCCCAGGTAAGCTGAATTCGGACTGTAAGACGGACCCCCATTTGACACATTATTTTTTTTCCCCCTATTTTCCTACTGAAAATTGGGGTGTTCTTATGGTCCGTTGCATCTTATAGTCCGAAAAATACGGTAATTTATCCTGAGATTACAGAGTCTGCAACTTTTCTATCTAGCCAGTTAGAAGTGACTCATTGGAACACTTAGGGTACCGTTACACCTAGCGATGCACCAGCGATCCCGACTAGCGATATGACGCTGTCAGGATCGCTGGTGCATCGCTAGGTGGTCGCTAGTGAGCTGCTACACAGGCAGATCTCACCAGCGACATTGCTGGGGACGGGGATCGCTACTTACCTGTCAGACGCGGCGATCCTGCGTCCTCCCGCCCTGGGCGCCACAGGAAGCCCAGCAGGAAGTGGCCGACGAGGAATGGACCAGGAGCTTCTCGCGCGATCAGTGATAACCAGCGGGGGAGCCGGTCGGAGGTAAGTATCACATGCAGG
The DNA here is from genome assembly GCF_039654945.1 of Dendrobates tinctorius. Lineage (NCBI taxonomy): Eukaryota > Metazoa > Chordata > Amphibia > Anura > Dendrobatidae > Dendrobates > Dendrobates tinctorius. Next base: position 3,859,653 of record NW_027361989.1, on the reverse strand, counting down.
GATATCGCTAGCAATATCGCTGCAACGTCACAAAATCGGTGACTTTACAGCAATATAGAATCATAGAATCGTAGAGTTGGAAGGGACCTCCTGGGCCATCTGGTCCAACCCCCTGCTCAAAGCAGGATTCGCTAAATCATCCCAGTCAGATGTCTGTCCAGCCTCTGTTTGAAGACTTCCATTGAAGGAGAACTCACCACTTCTCGTGGCAGCCTGTTCCACTCATTGATCACTCTAACTGTCAAAAAGTTTTTTCTAATATCTAATCTGTGTCTCTTCCCATTCAGTTTCATCCCATTGCTTCTAGTCTTTCCTTGTGCAAATGAGAATAAAGTTGATCCTTCTACAATGTGACAGCCCTTTAGATATTTGTAGACAGCTATTAAGTCTCCTCTCAGTCTTCTCTTTTGCAAACTAAACATTCCCAAATCCTGCAACCTTTCCTCATAAGACAGGGTTTGCAGACCGGTCACCATTCTGGTCGCTCTTTTCTGAACTTGCTCCAGTTTGTTGATGTCTTTTTTAAAATGTGGTGCCCAAAACTGGACACAATATTCCAGATGAGGTCTGACCAAAGAGGAGTAGAGGGAAATAATGACTTCACGTGATCTAGACTGTATGCTTCTGTTAATACATCCTAGAATTGCATTTGCCTTTTTTGCTGCTGCATCACACTGTTGACTCATATTCAGTCTGTGATCTATTAGTATACCCAAGTCTTTTTCACATGTGCTGTCACTTAGCCCTATTCCTCCCATTCTATATATGCTTTTTTCATTTTTATTGCCCAGATGTAGTACTTTGCATTTCTCCCTGTTAAAAACCATTCTGTTAGTTGCTGCCCACTTCTCCAGTTTATTTAAATCTTTTTGAATCCTCTCTCTCTCTTCTCTAGTATTAGCTATCCCTCCTAGCTTTGTGTCATCAGCAAATTTAATCAGTTTACCCTCAATTCCTTCATCTAAATCGTTGATAAAGATGTTGAACAATACAGGGCCCAGGACAGAGCCCTGTGGTACCCCACTTGAGACATTCTTCCAACTGGATGTGCAGCCATTTACGACCACTCTTTGGGTCCGATCACTAAGCCAGTTATGAATCCACCTAACAGTTGCCTTGTCCATTCCATACTTAGTCATTTTTTCAATAAGGATTGTATGAGAGACTTTGTCAAATGCTTTGCTGAAGTCAAGATATACTATATCTACAGCATTTCCTTGATCCACCCAATCAGTGATACCGTCATAGAAGGAAATTAAGTTAGTCTGACATGACTTATTAGTTAGAAACCCATGCTGACTCTGTTTAATCACTTCATTCTTATCCAGGTATTGACATACATGTTGTTTAATAATTTGTTCAAAGATCTTTCCTGGTATAGAAGTCAGACTCACCGGCCTATAGTTGCCTGGGTCCACCTTCTTCCCCTTTTTGAAGATAGGAACAACATTTGCTCTTCTCCAGTCTTCTGGCACTTCTCCTGTTCTCCAAGAATTTTCAAAGATTATGGAGAGGGGTTCAAAAATATTGCTAGCGATATCGCAGTGTGTAACGGGGTCTTTACAGACAATGGCGTTTACCATCTGTCTGCAGAACTAAAGTAATGAAAAAGAAGCTGGTAATTAGCTTTCAAATGACATCCCAATGTCCCCTCTGGCTTTACCAGAGGCCCCAATGTCTGATTTGGACAGCAGATTTGAAAAGACATTTTCAGTCTGGGGCAGTCTTGGGGGTTCTCAATCCCCTTAACTACTCTGCAGAAGGGGTCAGGCAAATCAAGCTTGGCAGGAACATCATCCAGGAGGCCACCTACATACAGCAACATCACTTGTCCCCCTGCTCCAAATGGAATTTGAATTCAGGGGGTCAGAGCCTGGCTGTCCATGGATAAAAGTGGTCCTTGTGGTGCAGGCTTGAGGGTGCACAAATGCCCAACAGAGCACCACACAGCCCCAAGAACTGCTCCCTCACCTCAGTCTGGTAATTAGCTTTCAAATGACATCCCAATGTCCCCTCTGGCTTTGCCAGAAGTCCCACCAGGGGCCCCAATGTCTGATTTGGACAGCAGATCTGTACTGAAGTCCCTGGTGGTGCAAACTCTTGTGTCACCAGGGAGCATGTCAATGTCAGCAGTCAGGATGGCCTAGTGGTCTAAGGCACTGTGTTCAGGTTGCAGTCTCCCGTGGAGGCGTGGGTTCGAATCCCACTCCTGACAGCAGCAGTACTGGTCCCTGGAGGTGCAAGCTGTTGTGCACCAGGGAGCGTGTTAAGCGTCTGCAGTCACCACATGTGGAGGCGTGGGTTCAAATCCCACTCCTTGACAGCAGCAGTACTGGTCCCTGGAGGTGCAAGCTGTTGTGCACCAGGGAGCGTGTTCAGCGTCTGCAGTCACCACGTGGAGGCGTGGGTTCGAATCCCACTCCTGACAGCGACAGTTTTTTTTTTTTGTTTTTTTTTAAAGAAAAGAAAATAAACCTAGTGGCAGCATGTGTAATAAGTCTCCCGTGGAGGCGTGGGTTCGAATCCCACTCCTGACAGCAGCAGTACTGGTCCCTGGAGGTGCAAGCTGTTGCGCACCAGGGAGCGTGTTAACCGTCTGCAGTCACCACATGTGGAGGCGTGGGTTCAAATCCCACTCCTTGACAGCAGCAGTACTGGTCCCTGGAGGTGCAAGCTGTTGTGCACCAGGGAGCGTGTTCAGCGTCTGCAGTCACCACGTGGAGGCGTGGGTTCGAATCCCACTCCTGACAGCGACAGTTTTTTTTTTTGTTTTTTTTTAAAGAAAAGAAAATAAACCTAGTGGCAGCATGTGTAATAACAGTCTCCAGGTCTTATAGCCTAATGTATACACCATAAATATTTATATGTGTGTCTATACAGTTGGTGTATATATGTGTGAGTATATTTTTTAGCCTTAAAGTTTTGATTCTCCATCCTCATTTCTTTCTTTTCCAAATCAAAAAAACACTCGTGTGAGAGCAATCTGCATCCAAAAAAACTTAGGGATAGGGACAATTTAGTGAGTACGTCGGGCTCCCTTAAAAGGTCAATTCACCCAACGAACAAGGGTGCTGCACTGCTGCTTGCTCGTCGGGTGAGATGGGCAGCACGATTATTATCATCTAACACGCTTTCCTAGGATAATCTGCCAACACAAATCTCTTCTTGAATGGACAATCGTTTCTTAAATGACAATTTATGCTGATAAAAAAAACCAAAAGCTCTAAATTAGGAAGGAGGCTGGAGGGGGGGGCGTCAGGGACTGGAGGGGGGAGACAGAGGCTGGAGGAGGAAGTGTGGTGGTGTAGACGGGGCTGCGGGAGGCTGTGTGGTGCTGTAGAGCGGGTTGCGGGAGGCTGTGTGGTGGTGTAGAGGCCTACAGGGCCACACAGCCCCCTGGTGTGACTTCCCGAGTGCCATGACAGCTGACTGTATATACATGTTTACACATACATGTATGTACATGTGCCATGACCGCTCCTTAGACCATACATACATGGATTGTCACTTACCCAAACCGAGGATGAAGAGGCTTAGCTGCTCCACATGATGATGGTGGCCGGAGAGCTGTGTTCCTCCATAGCGATGTCGTCCATTAGGCAAACTTGGTGTCCTTGTCCCGCCAGTTCTTGAGCCAGTTTAGTGTCCACGATGCCTTGTTACCTATTGGAAAAAAAAGGGAAAAGGAAATTATTGAATTTTGACATAGAATAAAAATTAAGTCCTATGAATTGTACTGGTACATTAACCCCTTTTTCTACGAGCGTATATTGCCAGCAGACACACAGAGAGCGGGCGACTGCCCCAAGTGTTACCTACTGAGAGACAGAGAAATAAAAAAACAATAATTAATAAGGGAAATATTGCATTCATAATTAGTGTTCACAGCAGAGTGACAACACAGCCCCCCTAACCCTCCCCTACCCCACAGGGAACGCCTGTACCCCGCCATGCCCCCCACAGCTGTGCCCATACACTGTCCTCACCTCCCCCTGCAGGGACCACCTGTCTCCCACGCAGTGCCCCCCACAGCTGACCCCAAACACTCTGCAGGGACCCCCTGTCTCCCACGCAGTGCCCCCCACAGCTGACCCCATACACTCTGCAGGGACCCCCTGTCTCCCCCGTAGTGCCCCCCACAGCTGACCCCATACACTCTGCAGGGACCCCCTGTCTACCCGCAGTGCCCCCCACAGCTGACCCCATACACTCTGCAGGGACCCCCTGTCTACCCGCAGTGCCCCCCACAGCTGACCCCATACACTCTGCAGGGACCCCCTGCCTCCCCCCACAGCTGACCCCATACAGGCATACAGTTACCGGCCGGCAGCTCCAAGGTTCAAATCTGGCGCTCAGGTGACGTCATTGTTGCTGCAGTTAGACCGAGAAAGCAGGGGGTGGGCTCGGAGCCACGTGACACAGAGCCCGGCCGCCCATCCCCCAGCCTCACTGTACTGCAAGCCAGGGAGAGACTGTTTGTGTGCTGCACGGCGCTGACTCCGCCCCCCGAGCCAGGGGATGAGTCACAGGCAGCTCGGCGTGTCACACGACTCCTCCCTCTTCCACCTTCTATGCAGGCCGGATCTTGGTTCCCATAGCACAGTGACCCTGCCCACCGGCCAGTCACTGCCGCCCCTCCCCCACCACTAAGCGATCTTACACAGCAGCACAGAGCCAGGGAGGAGATGGGAGATGACCCCGCACCACACAGCGGAGCAGTATGAGCCCTGGGGGTGCAGCGCTGACCCCGCCCACGCCGCACCACACAGCGCAGCGCTATAAGCCCTGGGGGCGCAGCGCTGACCCCACCCACCCCGCACCACACAGCGGAGCACTATGAGCCCTGGGGGCGCAGCGCTGACCCTGCCCACCCCGCACCACACAGCGCAGCACTATGAGCCCTCGGGGCAGTCTCCCGTAGAGGCGTGGGTTCGAATCCCACTCCTGACAGCAGCAGTACTGGTCCCTGGAGGTGCAAGCTGTTGTGCACCAGGGAGCGTGTTCAGCGTCTGCAGTCACCACGTGGAGGCGTGGGTTCGAATCCCACTCCACACAGCGCAGCACTATGAGCCCTCGGGGCGCAGCCAGGGGTGGGATTCAGCGGGTTCTCCCCGGTTCGGTGGAACCGGTTGTTAAAGCTATTGCTCTCATTTTTGGCACCATTAGCCGGCTCTCACTTTTGAAAATGAGATTTCAAATTTTGAGGTCTGCGGCAGATTCTTTCCGGCGTCCATGCTCCCGGAGGCCACTGCAACATGGCGGCGGCCAGCAAGGGAAGTGCGGGGGCCTCCGGGCTGCGAAGAAATCGCGGCGGAGCCGCCGTCCCTGTACCGGAGCACAGCCCGCTGCCACCACCGCACCGCAGAGCGCCGCCCGCTGCCACCAGCACAGCTGCCCCTGCCCCAGCACAGCTGCCCCTGCCCCAGCGCAGCTGCCCCTGCCTCAGCGCTGCTGCTGCCCCTGCCTCAGCGCTGCTGCTGCCCCTGCCTCAGCGCTGCTGCTGCCCCTGCCTCAGCGCTGCTGCTGCCCCTGCCTCAGCGCTGCTGCTGCCCCTGCCTCAGCGCTGCTGCTGCCCCTGCCTCAGCGCTGCTGCTGCCCCTGCCTCAGCGCTGCTGCTGCCCCTGCCTCAGCGCTGCTGCTGCCCCTGCCTCAGCGCTGCTGCTGCCCCTGCCCCAGCGCTGCTGCTGCCCCTGCCTCAGCGTAGCTGCCTCTCCCCCAGCGCAGCTGCCCCAGCACAACCAACCTGCCCTAGCACAGAGCCGCCACCGCACGAGCCTGGACCACTGAATGACCCCTGTGACTACTTCACCTGTGCCAGATCCCTTCCCAGGTAAGCTGAATTCGGACTGTAAGACGGACCCCCATTTGACACATTATTTTTTTTCCCCCTATTTTCCTACTGAAAATTGGGGTGTTCTTATGGTCCGTTGCATCTTATAGTCCGAAAAATACGGTAATTTATCCTGAGATTACAGAGTCTGCAACTTTTCTATCTAGCCAGTTAGAAGTGACTCATTGTAACACTTAGGGTACCGTTACACCTAGCGATGCACCAGCGATCCCGACTAGCGATATGACGCGGTCAGGATCGCTGGTGCATCGCTAGGTGGTCGCTAGTGAGCTGCTACACAGGCAGATCTCACCAGCGACATTGCTGGGGACGGGGATCGCTACTTACCTGTCAGACGCGGCGATCCTGCGTCCTCCCGCCCTGGGCGCCACAGGAAGCCCAGCAGGAAGTGGCCGACGAGGAATGGACCAGGAGCTTCTCGCGCGATCAGTGATAACCAGCGGGGGAGCCGGTCGGAGGTAAGTATCACATGCAGGGATATCGCTAGCAATATCGCTGCAACGTCACAAAATCGGTGACTTTACAGCAATATAGAATCATAGAATCGTAGAGTTGGAAGGGACCTCCTGGGCCATCTGGTCCAACCCCCTGCTCAAAGCAGGATTCGCTAAATCATCCCAGTCAGATGTCTGTCCAGCCTCTGTTTGAAGACTTCCATTGAAGGAGAACTCACCACTTCTCGTGGCAGCCTGTTCCACTCATTGATCACTCTAACTGTCAAAAAGTTTTTTCTAATATCTAATCTGTGTCTCTTCCCATTCAGTTTCATCCCATTGCTTCTAGTCTTTCCTTGTGCAAATGAGAATAAAGTTGATCCTTCTACAATGTGACAGCCCTTTAGATATTTGTAGACAGCTATTAAGTCTCCTCTCAGTCTTCTCTTTTGCAAACTAAACATTCCCAAATCCTGCAACCTTTCCTCATAAGACAGGGTTTGCAGACCGGTCACCATTCTGGTCGCTCTTTTCTGAACTTGCTCCAGTTTGTTGATGTCTTTTTTAAAATGTGGTGCCCAAAACTGGACACAATATTCCAGATGAGGTCTGACCAAAGAGGAGTAGAGGGAAATAATGACTTCACGTGATCTAGACTGTATGCTTCTGTTAATACATCCTAGAATTGCATTTGCCTTTTTTGCTGCTGCATCACACTGTTGACTCATATTCAGTCTGTGATCTATTAGTATACCCAAGTCTTTTTCACATGTGCTGTCACTTAGCCCTATTCCTCCCATTCTATATATGCTTTTTTCATTTTTATTGCCCAGATGTAGTACTTTGCATTTCTCCCTGTTAAAAACCATTCTGTTAGTTGCTGCCCACTTCTCCAGTTTATTTAAATCTTTTTGAATCCTCTCTCTCTCTTCTCTAGTATTAGCTATCCCTCCTAGCTTTGTGTCATCAGCAAATTTAATCAGTTTACCCTCAATTCCTTCATCTAAATCGTTGATAAAGATGTTGAACAATACAGGGCCCAGGACAGAGCCCTGTGGTACCCCACTTGAGACATTCTTCCAACTGGATGTGCAGCCATTTACGACCACTCTTTGGGTCCGATCACTAAGCCAGTTATGAATCCACCTAACAGTTGCCTTGTCCATTCCATACTTAGTCATTTTTTCAATAAGGATTGTATGAGAGACTTTGTCAAATGCTTTGCTGAAGTCAAGATATACTATATCTACAGCATTTCCTTGATCCACCCAATCAGTGATACCGTCATAGAAGGAAATTAAGTTAGTCTGACATGACTTATTAGTTAGAAACCCATGCTGACTCTGTTTAATCACTTCATTCTTATCCAGGTATTGACATACATGTTGTTTAATAATTTGTTCAAAGATCTTTCCTGGTATAGAAGTCAGACTCACCGGCCTATAGTTGCCTGGGTCCACCTTCTTCCCCTTTTTGAAGATAGGAACAACATTTGCTCTTCTCCAGTCTTCTGGCACTTCTCCTGTTCTCCAAGAATTTTCAAAGATTATGGAGAGGGGTTCAAAAATATTGCTAGCGATATCGCAGTGTGTAACGGGGTCTTTACAGACAATGGCGTTTACCATCTGTCTGCAGAACTAAAGTAATGAAAAAGAAGCTGGTAATTAGCTTTCAAATGACATCCCAATGTCCCCTCTGGCTTTACCAGAGGCCCCAATGTCTGATTTGGACAGCAGATTTGAAAAGACATTTTCAGTCTGGGGCAGTCTTGGGGGTTCTCAATCCCCTTAACTACTCTGCAGAAGGGGTCAGGCAAATCAAGCTTGGCAGGAACATCATCCAGGAGGCCACCTACATACAGCAACATCACTTGTCCCCCTGCTTCAAATGGAATTTGAATTCAGGGGGTCAGAGCCTGGCTGTCCATGGATAAAAGTGGTCCTTGTGGTGCAGGCTTGAGGGTGCACAAATGCCCAACAGAGCACCACACAGCCCCAAGAACTGCTCCCTCACCTCAGTCTGGTAATTAGCTTTCAAATGACATCCCAATGTCCCCTCTGGCTTTGCCAGAAGTCCCACCAGGGGCCCCAATGTCTGATTTGGACAGCAGATCTGTACTGAAGTCCCTGGTGGTGCAAACTCTTGTGTCACCAGGGAGCATGTCAATGTCAGCAGTCAGGATGGCCTAGTGGTCTAAGGCACTGTGTTCAGGTTGCAGTCTCCCGTGGAGGCGTGGGTTCGAATCCCACTCCTGACAGCAGCAGTACTGGTCCCTGGAGGTGCAAGCTGTTGTGCACCAGGGAGCGTGTTAAGCGTCTGCAGTCACCACATGTGGAGGCGTGGGTTCAAATCCCACTCCTTGACAGCAGCAGTACTGGTCCCTGGAGGTGCAAGCTGTTGTGCACCAGGGAGCGTGTTCAGCGTCTGCAGTCACCACGTGGAGGCGTGGGTTCGAATCCCACTCCTGACAGCGACAGTTTTTTTTTTTTTTTTGTTTTTTTTTAAAGAAAAGAAAATAAACCTAGTGGCAGCATGTGTAATAACAGTCTCCAGGTCTTATAGCCTAATGTATACACCATAAATATTTATATGTGTGTCTATACAGTTGGTGTATATATGTGTGAGTATATTTTTTAGCCTTAAAGTTTTGATTCTCCATCCTCATTTCTTTCTTTTCCAAATCAAAAAAACACTCGTGTGAGAGCAATCTGCATCCAAAAAAACTTAGGGATAGGGACAATTTAGTGAGTACGTCGGGCTCCCTTAAAAGGTCAATTCACCCAACGAACAAGGGTGCTGCACTGCTGCTTGCTCGTCGGGTGAGATGGGCAGCACGATTATTATCATCTAACACGCTTTCCTAGGATAATCTGCCAACACAAATCTCTTCTTGAATGGACAATCGTTTCTTAAATGACAATTTATGCTGATAAAAAAAACCAAAAGCTCTAAATTAGGAAGGAGGCTGGAGGGGGGGGCGTCAGGGACTGGAGGGGGGAGACAGAGGCTGGAGGAGGAAGTGTGGTGGTGTAGACGGGGCTGCGGGAGGCTGTGTGGTGCTGTAGAGCGGGTTGCGGGAGGCTGTGTGGTGGTGTAGAGGCCTACAGGGCCACACAGCCCCCTGGTGTGACTTCCCGAGTGCCATGACAGCTGACTGTATATACATGTTTACACATACATGTATGTACATGTGCCATGACCGCTCCTTAGACCATACATACATGGATTGTCACTTACCCAAACCGAGGATGAAGAGGCTTAGCTGCTCCACATGATGATGGTGGCCGGAGAGCTGTGTTCCTCCATAGCGATGTCGTCCATTAGGCAAACTTGGTGTCCTTGTCCCGCCAGTTCTTGAGCCAGTTTAGTGTCCACGATGCCTTGTTACCTATTGGAAAAAAAAGGGAAAAGGAAATTATTGAATTTTGACATAGAATAAAAATTAAGTCCTATGAATTGTACTGGTACATTAACCCCTTTTTCTACGAGCGTATATTGCCAGCAGACACACAGAGAGCGGGCGACTGCCCCAAGTGTTACCTACTGAGAGACAGAGAAATAAAAAAACAATAATTAATAAGGGAAATATTGCATTCATAATTAGTGTTCACAGCAGAGTGACAACACAGCCCCCCTAACCCTCCCCTACCCCACAGGGAACGCCTGTACCCCGCCATGCCCCCCACAGCTGTGCCCATACACTGTCCTCACCTCCCCCTGCAGGGACCACCTGTCTCCCACGCAGTGCCCCCCACAGCTGACCCCAAACACTCTGCAGGGACCCCCTGTCTCCCACGCAGTGCCCCCCACAGCTGACCCCATACACTCTGCAGGGACCCCCTGTCTCCCCCGTAGTGCCCCCCACAGCTGACCCCATACACTCTGCAGGGACCCCCTGTCTACCCGCAGTGCCCCCCACAGCTGACCCCATACACTCTGCAGGGACCCCCTGTCTACCCGCAGTGCCCCCCACAGCTGACCCCATACACTCTGCAGGGACCCCCTGCCTCCCCCCACAGCTGACCCCATACAGGCATACAGTTACCGGCCGGCAGCTCCAAGGTTCAAATCTGGCGCTCAGGTGACGTCATTGTTGCTGCAGTTAGACCGAGAAAGCAGGGGGTGGGCTCGGAGCCACGTGACACAGAGCCCGGCCGCCCATCCCCCAGCCTCACTGTACTGCAAGCCAGGGAGAGACTGTTTGTGTGCTGCACGGCGCTGACTCCGCCCCCCGAGCCAGGGGATGAGTCACAGGCAGCTCGGCGTGTCACACGACTCCTCCCTCTTCCACCTTCTATGCAGGCCGGATCTTGGTTCCCATAGCACAGTGACCCTGCCCACCGGCCAGTCACTGCCGCCCCTCCCCCACCACTAAGCGATCTTACACAGCAGCACAGAGCCAGGGAGGAGATGGGAGATGACCCCGCACCACACAGCGGAGCACTATGAGCCCTGGGGGTGCAGCGCTGACCCCGCCCACGCCGCACCACACAGCGCAGCGCTATAAGCCCTGGGGGCGCAGCGCTGACCCCACCCACCCCGCACCACACAGCGGAGCACTATGAGCCCTGGGGGCGCAGCGCTGACCCTGCCCACCCCGCACCACACAGCGCAGCACTATGAGCCCTCGGGGCAGTCTCCCGTAGAGGCGTGGGTTCGAATCCCACTCCTGACAGCAGCAGTACTGGTCCCTGGAGGTGCAAGCTGTTGTGCACCAGGGAGCGTGTTCAGCGTCTGCAGTCACCACGTGGAGGCGTGGGTTCGAATCCCACTCCACACAGCGCAGCACTATGAGCCCTCGGGGCGCAGCCAGGGGTGGGATTCAGCGGGTTCTCCCCGGTTCGGTGGAACCGGTTGTTAAAGCTATTGCTCTCATTTTCTCCTTCGTCTCATTGGGGGACACAGAGACTGTGGGTGTGTGCTTCTGCCGTCTGGAGGCCGACACTAAGTGTACAAAAAAAGAGTTAGCTCCTCCTCCGCCGCATACACCCTCGCCCCTAGGCCGGGCGTAACTCAGTTTTTGCTTAGTGTCTGATGGAGGCACACGCAGTCTGGAATTCCAGACTAGATTTTTTTTTTTTTTTCCTCCCTTTTTTCTATGAAGATAAGATAGGGGCGACGGTTCCTATAGAGAGGATCCGATCTCCCCAAATCACCAACGGGCGACCACGTGTGAGTAACCCTCCACGTGTCCTCTCCCGCACCGAGGGACACATCTGGGACTTTTTTCCAGACATCTATTTTTTTTTTTTTAACGAAAGAGGGGCAACGCGTCCTGATTAGAGGACTCGGTTTCCCCACAACTTCATCAGGAGCACGTGTGAGCAGAACCAGGGGTCAGACTCCGCGTTGCTACTCTCCTACAACAGCAGTGTATGGAGGACCCGTCCACCCCTTGGTAGTGAGTCCAGGGGGTTGAATCGGAGGCGCAGGTGAGAGCGTACAGGGGGAAGAGGCCGCGGGTAAGACCGACAGAGCGTCCCCCCCTCCCCTCCCCCCCCCCCCCCCCGCGCCTGCACGGCGGATGGCCCTGCTCACCTGTTTGGTATATGGGGGATCCGCTCCTGGAGCGCACCGCAAGTTGGCGCTGGTGGGTAGCGGTAGCCAGGGCGTTGCACCCGGGCTCCGCACGCCGCGTGTATCGCGGCCGGAAGCCCGCCGGCGGCCGCGGCCCCACTGCAGAGCGCGAGTATCGCGCGAGGCCGCGCGCCGACTTCCGGTGGTAGCCGGAAGTCCCGCCCGCTGACTTCCGGTGGTAGCCGGAAGTCCCGCCCGCTGACGCGGCGGTGACAGCGGCGATGGTGGAGACGCGCGATATAGGGCAGGAGGTCAGAGGCGCAGATCCCGGAGAGACTTCCGCCCTAACACATTGCATCCACGCAAGGACAGCCCGGTGGGTGAGTGTAACTCCGTTTGGAGAACCACGCTGCTTGTCAGGGAAGAGGTTACCCTCCTCCTCCTTCTACTCTGCCTTCAGCCTGTGCAAGTATGTCTGCAAAGGGGAAGCTCTGTACAGGAAAAGCTCACTCTTTCCTTTACGCGGTTTGCGTGTCCTGTGGGGTCAGGCTGCCAAAGGCACAGGCGGGTAAATATTGTGAAGCCTGTGAGTCGGAGCGCGCCCAGGAGCCCCCCACTGTTTCTGAACCAAGGGGTCAGGACCCCCCGGAATGGGCGGTGTCCTTATCGCAGTCTATGCTGTCCCTTACGAGGGCAATTGAATCCCTTCAGGGCCCAGGCGGGAGCAGGGAGGGGGGTCTGCCAGCGGAGGAGAGCTCGTCCTCGTCTCAGGACCCTCCAACCATTAGAGGTCGCTCCAGTACCAGGCAAGCTCATATAAAGAGGGTTCGTTCCCCGTCGGCCGGACCCTCCGGGGCTTCGGCGGCGGGTAATAGGGCATCCCGTTCCCCGTCACTGAGCTCTGGGAGCGATCAGGATGAAGGAGAAGAGGAAGGAGCCTGGAATCTAGAAAGTCTGGGGTTCCAGGATTCGGTGGACAGTCTCATTGAGGCAGTCAACCAGACATTAGAGATCGAGGACGATGTGCCCACAGCCTCAGGTCACAAGGTCTCTTTTAAGAAATCCAGGCGACCACATAGAAGATTTGCCACGCATCCGGAGTTTGAGGAGCTAGTCCAGAAACATAGAGATCACCCGGATAAGCGCTTTGCAATGCAAAAAGCGCTACAGGCAAAGTATCCGTTTCCTCCTGAGCTCCATAAGGCTTGGGTAGAGTCGCCAGTAGTGGACCCTCCCGTGTCACGTTTAGCATCTAGGTCGCTATTGTCAATACCCAGTGTTTCCTCTATTAAGGACCCAACTGATCGCCTCATGGACGGGCTTGCCCGCTCGGTATATGAGGCAGCAGGGTCGGCTCTGGCCCCCTCCTTTGCGGCGACTTGGGTGGCTAAAGCCATGGTTTCGTGGGGGGAAGCTCTGTATAAGGCCCTCCAGGACAGGGATCTGCCCGCGGAGGTCTTAGAGGTGGCAAATCAGATGTCAGGGGCAAGTGATTATCTTGTCAGCGCCTCACTGGACGCGGCCGAGTGTTCGGCGGTGGCAGCGGCGAATGCGATCGCCATTAGGCGTGCATTATGGCTGAGGCTGTGGAAAGCGGATTCTATCTCTAAAAAATCCTTGACCTCATTGCCTTTTCAGGGCAATCGATTGTTCGGTGAGAAGCTGGATAGGCTTATCTCAGAAGCCACTGGGGGGAAGAGTAGTTTCCTTCCGCAGCAGAGAAGTTGCCCGGCATTCAGGCAAACGCAAAGGCGTTTTCGACCCTTTCGTAGCCCCTGGGGGGGGACTCCGGCCAGGACATACTCCTCCGCAAACGATGGCCAGAGTAGGGAAAAACAAGTCTCTTACAGGGCCAATCCGCTGGGTAGAGGCCGAGGCCATTTACCCAGAGCGAAGGGGGCCAAGCCCCAAAAGCCTCCAGCTAAATGACTGGAGGCGCTCCGTACCTACGGACGACAGGGTGGGCGGACGCCTACTAAGGTTCAGCCACGTTTGGGTCGCAGTGACACGCGACACTTGGGTGGCAGAACTTGTATCGTCCGGGTACAAGATAGAGTTTGTCGGACGGCCACCACAGCGATTCTTCCGTTCACGACTTTCCAAGACAGATTCGCAGGCGGAGAGTTTGTTACAGGCTGTAACGACGCTAGAGCACAAAGGAGTTATCGCCCCAGTGCCGCAGGGCGAAGAGTCGCAGGGGTTTTACTCCAATCTTTTTTCGGTCCTCAAAAAGGACGGGACTGTGAGGCCGGTTCTGGATCTAAAGATCCTAAACAGATTCATCAGGGTCAGGCGATTCCGGATGGAATCCCTCCGCTCGGTCATTGCAGCCATGGATCCAGGGGAATTCCTGGCCTCAATCGATGTGCAGGATGCATATCTGCATATTCCGATATTCCCCCCACACCAGAGGTTCCTGCGATTTGCGATCGGAGGACGTCACTTCCAATTCGTGGCTCTGCCCTTTGGTCTGGCCACTGCCCCCAGAGTCTTTACAAAGATAATGGCGGTGGTTATGGCCATCCTGCATGCACGGGGCATAACGGTGTTTCCTTACCTGGACGACCTTTTGGTAAAGGGGCCGTCGTTTCAGGAGTGCCAGGACAATGTCAATATTACTCTGGATACCCTGGCCCGTCTGGGCTGGCTGATCAATTGGAGCAAGTCGTCCTTGATTCCAGCCCAAAAAATCGTGTTCCTGGGCATGATTTTCGACACCTCCCGGGGGCTGGTGATCCTCCCTCAGGACAAGGCGCAAAAAATCAAGCAAGGGATACGGAACCTTCTACAGCCGGGCTCCAGATCCATCCGGTATGGCATGAGTGTGTTGGGAAGAATGGTGGCGGCGATAGAAGCAATCCCGTTTGCCCAGTTCCATCTCCGTCCGCTTCAGCATGCGCTCTTGACAGCATGGGACCGGAGGCTGCTGTCTCTCAGTCATCGGTGCAAATTGTCTCCGCTAGTACGGAGTTCACTCCGGTGGTGGACTCGCGACTCGTCTCTGGTCCAGGGGAAGCCTTTTCCCCCGGAACAATGGTTGGTGGTGACGACCGATGCAAGCCTGCAGGGTTGGGGAGCAGTTTTCCAGAGTCACATAGCCCAGGGGCGATGGTCGGTTCAGGAGGTAATTCTCCCGATCAACATTCTGGAGATACGGGCAATACGATTGGCCCTGCGACATTTCCAGTGTTTCCTGAGACATCGGCCGGTGCGCATCCAGACGGACAATGCTACAGCAGTAGCATATGTCAACCATCAGGGGGGCACACGCAGCCAGGCAGCCATGCGCGAGGTCGGACTGGTACTACGTTGGGCGGAGAAGAACCGCGTGGTAATTTCAGCGGTGCACATTCCAGGAGTCGAAAACTGGGCGGCAGATTTTCTCAGCCGACAGGGGGTTGCGGCAGGGGAATGGTCCCTGCACCCCGAGATCTTTCAGCAGATCTGCCAACGGTGGGGGACACCAGACGTGGACCTTATGGCATCCAGAGAGAATGCCAAGGTACTAAGGTTTGTCGCTCGATCCCTCGATCCGCAGGCAATCGCAGCAGACGCACTGGTGCTCCCGTGGGGCCAGTTTCGTCTCCCGTACTTGTTCCCCCCGCTGCCGCTGCTTCCAAGAGTTATCAGGAAGATAAGGAAAGAGAAGGTTCCAGCAATTCTGCTGGCCCCAGACTGGCCCCGGCGGGCCTGGTACGCAGATCTGGTCCAACTAGTGGTGGACGTACCCTGGCGTCTTCCAGATCGGCCGGACTTACTGTCCCAAGGGCCGATCTGCCATCCGAACTTAGGGGCCCTGTGTTTGACGGCGTGGCCATTGAATCTTGGCTGTTAACACAGGCAGGATTCAGACGCGATGTGGCGGCCACGATGGTGAGTGCCCGAAAACCTTCCTCGGCGAGGGTGTATCATCGGACTTGGGAAGTATTCTTCCGTTGGTGTAGGGATCGTGAAGTGGCTCCTCTGGTTTTTTCGATCCCCAACGTACTGGCTTTTCTACAAGCAGGGCTGGACGCAGGGTTGGCCCCGAGTTCCCTCAGAACGCAAATCTCGGCCCTGTCGGTACTTTTCCAACGAAAAGTCGCTTCCGTCTGGCAGGTTAGGACGTTTATGCAGGGGGTCGCACATTTAGTACCCCCCTATAAGGCGCCGACGGAATCATGGGACCTGAATTTGGTGCTCAGAGCCCTTCAGGAGGCCCCTTTCGAACCATTGCAAGAGGTCTCCTTACCTTACCTGTCCAGAAAGGTCGTTTTTCTAGTAGCCATAACGTCTATTAGGCGGGTTTCGGAATTGGCGGCCTTATCTTGTAAACCACCGTTCCTAACTTTTTATAAGGATAAGGTAGTTTTAAGGCCAGCTCCTCCCTTCTTGCCGAAGGTTGTGTCTGCTTTTCATATCAACGAAGACATCGTCTTACCCTCGTTTTGCCCGGCACCGGTGCACAGGGTAGAGAAGGCTTTGCACACTCTGGATCTGGTAAGAGCTCTTAGGAGGTATGTGGCGAGGACGGCGCCTTTCCGCCAGACAGACTCTCTATTCGTGGTTCCAGAGGGACGGCGGAAGGGGCTCGCTGCGTCCAAAGCGACTTTGGCCAGATGGGTTCGCCTGACGGTTCAAGAAGCTTATCAAATCAGTGGCACGCCAGTTCCGGCAGGGATCAAGGCTCACTCGGCACGGGCAGTGGGTGCCTCATGGGCACTACGACACCAGGCTTCAGCGGAGCAGGTATGCAAAGCAGCTACCTGGTCCAGCTTACATACGTTTGCCAAGCATTATAACGTACATACCCAGGCATCCTCGGATGCAAGCCTGGGAAGAAAGATCCTCCAGGCAGCAGTTGCGCACCTCTAATCAGGGGCGCAAATTAGCATGGATTGGGTGAGTTAAGATCCCGCCCAGAGGACTGCTTTAGGACGTCCCACAGTCTCTGTGTCCCCCAATGAGACGAAGGAGAAACATGGATTTTTGTGAGTACTCACCGTAAAATCCTTTTCTCCGAGACGCTCATTGGGGGACACAGCACCCACCCTATCAGCCAGTTGGCTTTTACTTATTTTGAGTTTTACAAATCCTTGTACAAGGTTTAGGGTGGTCCCCTTTTTCAGACATATAGTTTCTTGCCTGAGTTTAAGGCGCGTTCTCCTACTGCTTATGCACTAAACTGAGTTACGCCCGGCCTAGGGGCGAGGGTGTATGCGGCGGAGGAGGAGCTAACTCTTTTTTTGTACACTTAGTGTCGGCCTCCAGACGGCAGAAGCACACACCCACAGTCTCTGTGTCCCCCAATGAGCGTCTCGGAGAAAAGGATTTTACGGTGAGTACTCACAAAAATCCATGTTTTGGCACCATTAGCCGGCTCTCACTTTTGAAAATGAGATTTCAAATTTTGAGGTCTGCGGCAGATTCTTTCCGGCGTCCATGCTCCCGGAGGCCACTGCAACATGGCGGCGGCCAGCAAGGGAAGTGCGGGGGGCCTCCGGGCTGCGAAGAAATCGCGGCGGAGCCGCCGTCCCTGTACCGGAGCACAGCCCGCTGCCACCACCGCACCGCAGAGCGCCGCCCGCTGCCACCAGCACAGCTGCCCCTGCCACCAGCACAGCTGCCCCTGCCCCAGCACAGCTGCCCCTGCCCCAGCACAGCTGCCCCTGCCCCAGCGCAGCTGCCCCTGCCCCAGCGCTGCTGCTGCCCCTGCCCCAGCGCTGCTGCTGCCCCTGCCTCAGCGCTGCTGCTGCCCCTGCCTCAGCGCTGCTGCTGCCCCTGCCTCAGCGCTGCTGCTGCCCCTGCCTCAGCGCTGCTGCTGCCCCTGCCTCAGCGCTGCTGCTGCCCCTGCCTCAGCGCTGCTGCTGCCCCTGCCTCAGCGCTGCTGCTGCCCCTGCCTCAGCGCTGCTGCTGCCCCTGCCTCAGCGCTGCTGCTGCCCCTGCCTCAGCGCTGCTGCTGCCCCTGCCTCAGCGCTGCTGCTGCCCCTGCCCCAGCGCTGCTGCTGCCCCTGCCTCAGCGCAGCTGCCTCTCCCCCAGCGCAGCTGCCCCAGCACAACCAACCTGCCCTAGCACAGAGCCGCCACCGCACGAGCCTGGACCACTGAATGACCCCTGTGACTACTTCACCTGTGCCAGATCCCTTCCCAGGTAAGCTGAATTCGGACTGTAAGACGGACCCCCATTTGACACATTATTTTTTTTCCCCCTATTTTCCTACTGAAAATTGGGGTGTTCTTATGGTCCGTTGCATCTTATAGTCCGAAAAATACGGTAATTTATCCTGAGATTACAGAGTCTGCAACTTTTCTATCTAGCCAGTTAGAAGTGACTCATTGTAACACTTAGGGTACCGTTACACCTAGCGATGCACCAGCGATCCCGACTAGCGATATGACGCGGTCAGGATCGCTGGTGCATCGCTAGGTGGTCGCTAGTGAGCTGCTACACAGGCAGATCTCACCAGCGACATTGCTGGGGACGGGGATCGCTACTTACCTGTCAGACGCGGCGATCCTGCGTCCTCCCGCCCTGGGCGCCACAGGAAGCCCAGCAGGAAGTGGCCGACGAGGAATGGACCAGGAGCTTCTCGCGCGATCAGTGATAACCAGCGGGGGAGCCGGTCGGAGGTAAGTATCACATGCAGGGATATCGCTAGCAATATCGCTGCAACGTCACAAAATCGGTGACTTTACAGCAATATAGAATCATAGAATCGTAGAGTTGGAAGGGACCTCCTGGGCCATCTGGTCCAACCCCCTGCTCAAAGCAGGATTCGCTAAATCATCCCAGTCAGATGTCTGTCCAGCCTCTGTTTGAAGACTTCCATTGAAGGAGAACTCACCACTTCTCGTGGCAGCCTGTTCCACTCATTGATCACTCTAACTGTCAAAAAGTTTTTTCTAATATCTAATCTGTGTCTCTTCCCATTCAGTTTCATCCCATTGCTTCTAGTCTTTCCTTGTGCAAATGAGAATAAAGTTGATCCTTCTACAATGTGACAGCCCTTTAGATATTTGTAGACAGCTATTAAGTCTCCTCTCAGTCTTCTCTTTTGCAAACTAAACATTCCCAAATCCTGCAACCTTTCCTCATAAGACAGGGTTTGCAGACCGGTCACCATTCTGGTCGCTCTTTTCTGAACTTGCTCCAGTTTGTTGATGTCTTTTTTAAAATGTGGTGCCCAAAACTGGACACAATATTCCAGATGAGGTCTGACCAAAGAGGAGTAGAGGGAAATAATGACTTCACGTGATCTAGACTGTATGCTTCTGTTAATACATCCTAGAATTGCATTTGCCTTTTTTGCTGCTGCATCACACTGTTGACTCATATTCAGTCTGTGATCTATTAGTATACCCAAGTCTTTTTCACATGTGCTGTCACTTAGCCCTATTCCTCCCATTCTATATATGCTTTTTTCATTTTTATTGCCCAGATGTAGTACTTTGCATTTCTCCCTGTTAAAAACCATTCTGTTAGTTGCTGCCCACTTCTCCAGTTTATTTAAATCTTTTTGAATCCTCTCTCTCTCTTCTCTAGTATTAGCTATCCCTCCTAGCTTTGTGTCATCAGCAAATTTAATCAGTTTACCCTCAATTCCTTCATCTAAATCGTTGATAAAGATGTTGAACAATACAGGGCCCAGGACAGAGCCCTGTGGTACCCCACTTGAGACATTCTTCCAACTGGATGTGCAGCCATTTACGACCACTCTTTGGGTCCGATCACTAAGCCAGTTATGAATCCACCTAACAGTTGCCTTGTCCATTCCATACTTAGTCATTTTTTCAATAAGGATTGTATGAGAGACTTTGTCAAATGCTTTGCTGAAGTCAAGATATACTATATCTACAGCATTTCCTTGATCCACCCAATCAGTGATACCGTCATAGAAGGAAATTAAGTTAGTCTGACATGACTTATTAGTTAGAAACCCATGCTGACTCTGTTTAATCACTTCATTCTTATCCAGGTATTGACATACATGTTGTTTAATAATTTGTTCAAAGATCTTTCCTGGTATAGAAGTCAGACTCACCGGCCTATAGTTGCCTGGGTCCACCTTCTTCCCCTTTTTGAAGATAGGAACAACATTTGCTCTTCTCCAGTCTTCTGGCACTTCTCCTGTTCTCCAAGAATTTTCAAAGATTATGGAGAGGGGTTCAAAAATATTGCTAGCGATATCGCAGTGTGTAACGGGGTCTTTACAGACAATGGCGTTTACCATCTGTCTGCAGAACTAAAGTAATGAAAAAGAAGCTGGTAATTAGCTTTCAAATGACATCCCAATGTCCCCTCTGGCTTTACCAGAGGCCCCAATGTCTGATTTGGACAGCAGATTTGAAAAGACATTTTCAGTCTGGGGCAGTCTTGGGGGTTCTCAATCCCCTTAACTACTCTGCAGAAGGGGTCAGGCAAATCAAGCTTGGCAGGAACATCATCCAGGAGGCCACCTACATACAGCAACATCACTTGTCCCCCTGCTCCAAATGGAATTTGAATTCAGGGGGTCAGAGCCTGGCTGTCCATGGATAAAAGTGGTCCTTGTGGTGCAGGCTTGAGGGTGCACAAATGCCCAACAGAGCACCACACAGCCCCAAGAACTGCTCCCTCACCTCAGTCTGGTAATTAGCTTTCAAATGACATCCCAATGTCCCCTCTGGCTTTGCCAGAAGTCCCACCAGGGGCCCCAATGTCTGATTTGGACAGCAGATCTGTACTGAAGTCCCTGGTGGTGCAAACTCTTGTGTCACCAGGGAGCATGTCAATGTCAGCAGTCAGGATGGCCTAGTGGTCTAAGGCACTGTGTTCAGGTTGCAGTCTCCCGTGGAGGCGTGGGTTCGAATCCCACTCCTGACAGCAGCAGTACTGGTCCCTGGAGGTGCAAGCTGTTGTGCACCAGGGAGCGTGTTAAGCGTCTGCAGTCACCACATGTGGAGGCGTGGGTTCAAATCCCACTCCTTGACAGCAGCAGTACTGGTCCCTGGAGGTGCAAGCTGTTGTGCACCAGGGAGCGTGTTCAGCGTCTGCAGTCACCACGTGGAGGCGTGGGTTCGAATCCCACTCCTGACAGCGACAGTTTTTTTTTTTGTTTTTTTTTAAAGAAAAGAAAATAAACCTAGTGGCAGCATGTGTAATAACAGTCTCCAGGTCTTATAGCCTAATGTATACACCATAAATATTTATATGTGTGTCTATACAGTTGGTGTATATATGTGTGAGTATATTTTTTAGCCTTAAAGTTTTGATTCTCCATCCTCATTTCTTTCTTTTCCAAATCAAAAAAACACTCGTGTGAGAGCAATCTGCATCCAAAAAAACTTAGGGATAGGGACAATTTAGTGAGTACGTCGGGCTCCCTTAAAAGGTCAATTCACCCAACGAACAAGGGTGCTGCTCAGGGTGGATTGATTTAAATCACGCCGATTTAAATCATGATTTAAATCACGATTTAAATCACTGATTTAAATCAAAAGGTTTTTTTTTAATATAAATCACGATTAAAATGAGAAGTGAGAGCAGTGTGCATGTGCGCCCATAGTTACACGGACGAAAGTAGGGGCAACGATCTAACGCCAGGGTGAGGGGGGGACCCCAAAGTAAGTAAAAATCTTTTTTGTTTTACTATATGGCAATAGGTAGGTGTTTAAAAGCAGCATGTCTTAATTGTATAAACTATTAATAGCCTCCACATTTTGTTCATACTGCCCCTTTAATTCCACACTTCTAGCTTGGTTTCAGTTTTGGTTTAGTTTCTTTCTCCCTGCATTCAGTTGACATGCCCAAACTTGTTGGATAGTCAGCAGTACTTGGCTCAGGCTGTAGTAACTATGTAGGTGACTATACAGTTTTTTTTTCTTGTATCGGAGGCAGCGGCAGCAGCAACATGTTGGGGCCACTAACTGTGCAGATAACTGGGGCCACTCACTGTGCAGCAAAGCTGGGGCCACTCACTGTGCAACATAACTGTGGCCACTCACTGTGCAGCATTATCTGGGGCCACCCACTGTGCAGCATTATCTGGGGCCACTCACTGTGCAGCATTTTCTGGGGCCAGTCACTGTGCAGCATTATCTGGGGCCAGTCACTGTGCAGCATTATCTGGGGCCAGTCACTGTACAGCATTATCTGGGGCCAGTCACTGTACAGCATTATCTGGGGCCACTCACTGTGCAGCATTATCTGGGGCCACTCACTGTGCAGCATAACTGGGGCCACTCACTGTGCAGATAACTGGGGCCACTCACTGTGCAGCATTATCTGTGGTCACTCACTGTGCAGCATAACTGGGGCCACTCATTGTGCAGCATTATCTGGGGCCACTCACTGTGTAGCATTATCTGGGGCCACTCACTGTTCAGCATTATCTGGGGCCACTCACTGTGCAGCATAACTGGGGCCACTCACTGTGCAGCATTATCTGGGGCCACTCACTGTGCAGCATTATCTGGGGCCACTCACTGTGCAGCATTATCTGTGGCCACTCACTGTGTAGCAATATCTGGGGCCACTCGCTGTCCTCATTATCTGGGGCCACTCACTGTGCAGCATTATATGGGCCTCTCACTGTGCAGCATTATCTGGGTCCACTCACTGTGCAGCATTATCTGGGGCCACTCACTGTGTATCATTATCTGGGGCCACTCACTGTGCAGCATTATCTGGGGCCACTCACTATGCAGCATAACTGGGGCCACTCACTGTGCAGCATTATCTGGGGCCACTCACTGTGCAGCATTATCTGGGGCCACACACTGTGCAGCATTATCTGGGACCGCTCACTGTGTAGCATTATCTGGGGCCACTCACTGTGCAGCATTATCTGGGGCCACTCACTGTGCAGCATTATCTGGGGCCACTCACTGTGTAGCATTATCTGGGGCCACTCACTGTGCAGCATAATTGGGGCCAGTCACTGTGCAGCATTATCTGGGGCCACTCACTGTGCAGCATTATCTGGGGCCACTCACTGTGCAGCATAACTAGGGCCACTCACTGTGCAGCATTATCTGGGGCCACTCACTGTGCACCCTCGGCTTATACGCGAGTCAATAAGTTTTTTTGTGACAAAATTAGGGGGGTCGGCTTATACACGGGTCGGTGTATATAAGGTAGTACCACAGCCCCAAGGGGTAAATTGCAATGCTATATACAAAAAAAACAAAAAATAATCAAAACATAAAATAGAATGATAAAAATAATAATTAATTATGATGGAGCAACATTATGATTAAGACCCCGGCGGGGTGAAAACATCAACAACTGTAGTTGCTTCCTCACATTGTAAATTATCGCTCCCTTGTGAAAACCCCAATAAATCTTTTCTATTTATGCATGAACACCCGGCACTGCCGCTGGCATTCGGACCAGAGCTTGCGGCTGCATAGAAATACATACTGCACACTCTGGTCCGAGTGTCGGCGGCAGTGCCCGGTGTTCATGCGAGAGACTCGCACGAGAATCATGAGTTTCTTGCATGTGTGTCCCCGGCCTTATCCTGGTCTAGGGCCTATATGGTCCATTACCCCAGCCCCTCACTTTAATTCTCACAGTGTGCAGGCTAATTCTAAATTTCACTGCATCTGTAGTTGCACAAAAACTCAACTAGCACCATTAACAAGCACGTCCACATCCTTGTCCCACCGCAGCGTTCAGTTGTCCACACCCCAGTCCATGGAACGCAAGTGTGGCGCCCCTGAGGCTGTTGCCACAGAGGTACTGCACCTTCTCCTAAGGTGTAGTGCCCCACCGCCTAGGTAAGTTGGGAACTCCTTTCCTCACTCCAACATCTGCATCCCACACACAGGATAGTTCAGCAGGACCACATTGCGGCTTCATGCTTAGAGGGTAGCAGAGCACCTTTCGTGGTTCCTGGCTTTATAACACGAGATGTGCTGGGAGGTGGGTGGAGTTGAGATACATAAAAGAGTAGGAAAGTGTAGGATTACAGGTCAGTCTGGCGGGAGGTCAGGCAAAAGAAGAAGGACAGTCAGTCAGGAGAGTCTGAGGATGGGTCCAAGAGGGAAGGAAGAAGGAGTGCTGCAGCTGCCTTAGTGATCTGAGACAGCTGGCATGGGAAAGGAACAAGGAGAAAGATGTAGAACTGCAACCTAAGCTTCCATTAGAGAGAGAAAGAACAGTACGGAACGAAGGAGTAGAGAACAGAGAGGAGTTGTGGGTTGGAAGAGGAACCCTGCCTATAGGTTCTCAGCGCAAGGCCGGGGCCCGGTCTCCGAGGTTGTATGGATACTTATGTGTTATGAATGAGTCACCGGAGGAAAAAACAAAAATGCAAGCTATGTCCAGAAAACCGGAGAGGTTGGTAGCTAGCGGATTGCAGACCCCTGATCCTATTCACAACTAACAGTAGCCGTGGAGCGTTCCTACGGTGGTCCTAGACGCCTCTTCACAGCCGAAGAACTAAATAAGCCTAAAGAAAGAAAGGGGAAATCTAAACTGCCCCAGAGCAGACCCCAAAGCAATAGACAGCCCCCAACATGTATTGTCGGTGAAAACACAAACACAGACAGAAAGAAAGGCAGAGCAAACGATGGGGCCCAACTAACTAGATAGGAAAGGACAGAAAAGATGCTGGCTGCAATCCACAAAAACCCTACCAAAAAATGTCCCAACACGTCTGATAGGAAAAACGGCCCTGAAGTCACTAGACTTCAAAATCCCTATATCAGCACTCCGATATATTCTGAAGACAGAGCAAAAGAGATTTAACCGATCAGGGACAAAAATGGAAATTCAGCAAAGCCCCAGTCGGGGCTGCCTGAACACAAAACTAAGCAAATCAGACAAAATCTCATAGAACAATAACAGAGCAAAACTTAGCTTTAGAAGACAGACACACTGAACATGTGGCATGAACTGGCTCTCTCTACTGCGCATGTGTGCTGTACTCATGGTCAAGGAGTGCACGGTGACTCGCTCTCTGGCGGTCACTGGGCACACGGCACCTCGCTAAATGGCAGTACCACTTTTACAGTTGTGGCCAAAAGTATTGACACCCCTGCAATTCTGTCAAATACTCAGTTTCTTCCTGAAAATGATTGCAAACACAAATTCTTTGTTATTATTATCTTCATTTAATTTGTCTTAAATGAAAAAACACAAAAAGAATTGTCCTAAAGCCAAATTGGATATAATTCCACACCAAACATAAAAAAGAGGGTGGACAAAAGTATTGGCACTGTTCGAAAAATCATGTGATGCTTCTCTAATTTGTGTAATTAACAGCACCTGTAACTTACCTGTGGCACTAACAGGTGTTGGCAATAACTAAATCACACTTGCAGCCAGTTGACATGGATTAAAGTTGGCTCAACCTCTGTCCTGTGTCCTTGTGTGTACCACATTGAGCATGGAGAAAAGAAAGAAGACCAAAGAACTGTCTGAGGACTTGAGAAACCAAATTGTGAGGAAGCATGAGCAATCTCAAGGCTACAAGTCCATCTCTAAAGACCTGAATGTTCCTGTGTCTACCGTGCGCAGTGTCATCAAGAAGTTTAAAGCCCATGGCACTGTGGCTAACCTCCCTAGATGTGGACGGAAAAGAAAAATAGACAAGAGATTTCAACCCAAGATTGTGCGGATGTTGGATAAAGAACCTCGACTAACATCCAAACAAGTTCAAGCTGCCCTGCAGTCCGAGGGTACAACAGTGTCAACCCGTACTATCCATCGGCGTCTGAATGAAAAGGGACTGTATGGTAGGAGACCCAGGAAGACCCCACTTCTTACCCCGAGACGAGTTTGCCAAAACTTACCTGAAAAAGCCTAAAACGTTTTGGAAGAATGTTCTCTGGTCAGATGAGACAAAAGTAGAGCTTTTTGGGCAAAGGCATCAACATAGAGTTTACAGGAGAAAAAAGAGGCATTCAAAGAAAAGAACACGGTCCCTACAGTCAAACATGGCGAAGGTTCTCTGATGTTTTGGGGTTGCTTTGCTGCCTCTGGCACTGTACTGCTTGACCGTGTGCATGGCATTATGAAGTCTGAAGACTACCAACAAATTTTGCAGCATAATGTAGGGCCCAGTGTGAGAAAGCTGGGTCTCCCTCAGAGGTCATGGGTCTTCCAGCAGGACAATGACCCAAAACACACTTCAAAAAGCACTAGAAAATGGTTTGAGAAAGCACTGGAGACTTCTAAGGTGGCCAGCAATGAGTCCAGACCTGAATCCCATGGAACACCTGTGGAGAGATCTAAAAATGGCAGTTTGGAGAAGGCACCCTTCAAATATCAGGGACCTGGAGCAGTTTGCCAAAGAAGAATGGTCTAAAATTCCAGCAGAGCATTGTAAGAAACTCATTGATGATTACTGGAAGCGGTTGGTCGCAGTTATTTTCGCTAAAGGTTGTCTAACCAAGTATTAGGCTGAGGGTGCCAATACTTTTGTCTGGCCCATTTTTGGAGTTTTGTGTGAAATGATCAATGTTTTCCTTTTTGCTTCATTCTCTTTTGTGTTTTTTCATTTAGGACAAATTAAATGAAGATAATACCAAAGAATTTGTGATTGCAATCATTTTCAGGAAGAAACCGAGTATTATCTGACAGAATTGCAGGGGTGTCAATACTTTTGGCCACAACTGTATTGGCAGGAGCTGACGGGAAGTCCTTTGCGGTGCCTGTGCTCTAAGGACAGAGCACGCCGCTCAGCCTCCTCTGCGCTGCTTGTCCACACCAAAAATCTCTGCTGTCGTGCCCTTTCTCTTAAGCTGGCCCCCTGCCTCTAGGTCACAGGGTCTGTCTGCTGCAGTTCGCTGCAGCGTCGGCACTTCGAGTGCATTGTGCACTACCCCCCTTGCTGCTCACACGCTCACAGCTGGGGACTCACTCCTGCTTTGTGTTTTTTTTCCCTCAGCTTCCGACCACGTTCCCTGTCTATACATGCCCCCTCTTCCTGGGTAATGGAGCCTGTCCATTCCCCTATTACTTCCCTCGGGAAACGCAGCCTTGACAGTTCCGAACCCGGCACAGCACAGGTACCCGCAGCACGGTCATCCTGACTGCGTACATATCTGGCCAATCAGTTCTTTAATGCAAAAATCATAGAAGGCATGTTCTTCCAATTTTCAAGAGAAAATTGTACATTACATCCAGAACACTTTCACTTTGAAGGACTTTGTGGCTCATATCAATCCACAAGATGACACTAGTCTCATACTTCAAAATTTCGGTGGTAAATCATTTCCCCACTGATAGGCTGGGTATGTTCTGACATATGTAACATCATTTGGGTGATAATAATTATTCATACCTATTTGCTTCACAATATATTCATCTTTTTCTTAAAGGCTTCGGAATCTAATGTAAAAGTGAAAGCAAGTTGGTGAAGTGTGTTTTAACTCAAATGTGAAACGAATTGTCATCTTTACTATTTCTCCATTCCGTGTGCGGCTAACCACCTCATTGATCTTATTGAGTTTCTTTGGCAAGAAAACAACAGCACCATCAATACCACGTGCTTTTCCTATTAATTCATTGTGCTGGTAAAGTAGAGGTGAGATTAGTGATCTAGATAACATCTGTGGACTGTAGTCAACATGACACTGTGCCAAGACCCACTGGGATCTAGCTACCAATTTGACAGTTTGTGCACAGCTGAACAGAGTTGTCAGAAAAACGATTTTGATTCAATAACATGTTGGATGGTTTGTCTAGTGGAAACACCCATATAGTATTATTATAATTATTTATTTATATAGCGCCATTAATTCCATGGTTCTGTACATGAGAAGAGGTTACATACAAAGTAATAGATATCGTTTACAGTAAACAAATTTACAATGACAGACTGGTACAGAGAGTAGAGGACCTTGTCCTTGTGGACTAACATTCTACAGGATAATGGGGATGAGACAGAAGGTCGAGGGTGCGGTTCCTCAGCTGGTGGAGAGGCAGCAGCTCATGTGGTGGTGTAGAAGTCACATCTATGACCACCACGCTCTCCAATTGACACCTCTTGAAATGCAGCCGAAATGTCAAAATCTCCGTTACAGAAAGTGCAGGGGCTCCTTTTTTACGTCATCATCCAACCAGTTCAGTATTAGTAGGTAATGGATTTTCAGATTGCGGCCCAGGAACAGCAGCCTTCAGTAGTTGCGAGTCCTGCTCTTCCGCGTGATCTTGCTCTGGCTCTTTCAGTCATGATTTAATCTAGAAGATTTTGCCTTTAAATTCAGAGACAGAGTACAACACCGCCCAAGCGTTAACCCTCTGCTCCTCAGACTTTCTATCTGCGCAATGAATGCCTCTAGGCAAAAGATGATGGTGGTAGTAGTTGGAGTATTTAAGACAGTCATGAAGCAGCCATAATGACTTGAAACAGAAGTATTTTTACCGAGATATCACACTGTTCAATATGTGGCCTGTATTTTTACCCCAAAATAGTGTAGAGGACTAGGGTATCTGACAGCAAATACAGTGGAATATTGGCCAGAATTGCCACAATTTGTATGCATATGATATGTATATACACACATAGAGTGCTTGCCGGCCTTGCACTAATATGTATAGAGCGACGTACACTCCCCTGTCCACATAACACTGCAACCTATATACTCCGGAATTAGTCCTTAGAAGGACTGTTGGTTTAGCTGGATGTGAGTATTTAGGATGGTAGACCCCACACTGACTAATAACTCCCCAAATCTGACCCTATCTCTGCAGCAGCTCTCCCTACACTATCTCAATCCAGAGTTGAATGCACCGATCAGGGTGGTGTCCGGTCTCTTATACCCTTGATGATGCTGTGTGGCCAGCCAATAACTGCACGACCATAACAAAGATGGCTGCGGCATTACAGTGCCTGGCAGACAATCCCTGCATGGTGATTGGGTCTCTAAAGACCGCCAAAAATGCTGGGTGGAGCATTTCCCGCCGAGTAGTCCCGGATATGCACTGTGCTCGCCGAGTACAGTGATACTCAGGCGAGTAACGAGGAATAGCAAGCACGTTCGCTCATCACTAATCAGAATATACATAAATGTAATTTATGACAAACAAATGAATGTGATATTGAAAGGATACGTTATGATGTAGAATATCGATGAGGGCACTGTTTATTAAGTAGATATTATAATATATTGCGCAAAAAAAATAAAGGGAACACTTATACAACACGATGTAACTCAAAGTCAATCACTTCTGTAAGATAACCTGTCCAGTGATGATACAACACTGATTGTGAATCAGTTCCTCCTGCTGTTGTGCAAATGGAACAAACAACAGGTAGAAATGATCGGCAATTAGCATGACAACCCTATAAAGGAGGATTCTGCAGGGGGTGACAACAGACCATTTCTCTGATCTCATCCTTCTTGGCTGTTGTTTTGGTCACTTTTGCGTTTTGTCATTGCTGTCATCTCTAGAGCGTGTACAGTAGCATGAGGCAGTATCTACAACCCATAGAAGTTGCTCAGGTAGTGCAGCTCTTCCAGGATGGCACATCAGTGCGAGCTGTGCCGAGAACGGTAGCTGTGTTTGTCAGCAGTGTCCAGAGCATGGAGCAGATACCAGGAAGCAGGCCAGTACACCAGGAGACATGGAGGGGGCCATAGGAGGGCCACAATCCAGCAGCAGGACTGCTACCTCCTCCTTTGTGCAAGGAGGAATATGAGGAGCAGTGCCAGAGACCTGCAAAACGACCTCCAGCAGTCCACTAACATCCATGTGTCTGCTCAGACTGTCTGGCTTGGCTTTTATCCTAAGTCATGTAACAAGGCTCGTTAAAGGGTCGACATTGACTTTTAGGATTGCTACTTCCAATAGGTGGCACTAGAGTTCTAGTCCTCTTCCTCACTGATGAGACAATTTGCATAATTAGCTCAGACTGTCAGAAACAGACTCCATAAAGATGGTTTGAGGGCCCAATGTCCACAAGTGGGTGTTGTGCTTACAGCCCAACACTGTGCACGGTGATTGGCATTTGCCAGAGAACACCAAGATTGGCAGATTCAACATTGGTGCCTTGTGCTCTTCATGAATGACAGCAGGTTCACCCTGAGCATGTTACAGACGTGAG
Organism: Dendrobates tinctorius; assembly: GCF_039654945.1. NCBI lineage: Eukaryota > Metazoa > Chordata > Amphibia > Anura > Dendrobatidae > Dendrobates > Dendrobates tinctorius. The sequence continues at coordinate 3,829,834 of NW_027361989.1, read as the reverse complement.
TCTGGAGACACTGTGGAGAAAGTTCTGCTGCCTGCAACATCCTCCAGCATGACCGGTTTGGCAGTGGGTCAGTAATGATATGGGAAGGCATTATTTTGGAGGGCCACACATCCCTTTATGTGCTAGCCAGAGGTACTCTGACTGCCATTAAGTACCGGGATGAGACCCTCAGACCCATTGTGAGATCATGGGCCCGTGCAGTGGGTCCGGAGTTCCTTCTGCTGCATGACAATGCTAGGCCTCATGTGGCTGAAATGTCATCAGTTCCTGCATGATGAAGGCACTGATGCTATTGACTGACGTGCCCATTCCCCAGACCTGAATCCAATCAAGCATATCTGTGACTTTGTATCTCGTTCCATCCACCACGTTGCACCACAGACTGTCCAGGAGTTAACTGATACATTAATCCTGGTCAGGGATGAGATCCCTGAGGAGAACATTCGCCTCATCAGGAGAATGCCCAGGCATTGTAGGGAGGTCATACAGGCAGATGGAGGCCACACACATTCCTGAGCATCATTTCTTTTTCTAGAGGACTTTCCACTGAAGTTGGACCAGCCTGTAATTAGATTTTTCTCCTTGATTTTGAGCATCATTCCAAATCCAGCTCTCCGTGGGATACTGTAATTTACATTGATCATTATGTTTTATTGTTATCAACACATTCCACTATTATTATTATTATTATTATTATTATTATTTATTGTTATAGCGCCATTTATTCCATGGCGCTTTACATGTAAGGAGGGGTATACATAATAAAAGTACAATAATCTTAAACAATACAAGTCATAACTGGTACAGGAGGAGAGAGGACCCTGCCCGCGAGGGCTCACAATCTACAAGTATGTAATGAACTGCTCAGCCCACGCATCTAAAGATTTCTGGAAGATGTAATTTCTCAACCAATGTGGCCTGAAGACTCTGACTACACAGATTTGTTTCTAGTCTGTTACCATAGGGCTGCATCTGAGCTGTTCACACCAACAAGCAGAGATCAAGCTGTTTTATTTTACATGTCTCTTTATTTTTTTTAAACTTTCTCCCAAATCATACACAGATGCCCTTCCAGTATTACCAATTTATGGAAATCTGCCATGAAGAATAAGAGCAAGATTTCACCACTTCTTTAAGATGAGTATCTCAAGGAGTTTTTGAAGAAAAAATTGAACAAAAAAAATTCAAAAACTTTAGTTTCAGCTCCAAAAAGTCAGGAAAAAAAATTAGGAAAAAATTAAAAACCAGACCTCAGACACTTCCTGCCTAGCCCCCACACACACTCTACTCTCTGCTTGATCCCCACACGCACTCTACTCTCTGCCTGACCCCCCACACACACTCTACTCTCTGCTTGATCCCCACACACACACATGCTAGGTTAGGATATGGGTTGAACTAAATGGACTTAAAGTCTTCCTTCAACCTTAATAGCTATGTTACTATGTTACTGACTAACCTGCAGGGGGTGAATTATGGGTACAATTTTAGATTTGGAATTAATAAAGTTTAGTTTTGTCAGCAAACATGAGGAATGACAAGAGACAACCCATTTAAGAAGATCCAATTTCCGTTAAAACTATTTCAACACTATGAACATAAAAAAGGCTTCTCCCCTATGTGACGTCTCTGATATTTATTAACAGTTGATTTCCAAGTAAAATATTTCCCATATTAAGAAAATGAAAAAGGCTTCTCCTCTGTGTGACTGCTCTGATGTCTAACAAGAAGAGCTTTCCGTTTAGAACATTTCCCACATTCTGAACATGAATATGGCTTCCCTCCTGTGTGAGCTCTCTGGTGGCTAACAAAATGTGATTTACATGCAAAACATTTTCCACATTCTGAACAAGAAAAAGGCTTCTCCCCTGTGTGAGTTCTTTGGTGTTTAACAAGATTCCCTTTATGGTTGAAACATTTCTCACATTCTGAGCAGGAAAAAGGCTTCTCCCCTGTGTGAGTTCTATGGTGATTAACCAAATCTGATTTCCGGTTAAAACGTTTCCCACATTCTGAACAGGAAAAAGGCTTCTTTGCTTTAGGAGCAGTTTGTTTTTTAATGAATCTTTTTTTACTTTGATTTTTCTTAGTAGTCAGTAATGAATCAGGAGATGGGACCTGTTTCATAGGCTTATATGACAGATCTTTGCTGTGAATGGATGATGATATATCTGGAGTAATGGCATTCACTTTAGTTGTATCTTGTAAGATCTCAAGATCATCAGATTTAAAATCTGAAGATGTCAGCTGTCCCTCTGCTTTCCTGGTACAGTCATCTGCTTAGATAAAAACAATTATTTTTTTAATAAAATATCCTTGAGTTTTATATTTTTGAACATTTCTATTTAAACTGTCTATAAAAATGGCAAGCTATGTAAAAAAAACTATAATTATTTACCAAGACAATGACAGTTCACAGTCTAACATAAAACCTTGAAGGATGGACGAGTAGTGTGTGGTGTTCAACTGTTTGGTTTCTTTATATTTGATATTTGGGAGGCAGAATGAACAATCAATGTTATGTAGGCGAAAATAATACCAATTCTCATCTCACAAAAAACAAGTCCTCACTCAGGTCCATCATCTGTCAGTGGAAAAACAGAGGTTCCCACACTATTAGTGGCTCAAAGGCTGTTGAAAAGCAACAGAGTTTCTATAAACCAATCCAGCAAAATCCGCTCTCATGTCGGAGTCTTGCAGTGTGCGCAAACAACATTTAGGATCTCTGTATTTTGCAATATTATAGGAAGAAGAACCCACTTAATTTGCGGTGTGTGTCTCCTGGAGCACAATCTGGGCACTATGTGCTGGGTAAGAAAATGGCAAATGTGTAATTTTCACTCTCCAACATCCACTGCGTGTTAATTTCCGGAAAGAGGCTGTGGAGTCAAAATATTCACTCCTCCTACACACGTGGTCAAAATTGTTGGAACCCCTCGTTTACTGACAGATAAACCCACAATGGTCACAGAAATAACTTGAAGCAAATGAAAGTCAGATATTGCTTTTCAACCATGCTTCCACAGTACTTTTAAAAAAATAAAACTCATGAATTAGGCCTGGACAGAAATTATGGTGCCTTTAACCCCTTACCTACAATTGACGTAATATTCCGTCCATGTGACCATGGACCTAATTACCATGGACGGAATATTACGTCATCGCGATCAGCGGCGCCCACGTGGTGAGCGCCGCTGATCGTGGCCGAGTATCAGCTAATTATCATAGCTGACACCCGGCACAATGTGTCAGGGGCGGTCACGGACCGCCCCCGACACGTTAACCCCTTGCACACCGCGATCAAACGCGATCGCGGTGTACCGGGGGTTAAAGGGAAGCATCGGCAGAGAGGGGGCTCCCTCCGTGCTTCCCTGAGCCCCCCACGGCAGCGGAATGTGCAGCGCTGCTGCGGGGGGCTCCTTTCCTCCAGGCCCCCGAATCCAAGATGGCGACGGGGGCCTTCAGGGGCCTGAGGAAGCTGGCTTCCTCAGTGCCTGCAAAGCGCAGGCATGAGGAAGCCTTCAGCAGTGCCTGTGTCAGATCGCTGATCTGTCACAGTGATCTGTGATGTGACAGATCAGCGATCTGTCACAGGACAGTGATGTCCCACCTGGGACAAGGTAATAAAGTAAAAAAAAAGTGTTAAAAATAATTAAAAAAAAATCGCTAAATAAATTAGTAAAAAAAAAAAAAATATTCCCCAATAAATCCATTTTTTCAAAATAAAAAAAACCAAAAACAATAAAAGTACACATATTTGGTATCGCCGCGTCCGTAATGACCTGCCCTATAAAACTGTCCCATTAGTTAACCCCTTTAGCGAACCCCTTAAAAAATAAAAATAAAAAACGAAGCAAAAAATAATGATTTATTATCATACCACTGAACAAAAAGTGCAATAACGCGCGATCAAAAAGGCAGATATAAATATGCATGGTACCGCTGAAAACGTCATCTTGTCCCGCAAAAAACGAGCCACCATACAGCATCATCCACAAAAAAATAAAAAAGTTATAGCTCGCAGAATAAAGCGATACAAAAATAATTATTTTTTATATAAAATAGTTTTCATTGCAAAAAACCGACAAAACATAAAAAAAGACCTAAATGAGGTATCGCTGTAACCGTACCGACCCGGAGAATAAAAATGCGTTATCAATTTTACCGCACGCGGAACGGTGTAAACGCACCCCCCCCAAAAGAAATTCATGAAACGCTGGTTTTTGTTCATTCTGCGCCCCAAAAATCGGATTAAAAAGCGATCAAAAAATGTCACGTGCCCGAAAATGGTACCAATAAAAACGTCAACTTGTCCCGCAAAAAATAAGACCTCACATGACTCGGTAGGTCAAAATACGGAAAAATTATAGCTCACAATATGTGGTGATGCAAAAACTATTTTTACAATAAAAAGCGTCTTTTAGCGTGCGACAGCCGCCAAACATAAAAACCGCCATAAATCGTAAATCAAACCCCCCCGTTATCACCCCCTTAGTTAGGGAAAAATAATAAAACTAAAAGAAAATGTATTTATTTCCATTTTCCCGCTAGGGTTAGGGTAGGGTTAGGGTTAGGGCTAGGGTTAGGGTTAGGGTTAGGGCTAGGGCTCAGATTAGGGTTAGGGGTGTGTTGAGGTTAGGGTTGGAGTTATAATTGGGGGTTTCCACTGTTTGGGCACATCAGGTGCTCTCCAAAGGCAACATGGCGTCTGATCTCAATTCCAGCCAATTCTGCGTTGAAAAAGTCAAATGGTGCTCCTTCCCTTCCAAGCTCTGCCATGTGCACAAACAGTGTTTTACCCCCACATGTAGGGTATCAGCCTACTCAGGACAAATTACAAAACAACTTTTGGGGTCCAATTTCTCCTGTTACCCTTAGGAAAATAAAAAATTGGGGGCAAAAATATAATTTTGCGGAAAAAAGTTTTTTTTATTTTCACGCCCAGGCGTTATAAACTTCTGTGAAGCACTTGGGGGTTCAAAGTGCTCTCCACACATCTAGATAAGCTCCGTGGGGGGTCTAGTTTCCAAAATGGGGTCACTTGTGGGGAGTTTCAATAGTTTAGGTACATCAGGGGCTCTCCAAACGCACATGACACCCGCATACCAATCCATCAAAGTCTGCATTCCAAAACGTCACTACTTCCCTTCCGAGCCCCGACGTGTGCCCATACAGTAGTTTTCTCCCACATATGAGGTATCAGCGTACTCAGGACAAATTGGACAACAACTTTTGGGGTCCAATTTCTCCTGTTACCCTTGGGAAAATAAAAAAAATGGGGACTAAAAGATGATGTTTGTTGAAAAAATACGATATTTTTATTTTCACGCCCGGTCGTTATAAACTTCTGTGAAGCACTGGGGGGTTCAAAGTGCTCACCACACATCTAGATAAGTTCATTAGGGGGTCTAGTTTCCAAAATGGGGTCACTTGTGGGGGGTTTCCACTGTTTAGGTACATCAGGGGCTCTCCAAACGCACATGACACCCGCAGACCAATCCATCAAAGTCTGCATTCCAAAATGTCACTACTTCCCTTCCGAGCCCCGACGTGTGCCCATACAGTAGTTTTCTCCCACATATGAGGTATCAGCGTACTCAGGACAAATTGGACAACAACTTTTGGGGTCCAATTTCTCCTGTTACCCTTGGGAAAATAAAAAAATGGGGACTAAAAGATCATGTTTGTGGAAAAAATACGATTTTTTTATTTTCACGCCCGGACGTTATAAACTTCAGTGAAGCACTGGGGGGTTCAAAGTGCTCACCACACATCTAGATAAGTTCCTTGGGGGGTCTAGTTTCCAAAATGGTGTCATTTGTGGGGGGTTTCTACTGTTTTGGTACATCAGGGGCTTTCCTAACGCGACATGGTGTCTGATCTCAATTCCAGCCAAAAACGTCAAATGGCGCTGCTTCCCTTCCGAGCTCTGCCATGCTCCCAAATAGTGGTTTATACCCACATGTGGGGTATCAGCGTACTCAGGATAAATTGCACAATATCTTTTAGGGTCCTGTTACTTTTGGAAAAATAAGAATTGAGGGTGAAAAGATCATTTTTGTGGAAAAAATATGATTTTTTAATTGTACTGCTGTACGTTATAAACTTCTGTGAAGCCCTTGGGGGTTCAAAGTTCTCACCACACATCTAGATAAGTTCCTTGGGGGGTCTAGATTCCAAAATGGTGTCATTTGTGGGGGGTTGCCACTGTTTTGGTACATCAGGGGTTTTCCAATCGCGACATGGTGTCCGATCTCAATTCTAGCCAAAAACGTCAAATGGCGCTGCTTCCCTTCCGAGCTCTGCTATGCGCCCAAATAGTCATTTACACCCACATATGGGGTATCAGCGTACTCAGGACAAATTGCACAATAACTTTTAGGGTCCTGTTACCCTTGGAAAAATAAAAATTGGGGGTGAAAAGATCATTTTTGTGGAAAAAATATGATTTTTTAATTGTACCGCTGTACGTTATAAACTTCTGTGAAGCCCTTGTGGGTTCAAAGTTCTCACCACATATCTAGATAAGTTCCTTGGGGGGTCTAGTTTCCAAAATGGGGTCACTTGGGGGGTTTCCACTGTTTAGGTACATCAGGGGCTCTCCAAACGCGACATGGCGTCCGATCTGAATTCCAGCCAATTTTGCATTGAAAAAGTCAAACAGCGCTCCTTCCCTACTGAGGTCTGCCATGCGCCGAAACAGTGGTTCCCCCCCACATATCAGGTATCAGCGTACTCAGGACAAATTGCACAATAACTTTTGCAGTCCAATTTCTCCTGTTACCCTTGGTAAAATAAAGAAAATTGAACCTGAAGTATTTTTTTTGTGAAAAAAAGTTAAATGTTCATTTTTTTTTTAATATTCAAAAAATTCCTGTGACGCACCTAAAGAGTTAATAAACTTCTTGAATGTGGTTTTAAGCACCTTAAGGGGTGCAGTTTTTAGAATGGTGTCACTTTTGGGTATTTTCTATCATATAGACCCCTCAAAGTGGCTTCAAATGTGAAGTGGTCCCTAAAAATAAAATGGTGTTGCAAAAATGAGAAATCGCTGGTCAATTTTTAACCCTTATAACTTCCTAACAAAAAAAAATTTGGGTTCCAAAATTGTGCTGATGTAAAGTAAACATGTGGGAAATGTTATGTATTAAGTTTTTTGTGTGCCGTATCGCTGTGATTTAAGGGCATAAAAATTCAAAGTTGGAAAATTGCGAAATTTTCAAAATTTTCGCCAAATTTCCGTTTTTTTCACAAATAAATGCAAGTTATTTGAATGCAATTTTACCACTACCATGAAGTACAATATGTCACGAGAAAACAATGTCAGAATCACCGGGATCCATGAAAGCGTTCCAGAGTTATGACCTCATAAAAGGACAGTGGTCAGAATTGTAAAAATTGGCCCGGGAGTTAACGTGCAAACCACCCTTGGTAGTGAAGGGGTTAACTTAACCGCTTTGTGACCACCAATAATACATAAATGTCGGCGCTAGCAGGGCTTTGTGCAGCACTGACGTTTATCTACGGTCGGCGGTTTTGTGCTCATCAGGCCCCCATGTACCTTATAACGAGGGGATTCCAGCGCACAACGTATCCTGTGACCCTCGACCTCATTGAGACCTGGTTGGTTCAGGTCCTTATGACGTCAGCATCACACCAGGCAACGAGACAAATCACTAGGAAAGTTTGTTGTAGCAGCGAACTTTCCCGGGCAATCTGCATCATAAAAACACTGTTTCTCCTCAGATCTCCTGTCAGTGAGAGATTAGAGGAGAAACAGTGTTACAAGTGCTGCTGGCACCAGCTGTGTCAGTCAGCGATTGTGCTATAAAGTAAAAAAACAACTAAGGCAGGTTAGGGTTAGTGCTATAGTTAGGGTTAAAGTTAGGGTTACTGTTGGGCTAAAGTTAGGGTTTATTCTAAAGTTAGGGGTAGGTGTTGTGAATTCTCTTACTTCTGGGTCAGGGCTCCCTCTGGTGGTTACTGGAGGTAGTGGAGCTGGCCGGATTGACAGAGGTCTGCCACCTGATGATGATGACGATTGGAGATCTGGGGTTACTGATTGGAGTATTTAAGTCAGCAGACTTCCTTCAATCCCTGGTGATGATTGCTTTCCTGTGCATTCTGAGGTCTGACGTCTCCTGCCCTGATCCTACAATGTTCAGCTAAGTTGTTCATATGCTAATCCTTTGCATCTGATCTGGTTTTGTCTCTTTCTGCTTGTTGTGAGGGTTCAGCTTGCTCCCTGCTGGGGGCTGTAAGAGACCACCGCTCCATATGTTACAGCTTGTGTCAGTTTGTTCAGTCCCCTGTTATATTAGTCTCTTTTGCTTTGCTTCCAGTTCATACCAGAATGCTGATATAGTGGGGGCGAGGTCGTGAGACCTCAGTGTTTTTTTGTACATCAGACATGTTGGATTTTTCAGGGTTTTGCGTGATTGCAGTGTCTTTCCTTTCCTATCCTATCTAGTCAGCTTGGGCCCCATCATTTGCTCAGTCTATTTTCTGCCTGTGTTTGTGTTTCATCTTGTCTCACCGACAATATATGTTTGGGGGCTATCTATTCCTTTGGGGTCTACTCCAGAGCAGTTTAGATTTCACGTTTCTTGCTTTAGGCTTAGCTAGCTCTCCGGCTGTGCCAAGGCATCAAGGGTATTGTAGGTACGCTCCACGGCTGCTGTTAGTTGTGTTGTTAGGACTAGCGGTCTGCAATCCGCTAAGTGACCAACCTTTCTGGTGGCCTAGCCTATTCCTGCCATCCTCCTCGGTGACCTGTTTATAACAGGTAGGCTAAAGAATTAGGCTTTTCTCAATTGTCTCCCCAATAATTAGGTCACGTCAGTCACGTCGTAGTTTTCTATTTACGGAAAAAAAATAAAAACGAATAAAATGGCCCGCCAGTATTATAGTGCAGAGGAGGCTTATGCACTTTTATGTTCTGACAGTGAAGAAAGTGCAGTGTCAGATGGCGATGAGGATGGCGAGGGCTTTATTAGCAGCCACAGTGATAGCTCAGAAATGAGCAGTGATTCTGGTCCATCCTCACACACAAGGACCAGTACAACAAGAAGGACAAATAGCGCTTCTGGAGAAATGTCTCCAACTCAGGGAACAATGCTCAGTACTAGCGTTGTCCCTAGTGCTCGCGAATTGGCGCACACCAATGTCCAAGGGGCTTTGCCTCTTGATGTAGCATTTCTCAGAAGGGAGGCTTCGGATTCGGCTACTCCATTCATCCCTAATTTTAATGCCACTCCTGGTATAAATGTGGAGGTGGAAAATTTTGGACCAATTAATTTTTTGAATTTGTTTATGACAGATAGCTTGCAAGAGCATATTGTCCTACAAATTTATATGCGTCCAAATTCATCAGCCAGAATCCACGATCCTATTATGCTAGGTCAAATTTATGGAACCAACTAATGTCCTAGAAATGAAAGCATTTTTAGGACTTATATTCGCTATGTGGCTTGTTAAAAAACGATCATTCAGTCCTATTTGTCCAACCGCCCTGTTCAAGCCACCCCTATGTTTTCTGCCATTCTTCCTAGGACCCGTTATGAAATGCTCATGAGATTTTGGCATTTTAACGTCAATAGTCAATGCCTGCCCAGAGATGTCCCAGAACATGACAGACTATTCAAAATCAGACCCATCATCGAAGACTTGACAGAAAAGTTCTTATAGCTCTACACCCCAACAGAAAACATTTCCATTGATGAGTCCCTTGTAAAATTCAAAGGAAGACTGCACCTCAAGCAATTTATTCCTTCTAAGAGGGCAAGGTTCGGAATAAAGCTCTATAAAATGTGCGAGAGTTCAACCGGATACACATCAGCTTTTCACATTTATGAGGGGAAAGATAGCCAACTAAACCCACCAGGATGCCCTACTTATCTGGGGACATCTGGAAAAATGGTTTTGATTACCAGGAAAAGATCACTGAAAATCTTGTTTTTGAAAATGTTGTCCCCGCCAATCCTTTAGAATCTGATGTCAGAAGACTCACTGAGCGACATTTTATTGCACTCATCTCAGTAACTGAAACAAGAAAGAACCCCCAGAGAAGATGTCGTGTATGTTCCAAGAGAGGAATGAGGCATGATACCCGCTATTATTACCCACAATGCCCATCATTTGCCCATCATTGCCAGCCTTATGCCTCCATGACAGCTTTCAAAATAGTACACTATAGGAACAAAAAAGCACAAATAGGGTCTTATCTGGGTTAATAATAAATATAAAAGAAATCCACTCACCTATTGCAGGAGAGATCAGGCACGTACGATTAGTAGTCAGCTGCTGCACGTCCAAAGGTCAAACAAGTGACCGCTGATATATCAATTCTTATGGAACTAATTTATGGACTTCCATGCACTGCTTGACAAAATACAGGAGGTGGCTCTTTTACTTAAAAACGCCTGAAGGGGGTGACAGGTTCCTTTTAACAATTTCCGGGGTAGGTCTCCAGAGACACAAATTGGGCACAATATATTGGGCACTACAATGACATTTTTGCTCTGAAACTTCTATGAGTTTCTGGAAATCATGTAGTGAAAATGGTCACTATATCCATAGATGAATTCCCAGAGGGGTGTCATTTCCAAAAAGGGTCACTTCAGGGGAAATTCTGGTGTTCTGGAACTTAGCGGCTCTCCAAAGTGCAACAACAGCAGAATCCCCCCTGAAGTGACCCCATTTTGGAAATGACTCCCCTGTGGGAATTGGAAATGACACCCTTCTTCGAATTCATCTATGTTATGAATGGGTCACCGAGGAGGAAAGCGCAAAAGGCTATGCCACCAGAACACCAGAGAGGTTGGTCACTCAGCGGATTGCAGACCCCTGATCTTAACACAACTAGCAGTAGCCGTGGAGCGTTCCTACGATGCCCTAGACGCTTCGTCACAGCCGGAGGACTAACTAAGCCTAAAGACAGAAAGGTGAAATCTAAACTGCCCCAGAGCAGATCCCCAAAGGAATAGACAGCCCCCAAACATATATTGTCGGGGAGACAAGATGAGACACAGACAGAAAATAGACTGATCAAATGATGGGGCCCACACTGACTAGATAGGACAGGACAGAAAAGGCACTGTCTGCAATCACGCAAAAACCCTAAAAATTCCAACACGACTGAAGCACAAAAATACTGAGGTTAGCACAACCTCGCCCCCACTAAATCAGCACTCAGGTGTGAAATGGCGGCTAGCAACAGGCTAAGGCTAGTTTCACACTAGAGTTTATTCGACGCAGCGCACGGCGCCGCTAAGCCCCGCCCCCTGCCGACTCCCTGCCCGCCCCATCCGGTCATCACCGCCTACTATCGCACATGGATGCTTGCGATCTGCGCACCCTATCTTTAGCTTTTAACCCTTATAACTTCCTAAGGAAAAAAATTTTGTTTCCAAAATTGTGCTGATATATATATAGTTGATATAGATACTACTGTGCAGGCGCCGCCATCGCCGGTGACATTGTGCTGGATGTAATTTTTTTTCTAAGCCTCACAATGACCACAATATTATAGGCATTATCACCAATAAATTATCACCAATAATATCAATGCTATTATATGCATTATGTAATAATGGGGGCAGGTCAGTGAGGGATCAGCGACCTGTCATAAGCCAATACAGATGCATGCGAGTATTATTTCTTCTCTTAACCCCCCTTTTATAAAACAACTGAAAATATGTCTTATATTCTAGGTTCTTCAAAGTAGCCACCTTTTGCTTTGATTACTGCTTTGCACACTCTTGATGAGCTTCAAGAGGTAGTCACCGGAAATGGTTTTCACTTCACAGGTGTGGCCTGTCAGGTTTAATAAGTGGGATTTCTTGCCTTATAAATGGGGTTGGGACCATCAGTTGTGCAGAAGTCTGGTGGATACACAGCTGATAGTCCTACTGAATAGACTGTTAGAATTTGTATTATGGCAAGAAAAAAGCAGTAAAGAAAAACGAGTGGCCATCATTCCTTTAAGAAATGAAGGTTAGTCAGTCTGAAAAATTGGGAAAACTTTGAAAGTGTCCCCAAGTGCATTGGCAAAAACCATCAAGCGCTACAAAGAAACTGGCTCACATGAGGACCGCCCCAGGAAAGGAAGACCAAGAGTCACCTCTGCTGCGGAGGATAAGTTCATCCGAGTCACCAGCCTCAGAAATCGCAGGTTAACAGCAGCTCAGATTAGAGACCAGGTCAATGCCACACAGAGTTCTAGCAGCAGACACATCTCTACAACTGTTAAGAGGAGACTTTGTGCAGCAGGCCTTCATGGTAAAATAGCTGCTAGGAAACCACTGCTAAGGACAGGCAACAAGCAGAAGAGACTTGTTTGGGCTAAGAACACAAGGAATGGACATTAGACCAGTGGAAATCTGTGCTTTGGTCTGATGAGTCCAAATTTGAGATCTTTGGTTCCAACCACCGTGTCTTTGTACGACGCAGAAAAGGTGAACGGATGGACTCTACATGCCTGGTTCCTACCGTGAAGCATGGAGGAGGTGTGATGGTGTGGGGGTGCTTTGCTGGTGACACTGTTGGGGATTTATTCAAAATTGAAGGCATACTGAACCAGCATGGCTACCACAGCATCTTGCAGCGGCATGCTATACCATCCGGTTTGTGTTTAGTTGGACCATCATTTATTTTTCAACAGGACAATGGCCTCAAACGCACCTCCAGGCTGTGTAAGGGCTATTTGACCAAGAAGGAGAGTGATGGGGTGCTACGCCAGATGACCTGGCCTCCACAGTCACCAGACCTGAACCCAATCGAGATGGTTTGGGGTGAGCTGGACCACAGAGTGAAGGCCAAAGGGCCAACAAGTGCTAAGCATCTCTGGGAACTCCTTCAAGACTGTTGGAAGACCATTTCTGGTGACTACCACTTGAAGCTCATCAAGAGAATGCCAAGAGTGTGCAAAGCAATAATCAAAGCAAAAAGTGTCTACTTTGAAGAATCTAGAATATGACATATTTTCTGTTGTTTCACACTTTAATTATATAATTCCACATGTGTTAATTCATTGTTTTGATGCCTTCAGAATGAATCTACAATTTTCATAGTCATGAAAATAAAGAAAACTCTTTGAATGAGGAGGTGTGTCCAAACTTTGGTCTGTACCGTATACATGTATACAGTGTATTACATATTTACAATTTATTAGTTTTTTGTGTTATAAAGTTGTATTCCAATAAATAGATATTATGTTCTATCTACATATCTTGATTATTGGATCATAGAAATGATTAAATGTCTGTTGTTCACATTGTACAACAATAAATTTTTCACTTAAATATAAGCAATATATGTGGGAGTTGGAGTCGGTGTAAGGGAAATTGAGGAGTCGGAGTCGCAGGTTTGGCTTACCGACTCAACAGCCCTGCTGTTGTGAGTTAATTTTCCTCTTCACCATTGAGGTCTGATGAACTCCCTCTTCTGTGAAGGAAGGTAGTGAGGCTGATTACCAAGCACCTGAGCAGGATGATGGTGACTGGAATTGCTGACTGGATATAAGGCAGCCGACGTCCTTCTGCCTTGCTAGTGATTTCTCAGAGGGATTCTAGGAGACCAGTCTGATTCCTGGTCCTCAAAAGTTAAGTTTTCTGCTCTGCTTTTTGCATTTGTGTTTTGGTTTTGTTTTGCCTTGTTTTTCTGGAATTCTGCCATTCCCTGCTGGGGTGAGCTGAATTCCTTTTTGCTCTGTCTTCAGAAAATACCTGAGTACTGATATAGTCTTTTGAAGCCTAGCGTCTTCAGGGCTTTTTTCCCTATCAGTCTGTTGGCTCTTGTTTTGATAGGGTTTTGGTGGATTGCAGACAGCAGCTTTTCTATCCTGTCCTATTTAGTTAGCTTGGGCCCCATCATTTGCTCAGCCTATCTTTCTATCTGTGTGAGTGTTTTTTCATCTTGCTTCACCGTCATTATATGTTGGGGGCTGCCTATTGCTTTGGGGTCTGCTCTGGGGCAGTTTAGATTTCCCTTTCTGTCTTTAGGTTATTTAGTTCTCCGGCTGTGATCGAGGGGTCTAGGGCACCGTAGGAACCCCCCACAGCTACTGCTAGTTGTTGTTGATAGGTTCAGGGGTCTGCAATCCGATAGCTGCCAACTTCTCTGGTTTTCTGGACTTAGCTAGTATTTCTGTTTTTGCCTCCTACGGTGACTCATTCATAACACCCTGCTATGAACATAAAAAAGGCTTCTCCCCTATGTGACGTCTCTGATATTTATTAACAGTTGATTTCCAAGTAAAATATTTCCCACATTAAGAAAATGAAAAAGGCTTCTACTCTGTGTGACTGCTCCGATGTCTAACAAGAAGAGCTTTCCGTTTAGAACATTTCCCACATTCTGAACATGAATATGGCTTCTCTCCTGTGTGAGCTCTCTGGTGGCTAACAAAATGTGATTTACGTGCAAAACATTTCCCACATTCTGAACATGAAAAAGGCTTTTCGCCTGTGTGAATTCTTTGGTGTTTAACAAGATTCCCTTTATGGTTAAAACATTTCCCACATTCTGAGCAGGAAAAAGGCTTCTCCCCTGTGTGAGTTCTATGGTGATTAACCAAATCTGATTTCCGGTTAAAACGTTTCCCACATTCTGTACATGAAAAAGGCTTCTCTCCTGTGTGGGTTCTTTGGTGATCATCAAGATTCCCTTTCTGGTTAAAACATTTCCCACATTCTGAACAGGAAAAAGGCTTCTCTCCTGTGTGAGTTCTATGGTGAGTAACAAGCAGTGATTTATGTGCAAAACATTTCGCACATTCTGAACAGGAAAATGACTTCTTTGCTTTAGGAGCAGTTTGTTTTTTATTGCCTCTTTTTTTACTTTGATTTTCCTTAGTAGTCAGTAATGAATCAGAAGATGGGACCTGTTTCATAGGATCAGATGACAGATCTTTGCTGTGAATGGATGATGATATATCTGGAGTAATAGCAATCACTTCAGTTGTAGCTTGTAGGATCTCAAGATCATCCGATTTAAAAGTTGAATATGTCAGCTGTCCCTCTGATCTCCTGGTACAGTCATCTGCTAAGATAAAAACAATTATTACTTATTAATAAAATATCCTTGAGTTTTATATTTTTGAACATTTCTACTTAAACTGTCCATAAAAATGGCAAGCTATGTAAAAACTTTAATTATTTACCAAGACAATGACAGTTCACAGTCTAATAGAAAACCTTGTTGGATGAACCAGTAGTGTGCGGTGTTCAACTGTTTGTTCATTCTGCCTCCCAAATATCAAATAAAAAGAAACCAATCAATGTTATGTAGGCGAAAATAATACCAATTCTCATCTCACAAAAACAAGTCCCCACTCAGGTCCATCATCTGTCAGTGGAAAAACAGAGGTTCCCACACTATTAGTGGCCCAAAGGCTGTTGAAAAGCAACAAGGTTTCTATAAACCAATCCAGCAAAATCCGCTCTCACTTCGGAGTCTTGCAGTGTGCGCCAACAACATTTAGGATCCCTGTATTCAGCAATATTATAGTGAGAAGAACCCACTTAATTTTTGGTGTGTGTCTCCTGGAGCACAATCTGGGCACTATGTGCTGGGTAAGAAAATGGCAAATGTGTAATTTTCACTCTCCAACATCCACTGCGTGTTAATTTCCAGAAAGAGGCTGTGGAGTCAAAATATTCACTCCTCCTACACACGTGGTCAAAATTGTTGGAACCCCTCGTTTACTGACAGATAAACCCACAATGGTCACAGAAATAACTTGAAGCAAATGAAAGTCAGATATTGCTTTTCAACCATGCTTCCACAGTACTTTAAAAAAAATAAAACTCATGAATTAGGCCTGGACAGAAATTATGGTGCCTTTAACTTAACCGCTTTGTGACCACCAATAGTACATAAATGTCGGCGCTAGCAGGGCTTTGTGCAGCACTGACTTTTA
Organism: Dendrobates tinctorius; assembly: GCF_039654945.1. NCBI lineage: Eukaryota > Metazoa > Chordata > Amphibia > Anura > Dendrobatidae > Dendrobates > Dendrobates tinctorius. Next base: position 3,813,915 of record NW_027361989.1, on the reverse strand, counting down.
TCTACGGTCGGCGGTTTTGTGCTCATCAGGCCCCCATGTACCTTATAACGAGGGGATTCCAGCGCACAACGTATCATGTGACCCTCGACCTCATTGAGACCTGGTTGGTTCAGGTCCTTATGATGTCAGCATCACACCAGGCAACGAGACAAATCACTAGGAAAGTTTGTTGTAGCAGCGAACTTTCCCGGGCAATCTGCATCATAAAAACACTGTTTCTCCTCAGATCTCCTGTCAGTGAGAGATTAGAGGAGAAACAGTGTTACAAGTGCTGCTGGCACCAGCTGTGTCAGTCAGCGATTGTGCTATAAAGTAAAAAAACAACTAAGGCAGGTTAGGGTTAGTGCTATAGTTAGGGTTAAAAATGACAAAAATCTTGGCACTCAATATGTGAAATATTCAGACACTTTTATTTTGTGCATCCAGACAGAAAGGTTTAAACGTTTTCAGTCCAGCATAGGACCTTCATCAGAAAAATCTCGTTTACTGAAATAAATAAATCCTTCCAATGGTAGCCAAAAGAAGGACAAAGTAGAGCGCCTGGATGGCCAGTGGAAATGTTAAATGGCTGGCGTCTGGAAAGCGTATGTGGACTGAGCCGTCCAAAATTAGAACAGGCAGCTGTACAGCGTAGGGCTTCAGAAAAAGGACCTCTAGGGTCACTAAAATAAGGAGTGAAGACAGCACTGATAGCAGTGGTTATACAACCTCTAGAATTGAATTGCACTGGTGAAGCCCTGGTCCGTGGTCTGGCTGCCCTGTGTGTAAGACTGAAAACGTTTAAACCTTTCTGTCTGGATGCACAAAATAAAAGTGTCTGAATATTTCACATATTGAGTGCCAAGATTTTTGTCATTTTTGATTGATGGGTTGGATATCCGACTTGAGCACCAACAACCAAACTATTCCTGAGTGCCGTGCTCTCTTTATAGGATAGTTAGGGTTAAAGTTAGGGTTACTGTTGGGCTAAAGTTAGGGTTTATTCTAAAGTTAGGGGTAGGTATTGTGAATTCTCTTACTTCTGGGTCAGGGCTCCCTCTGGTGGTTACTGGAGGTAGTGGAGCTGGCCGGATTGACAGAGGTCTGCCACCTGATGATGATGACGATTGGAGATCTGGGGTTACTGATTAGAGTATTTAAGTCAGCAGACTTCCTTCAATCCCGGGTGATGATTGCTTTCCTGTGCATTCTGAGGTCTGATGTCTCCTGCCCTGATCCTGCAATGTTCAGCTAAGTTGTTCATGTGCTAATCCTTTGCATCTGATCTGGTTTTGTCTCTTTCTGCTTGTTGTGAGGGTTCAGCTTGCTCCCTGCTGGGGGCTGTAAGAGACCACCGCTCCATATGTTACAGCTTGTGTCAGTTTGTTCAATCCCCTGTTATATTAGTCTCTTTTGCTTTGCTTCCAGTTCATATCAGAAAGCTGATATAGTGGGGGCGAGGTCGTGAGACCTCAGTGTTTTTTTGTACATCAGACATGTTGGATTTTTCAGGGTTTTTTGCGTGATTGCAGACAGTGTCTTTCCTTTCGTATCCTATCTAGCCAGCTTGGGCCCCATTATTTGCTCAGTCTATTTTCTGCCTGCGTTTGTGTTTTATCTTGTCTCACCGACGATATATGTTTGGGGGCTATCTATTCCTTTGGGGTCTACTCCAGGGCAGTTTAGATTTCACCTTTCTTGCTTTAGGCTTTGCTAGCTCTCCGGCTGTGCCAAGGCATCAAGGGTATCATAGGTACGCTCCACGGCTGCTGTTAGTTGTGTTGTTAGGACTAGGGATCTGCAATCCGCTAAGTGACCAACCTTTCTGGTTTTCTGGTGGCCTAGCCTATTCCTGCCATCCTCCTCGGTGACCTGTTCATAACAGGTAGGCTAAAGAATTAGGCTTTTCTCAATTGTCTCCCCAATAATTAGGTCACATCAGTCACGTCGTAGTTTTCTACTTACGGGAAAAAAAATAAAAACGAATAAAATGGCCCGTCAGTTTTATAGTGCAGAGGAGGCTTATGCACTTTTATGTTCTGACAGTGAAGAAAGTGCAGTGTCAGATGGCGATGAGGATGGCGAGGGCTTTATTAGCAGCCACAGTGATAGCTCAGAAATGAGCAGTGATTCTGGTCCATCCTCACACACAAGGACCAGTACAACAAGAAGGACAAATAGCGCTTCTGGAGAAATGTCACCAACTCAGGGAACAATGCCCAGTACTAGCGTTGTCCCTAGTGCTCGCGAATTGGCGCACACCAATGTCCAAGGGGCTTTGCCTCTTGATGTAGCATTTCTCAGAAGGGAGGCTTCGGATTCGGCTACTCCATTCATCCCTAATTTTAATGCCACTCCTGGTATAAATGTGGAGGTGGAAAATTTTGGACCAATTAATTTTTTTAATTTGTTTATGACAGATAGCTTGCAAGAGCATATTGTCCTACAAATTTATATGCGTCCAAATTCATCAGCCAGAATCCACGATCCTATTATGCTAGGTCAAATTTATGGTACCAACTAATATCCTAGAAATTAAAACATTTTTAGGACTTACATTCGCTATGGGGCTTGTTAAAAAACGATCATTCAGTCCTATTTGTCCAACCGCCCTGTTCAAGCCACCCCTATGTTTTCTGCCATTCTTCCTAGGACCCGTTATGAAATGCTCATGAGATTTTGGCATTTTAACGTCAATAGTCAATGCCTGCCCAGAGATGTCCCAGAACATGACAGACTATTCAAAATCAGACCCATCATCGAATACTTGACAGAAAAGTTCTTATAGCTCTACACCCCAACAGAAAACATTTCCATTGATGAGTCCCTTGTAAAATTCAAAGGAAGACTGCACCTCAAGCAATTTATTCCTTCTAAGAGGGCAAGGTTCGGAATAAAGCTCTATAAAATGTGCGAGAGTTCAACCGGATACACATCAGCATTTCACATTTATGAGGGGAAAGACAGCCAACTAAACCCACCAGGATGCCCTACTTATCTGGGGACATCTGGAAAAATGGTTTTGATTACCAGGAAAAGATCACTGAAAACCTTGTTTTTGAAAATGTTGTCCCTGCCAATCCTTTAGAATCTGATGTCAGAAGACTCACTGAGCGACATTTTATTGCACTCATCTCAGTAACTGAAACAAGAAAGAACACCCAGAGAAGATGTTGTGTATGTTCCAAGAGACGAATGAGGCATGATACTTGCTATTACCCACAATGCCCATCATTGCCAGCCTTATGCCTCCATGACAGCTTTCAATATAGTACACTATAGGAACAAAAAAGCACAAATAGGGTCTTATCTGGGTTAATAATAAATATAAAAGAAATCCACTCACCTATTGCAGGAGAGATCAGGCATGTATGATTAGTAGTCAGCTGCTGCACATCTAAAAGGTCAAACAAGTGACCGCTGATATATCAATTCTTATGGAACTAATTTATGGACTTCCATGCACTGCTTGACAAAATACAGGAGGTGGCTCTTTTACTTAAAAATGCCTGAGAGGGGTGACAGGTTCCTTTTAACATTTTCCGGGGGTAGGTCTCCAGAGACACAAATTGGGCACAATATATTGGGCACTACAATGACATTTTTGCAATTTTTGCTCTGAAACTTCTTCTAAGAGTTTCTGGAAATCATCCATGTAGTGAAAATGGTCACTATATAGATGAATTCCCAGAGGGGTGTCATTTCCAAAAAGGATCACTTCAGGGGAAATTCTGGTGTTCTGGCACTTAGAGGCTCTCCAAAGGGCAACAACAGCAGAATCCCCCCTGAAGTGACCCCATTTTGGAAATGACACCCCTCTGGGAATTGGAAATGACACCCTTCCTCGAATTTATCTATGTTATGAATGGGTCACCGAGGAGGAAAGCGCAAAAGGCTATGCCACCAGAACACCAGAAAGGTTGGTCACTCAGCGGATTGCAGACCCCTGATCTTAACAACACAACTAGCAGTAGCCGTGGAGCGTTCCTACGATGCCCTAGACGCCTCGTCACAGCCGGAGGACTAACTAAGCCTAAAGACAGAAAGGTGAAATCTAAACTGCCCCAGAGCAGATCCCCAAAGGAATAGACAGCCCCCAAACATATATTGTCGGGGAGACAAGATGAGACACAGTCAGAAAATAGACTGATCAAATGATGGGGCCCACACTGACTAGATAGGATAGGACAGAAAAGGCACTGTCTGCAATCACGCAAAAACCCTACAAATTCCAACATGACTGAAGCACAAAAATACTGAGGTTAGCACAACCTCGCCCCCACTAAATCAGCACTCAGGTGTGAAATGGAGGCTAGCAACAGGCTAATACAGCAGGTGACTGAGCAAACAAACACAAGATACAAAAATACATGGCAGGAGCCAGAAGCCCCAGGGGGAGCCAGCTGACTCCTGACAGCAAGGCAAAATCAGATGCAAAGGATTTAGCAAATGACACTTAGCTGGAAAATGCAGGATCAGGCAGGAGACAGATATCCTCACTATGCACAGACAGGAGTATCCCCGGCAGCCACTGAGAGAAGTCTGCTCGCTTATGTACTCCCAGTCTCTACCCCCACTTCTCCAATCATCCTCTGCAGCTGTTGGATTAACATCAAATTGACCAGCTCCACTACCAGCAGTATCCACCAGAGGGAGCCCTGCCTCAAAAGTAAGATTAAGAGAGTTCACAACACATCTATGTACACCCATAGTTTTACCTATGTTGACCATATACTTATCTACCTATTTTCCAATGTAAAATCTGGGCTTAAAACAACATTTTAGCGGTAAAAATGTACCATATTTTTCGGACTATAAGACGCACTTTTTCCCAAAAATTTTTTAGAGTCGGAATATACTTACAAATGCTGCGGCGCATCGCAGCAATGGAGCTGTGGGGACTCCGGCTTTGACAAAATGGTGGCGGAGGCCCCTCGCAGCACAGAGCACTGCCGCCCCAGCACAGAGCATTGCCGCCGCACCAGCACAGAGCGCTGCCGCCGCACCAGCCTTGACCACCGAACGTCTGTGACCACTCATGCACCTTTGCTGATCCCTCGCAGTAAGCTGAATTCAGACTCTCCAAACGCGACATGGCAACCGCTAATTATTCCAGCAAATTTTACATTCAAAAAGTCAAATGGTGCGCTTTCCCTTCTGAGCTCTGCCGTGCGCACACACAGTAGATTTCCCCCAAATATGGGGTATCAGCATGCTCAGGAGAAATTTCAAAACAAAACGTATCATCCATTTTCTCCTGTTACCCTTGCAAAAGTAAAAAAAAAATTAGGTCTACATGAAAATTTTTGTGAAAGAAAAGTAAATGTTTATTTTTTCCTTACACATTCCAATCATTCCTGTGAAGCACCTGAAGGGTTAAGAAACTTCTTGAATGTGATTTTGAGTACCTTTAGGGGTGCAGTTTTTACAATGGTGTCACTTTTGGGTATTTCCTGTCATACTGACCCCCCCCAAACTCACTTCAAAGGTGAGGTGGTCCCTAAAAAAAATGGTTTTGTAAATTTTGTTGTAAAAATGAGAAATCGCTGTTTAGCTTTTAACCCTTATAACTTCCTAAGGAAAAAAAATTTGTTTCCAAAATTGTGCTGATATATATATATATATATATATATAGTTGATATAGATGCTACTGTGCAGGCGCCGCCATCGCCGGTGACATTTTGCTGGATGTAATTTTTTTTATAAGCCCAACAATAGCCACAATATTATAGGCATGTACATATTTTAATTGTCTCCCATTGTAAGATCTTTTTATATCTCTGTAAACAGTGCCTACTTTTTGGAGTAAATATAAAATTTATTAGTTCCGTCTCCTTGTTCTGTGACGAATTCACGTGCCTATAAGCTAATTACGCTACTATTTGGGTTGGCTTCGGAACCCCTGTATTAATTTTAAATATTAATATAGAGAATCAGAAGTTGGTGGCAGCGGTGTGTTTTGGCTAGGTGGGTAGAGCTGGTAGTGACTGAGCGGGTTTTATAGGCAGATTGTGTAGCTGCGGCCAAAGCATTTATAATTCCCTCACTGCAAGTGGACCTAATAGCCATTGCACAACAAGTAGCCCGTCCGGCAACTTCCTAGGTGCAGTTTTCTGACTGACCTGAAGGTAAGGGGGGGCGCCTGCGAGCTCCAAAGTGGAACTGGAAAGTGGGATATACATAAATCTCGGCAGTTCGTGACATATTGTGGCAGCAGTGGGATATCTACAATAAACCCCTGCGGTAAATTGTTGGGGCAAGACAAGCTTGCTGCTTTCATCACATTGTTGACAGCAGTGGGATAACTAAGATAAGCCCCCCTGCACATGTGATAGCCGTGTGCGGTCAAAGGTCACACCACTGTCCCCTCCAACCTCCCTTATCTCTGCCGAGGAATTTGGCACACACTTCAAAAATAAGATCTACCAAACAAGCCAAGTCTTCATCATTCAACCAACACAACCCCTTTGTATACCAGACCACTGCCCAAACCCCATAACCTCCCTCTCCAACATCGCTGAAGGGGAGCTTAATTGTCTCTTCTCCAAATCGCACCTCACAACCTGTGCACTCGACCACATCCCATCCCCTCCCCAACTTCAACACCACACTTATCTCATCCCTAACCCACCTCTTCAACCTATCACTAACGTCTGGTACCTTCCCTTCTGCTTTCAAACATGCCACAATCACGCCTATCCTTTAAAAGCCAACCCTCGACCCAACCGCAATGTCCAGCTATCGTCCAATATCACTGCTCCCATTTGCTTCCAAACTCCAGGAGCAGCACGTCCACGCTGAACTTTCTTCCCATCTATCATCTAACTTGCTCTTTGACAATCTACAATCTTTATTTATGCCCCCATCACTCCACTGAGACAGCCCTGACCAAAATTACTAACCTAATTACAGCAAAATTAAATGGACAATACTCTCTACTCCTGCTTCTAGACCTGTCTTCTGCATTCGACACAGTTGACCACTGCCTCCTACTACATATCCTCTCCTCCTTTGGCATCAAAGACATCGCCCTATCCTGGATCTCCTCATACCTTTCCAACCGCACATTCAGCGTCTCCCACTCCCACACTACCTTCCTCATCCCACCCTCTCTCTCTGTTGGAGTCCCCCAAGCCTCTGTTCTAGGACCCCTACTCTTCTTAATCTATACACTTGGCCTGGGGCAACTCAAAGTCCCACAGATTCCAGTACCACCTTTATGCCGATGACACTCAGATCTACCTCTCTGAGTGGGTACATTTTGGGTACAACATTTTGGCCCAGATGTCACCTCTCTGCTGTACAGAATCCCGGAGTGTCTATCAGCCATATCCTCCTCCATCTCCTCTCGCTTCCTCAAGCTCAATGTGGACAAATCTGAAGTCTTCTTTCCTCCATCTCACAGATCTTCCTTACCTGACCTATCACGATTAATGACATCACGCTTTCCCCAGTAACAGAAGTCTGCTGCCTCGGAGTAACCTTTGACTCTGCCCTGTGCTTCAAACCTCACATCCAAGCTCTTTCTACCTCCTCTTGCCTCCAGCTCAAAAATATTTCAAGAACCCGTCCTTTCCTCAACCTACTAAAATACTTGTGCATGACCTCATCTCCCGCCTCGACTACGGCAGAATTCTTTTCTGTGGTCTCCCTGCTAACACCCTCGCACCTCTCCAGTCCATCCTTAACTCTGCTGCCCGACTAATTAATCTCTCTCCTCGCTACTCCTCCACTTCTCCCCTCTGCAAATCTCTTCACTGGCTCCCACTCCCTCAGCGTATCCAGTTCAAATTACTAATACTGACCTACAAGGCCATCTATAACCTGTCTCCCCCATATGCCTCTGAACTAATCTCCCGATACCTTCCCTCACGTAATCTCTGGTCCTCCCAAGACCTCCTCACCTCCACAATTATTCGCTCCTCACCCAACTGCCTCCAAGACTTCTCCTGAACTGCCCCAATTCTCTAGAATTCTTTGCCCCAACAAGTCCAAATATCAACCACATTTGGATCCTTCAGACGGAACCTGAAAACCCACCTCTTCAAGAAAGCCTACAGCCTGCAATGACCCCGCTACCTCCTTCTCTCTCACCACTACCGGGGATATCACCTCAACCAACACCGGAACTGCTACGACCCACCAACCTACTGTCTCCTTACCCACCATCCTGTAGCATGTAAGCACTAAAGGGCAGGGTGCTCTCTCCCCTCTATCAATCTGTGATTGTTAGCTTGTTTACTGTGACATCTACAATTTGTATGTAACCCCCTCTCATGTACAGCACCATGGAATCAATGGTGCTATATAAATAATAAAAAAAAATGTAATCAGAGCACCACATAAAGCCCCGCCCAGAGCATGAGAATCTCATTAACTGAAAACTACAAATACAGATTACACAACAGTAAACCAGAGTTGCATTCATTTATGGTGGCTCATTGGAGCTACTATGAATCCTGAGCAGAAGATTAGAGATAGTTTTGCTCCCCATTTCAGGAGAGATTGTGCAGTAATCTGAATTCCTTAGGATCAAAAACAATGTAATTGGTTGTAAGTTCTATAGAAAAGGGCTTTCAATGCCCAAAGTCATTTGAACAGTAGTTTTGGGTGGAGGAGAATGTTGTGGTCTAGAGGCAAAATGGTGATCATGGTAATACGGCCGGACTACACCACCGATGAAGCAGCCAAAGCCAGTGACTGAGAGGAATCTGTGACTTCTCTGGATTCAGTGGTTACTACTCACCATTCATCACCCCTCACATATGTCTCTGTAGTATTAATATGGGTCAGATCTTCACCCTGAAACAAATATTGTAAAAGTCACCGACAGATGGAGAAGTCCCATCTATGATCAGCTCTAATCCTGCCATCTCCACCGTTCTCATCACACAAGTATAAAACATATAATACTGGTGGATAAAACAAGACTGAGCATAAGACCTTCACAGCCGTCTACACATCATAGGGGAGATCTCCTGACACCTTCTCTCCATCTACCTGATGATCCTGAGGAGCACTGGGATCTTCTTGGTTACAGTCCTGTGGAAGAAGAGGATGGGGACATCTCTCTGGTGTTGTCCTCTTACTAGATAGATCTGGAGGAAGCACATACAGGGACTGAATTCATTCTCTACATACAGATAATTATAGGCCGTGTGTATTTAGTCCTGTCTATTACCTGGAGATGTGAGGGGCTGGGGAACCTCCATTATGACGTCCTTGTACAGATCTCTGTGTCCTGCTAAATACTCCCACTCCTCCATGGAGAAATAGACAGCGACATCCTGACACCTTATAGGAACCTGACACATACAATGATACCGTCATCCCCCGATCCCTTCATCGTGTTACTGTATAATGTCCCTGCATTCCCAGCAGTGTCACCTCTCCAGTCAGCAGCTCCATCATCTTGTAGGTGAGTTCTAGGATCTTCTGGTCATTGATGTCCACATGGATCAGGGGGAGAGGTGGAGGCCCCGTGATTGGGCTCAGGGGTCTTTCACATCCCTCAGACACAGGGTCCTGACAGCGATCACTAGAGGTCTTCTTCACCACTGTGTAATCCTGGTTATGGAGAGACACATTAATAAATCTCACTCCAGACATTTCCAGAGTCCTCACCTCTCCAGTTCTGTCCATCTGTTATTCCCATAGATAAGAATGATGTAATGTGACGTCATCAGAATCTCTCACCTCTCCAGTGAGACGGAAGAGGATCTCTAGGGTGAGGTGTAGTATCCTCTCCGCCATCTTGTCTCTGTCCATATCCATCCTTGGTGGGTAAATCAGGAAAATTCTCTTTTGTAGAAGATCTTCACTGAGAGGATCCGATATTGTAGAGACCTGAATGAGAAGAAGATGATCCGATGTAACACCATAAGAATCCTGTGTAATAATACAATTACTGGAGATAATAAGGGAAACATATGAGGAGATTTATTATCTTACAGGGTTTAGTTTTCTTCCCTGACATCTACTAATAAAACCTATATATTTAGGCCACAGACAACAAGCAGTTTCCTCCTCGGAGTCGGCAGTTGAACACGTTCCTCATAGACTCATCTTCCATAACGCTAATTCTCGTCTCATTACCGACACTGGAATCGGCATTAGCAATACTGCAGGAGATATTCATTACACGCGACATGAGAAATAACTCCTTCATGATGAGGACAACATCTTCATCTTCTACTGCGGCTCTAGAAACAGATTTGGCCAGAGTCGGTCACTGACTCCATCCCCACCGGCCGTCTATATGAAGGTTTCCCGTCTTCCCCATACTGGAATCTTCTCTCACGTTAGATCTCAGCTCTGAGTCACACACAGAAGTTTGAGGCTTTTAGAAAAGATTTTTAGGTTCCACAATCACAACGGACAGAAATGATCTGATCCCAAAGTCTCCATGTACAGTGATTTATGGGGTTTATTTCTGGCCTTAGGCTTTCCTATATTACAAGAAAAACTCCAGAAAAAGCCGATATTAAAATGTTTCTACAGAAAATTGGCTCCAACAATTCTTGTAAAAATAAAAACATAAAAAAAGCAGAAGACACATTATATTTTAACAAGTGAAACTTTTTGGGCCCCATAACATAGATGTACACCGCAGGAACGGCACAGGAGCGTCTGCAACAAAACCCTGGCAGTTTAAAGGGAAGGTGCCATCAAAGCCGGATGTGGCGTTGGCGCGCGTTCCACTTGCCGGATGTGGCGTTGGCGTGCGTTCCACTTGCCGGATGTGGCATTGGCGCGCGTTCCACTTGCCGGATGTGGCATTGGCGTGCGTTCCACTTGCCGGAGATACAAGGCTGTGGACCGTGCGCCATCAAGCCAACTTGGTTTCATATTCTACTTCTATGCGGTTCAAGAAACCGGAAGTTATTTTGGCGTGTGTTCCACGTACCGGAAACACTAGGTTGTGGAGCGCACGCCTCTACCTCATTGGACACAATTAGTAGCCCGCCTTCATTTGAGTGTGGTGGATTTTTTCCTTGCGGCTCACGCGCCTTTATAGCACACTGGCGTGCGTTTCAACCACCAGAAGTACCATGGTATGTTCTCCCCCTGCCTTTCTCTGGGGTAACACGCGTCTGTAAGACGTCCTAGTGATTGGAGACATAATGGCATGCACACCATATGTTCAGTGTTAACACCTGTGGGAATTCCTAATGGGAAGTGGTAATTAATTTCTCCTCATCTATGTAAAGTTAACCCTTTTTGTCCTGCCGTTCCTCACAGCTTCAGACAAGGAGTGGAGGGATCCATTCCTCTCTAGCTCAGCACTATGGCACCTCACCTCCTATCACAAGCAGAAGTCCCCTGATGACTCAGCTTGGAAGAAACGCGTTGGGCCCTTCCATGGGGGAATGCAGGGCTTGTTTAGCACAGGGGGAGCTGTGGACGGTCGGGGGGGGGGGCGAGTCTTGGGGATAGACTACTGTTAGCCCTTTGGGGTCTTGTAGGGCATTTTCTTCCCCTTTTCCTGTATGGATCATCCTGGACCCAGGATCTCCTTTTCCTCCCGCACCGGCTTCATGAATTGCTGAGCTTTGTGCCTTTCCTTCCTTATTGCTCTGGCATATTTCGGGTGGTAACTCTATAACTGTCATCCAGATTCCAGTCATTCCTGTTATATGCAGCCAGAATCTGTCAGTCGTTATTTGCGGGGTTCTGTGGGATTCTCCCAGATCCACAAGGTGAGATTCTGGGACTTGCTGATTGCAGTTCAGCCATTTCAAGTGGGAATCATTCCTCCTGATCGGGCTGTGCTCCTCACGCCCCTTTATTTGTGACTTCACCCAAACATTTATATTCATTCACTCTGGGGGACACAAAATTGTATTTATTCTACTATCTAACTAAAGGTTATGTTTTATCTCCCGTCCACCACACGCCAGCTCCAGCTCCGCCCCCGTCCACCACACGCCGACTCCGCCTCCGCTCCCATCCACCACACGCCAGCTCCAGCTCCGCCCCCGTCCACCACACGCCGGCTCCGCCTCCGCTCCCGTCCACCACATGCCAGCTCCGCCTCCGCTCCCGTCCACCACACGCCAGCTCCGCCTCCGTTCCCGTCCACCACACGCCGGCTCCGCCTCCGCTCCCGTCCACCACACGCCGGCTCCGCCTCCGCTCCCGTCCACCACACGCCGGCTCCGCCTCCGCTCCCGTCCACCACGCGCCAGCTCCGGCTCTGCTCCCGTCCACCACGCGCCAGCTCCGGCTCTGCTCCCGTCCACCACGCGCCAGCTCCGGCTCTGCTCCCGTCCACCACACGCCAGCTCCGCCCCCGTCCACCACGCGCCAGCTCTGCTCCAATCCACCACGCGCCAGCTCCGCCTCCGCTTCCGTCCACCACGCGCCAGCTCCGCCTCCGCTCCCGTCCACCACGCACCAGCTCCGCCTCCGCTCCCGGCCACCATGCGCCAGCTCCGCCTACCACGCGCCAGCTCCGCTCCCGTCCACCACACGCCAGCTCCGCCTCCGCTCCCATCCACCACACGCCGGCTCCGGCTCTGCTCCCATCCACCACGCGCCGGCTCCGGCTCTGCTCCCGTCCACCACGCGCCGGCTCCAGCTATGCTCCCGTCCACCACGCGCCGGCTCCGGCTCTGCTCCCGTCCACCATGCGCCAGCTCCACCCCCGTCCACCACGCGCCAGCTCCGCCTACCACGCGCCATCTCCGCTCCCGTCCACCACACGCCAGCTCCGCCTCCGCTCCCGTCCACCACACGCCGGCTCCAGCTCCGCTCCCATCCACCACGCGCCGGCTCTGCTCCCGTCCACCACGCGCCGGCTACAGCTATGCTCCCGTCCACCACGCTCCGGCTCTGCTCCCGTCCACCATGCGCCGGCTCCGGCTCTGCTCCCGTCCACCATGCGCCAGCTCCACCCCCGTCCACCACGCGCCAGCTCCGGCTCTGCTCCCGTCCACCACACGCCAGCTCCGCCTCCGCTCCCGTCCACCATGCGCCAGCTCCGCCCCCGTACACCACGCGCCAGCTCCGGCTCTGCTCCCGTCCACCACGCGCCAGCTCTGCTCCCGTCCACCACGCGCCAGCTCCGCCCCCGTACACCACACGCCAGCTCCGGCTCTGCTCCCGTCCACCACGCTCCAGCTCTGCTCCCGTCCACCACGCGCCAGCTCCGCCTCCGCTCCCGTCCACCACACGCCAGCTCCGCCTCCGCTCCCGTCCACCACACGCCAGCTCCGCCTCCGCTCCCGTCCACCACACGCCGGCTCTGCCTCCGCTCCCGTCCACCACGCTCCGGCTCCGCTCCCGTCCACCACGCTCCGGCTCCGCTCCCGTCCACCACGCGCCGGCTCCGGCTCTGCTCCGGTCCACCACGCGCCAGCTCTGTCCCCGTCCACCACGCGCCAGCTCCGGCTCTGCTCCCGTCCACCACGCGCCAGCTCCGGCTCTGCTCCCGTCCACCACGCGCCAGCTCCGGCTCTGCTCCCGTCCACCACGTGCCAGCTCCGCCCCCGTCCACCACACTCCAGCTCCGGCTCTGCTCCCGTCCACCACGCGCCAGCTCCGCCCCCGTCCACCACACTCCAGCTCCGGCTCTGCTCCCGTCCACCACGCGCCAGCTTTGGCTCCGCCCCCGTCCACCACACGCCAGCTCCGCCCCCGTCCACCACGCGCCAGCTCCGCCCCGTCCACCACACTCCAGCTCTGATCCCGTCCACCACGCGCCAGCTCTGCTCCCATCCACCACGCGCCAGCTCCGGCTCCGCTCCCGTCCACCACGCGCCAGCTCCGCTCCCGTCCACCACGCGCCAGCTCCGGCTCTGCTCCCGTCCACCACACGCCAGCTCCGGCTCTGCTCCCGTCCACCACACGCCAGCTCCGCCTCCGCTCCCGTCCACCACGCGCCAGCTCCGCCTCCGCTTCCATCCACCACACGCCAGCTCCGGCTCTGCTCCCGTCCACCACGCGCCAGCTCCGCCCCCGTCCACCACACTCCAGCTCCGGCTCTGCTCCCGTCCACCACGCGCCAGCTTTGGCTCCGCCCCGTCCACCACACGCCAGCTCCGCCCCCGTCCACCACGCGCCAGCTCCGCCCCGTCCACCACACTCCAGCTCTGCTCCCGTCCACCACGCGCCAGCTCTGCTCCCGTCCACCACGCACCAGCTCCGGCTCCGCTCCCGTCCACCACGCGCCAGCTCCGCCTCCGCTCCCGTCCACCACGCGCCAGCTCCGCCTCCGCTTCCATCCACCACACGCCAGCTCCGGCTCTGCTCCCGTCCACCACGCGCCGGCTCCGGCTCTGCTCCCGTCCACCACGCGCCAGCTCCGGCTCTGCTCCCGTCCACCACGCGCCAGCTCCGGCTCTGCTCCCGTCCACCACGCGCCAGCTCCGACTCTGCTCCCGTCCACCACGCGCCAGCTCCGGCTCTGCTCCCGTCCACCACGCGCCAGCTCCGCCCCGTCCATCACACTCCAGCTCCGGCTCTGCTCCCATCCACCACGCGACAGCTCCGGCTCCGCCCCGTCCACCACGCGCCAGCTCCGCCCCCGTCCACCATGCGCCAGCTCCGCCCCGTCCACCACACTCCAGCTCCGGCTCTGCTCCCGTCCACCACACACCAGCTCCGCCTCCGCTCCCGTCCACCACGCGCCAGCTCCGCCTCCGCTTCAATCCACCACACGCCAGCTCCGGCTCCGCTCCCGTCCACCACACGCCGGCTCCGGCTCTGCTCCCATCCACCACGCGCCAGCTCCGGCTCTGCTCCCGTCCACCACGCGCCAGCTCCGACTCTGCTCCCGTCCACCACGCGCCAGCTCCGGCTCTGCTCCCATCCACCACGCGCCAGCTCCGCCCCGTCCACCATGCGCCAGCTCCGCCCCGTCCACCACACTCCAGCTCCGGCTCTGCTCCCGTCCACCACGCGCCAGCTCTGCTCCCGTCCACCACACGCCAGCTCCGGCTCCGCTCCCGTCCACCACGTGCCAGCTCCGGCTCCGCTCCAGTCCACCACACGCCAGCTCCGCCAGCTCCGGCTCTGCTCCCGTCCACCACGCACCAGCTCCGGCTCTGCTCCCATCCACCACGCGCCTGCTCCGGCTCTGCTCCCGTCCACCACGCGCCAGCTCCGCCCCCGTCCACCACGCACCAGCTCCGCCCCCGTCCACCACGCGCCAGCTCCGGCTCTGCTCCCGTCCACCACACGCCAGCTCTGCCCCCGTCCACCACGCGCCAGCTCCGGCTCTGCTCCCGTCCACCACACGCCAGCTCCGGCTCTGCTTCCGTCCACCACGCGCCAGCTCCGCCTCCGCTTCCGTCCACCACACGCCAGCTCCGGCTCTGCTCCCGTCCACCACACGCCGGCTCCGGCTCTGCTCCCGTCCACCACGCGCCAGCTCCGGCTCTGCTCCCGTCCACCACGCGCCAGCTCCGGCTCTGCTCCCGTCCACCACGCGCCAGCTCCGCCCCCGTCCACCACACTCCAGCTCCGGCTCTGCTCCCGTCCACCACGCGCCAGCTCCGGCTCCGCCCCGTCCACCACGCGCCAGCTCCGCCCCCGTCCACCATGCGCCAGCTCCGCCCCGTCCACCACACTCCAGCTCCGGCTCTGCTCCCGTCCACCACGCGCCAGCTCTGCTCCCGTCCACCACACGCCAGCTCCGGCTCCGCTCCCGTCCACCACGTGCCAGCTCCGGCTCCGCTCCCGTCCACCACGCGCCAGCTCCGCCTCTCCCCACCCCACATTGGCAGCCTCTGCCTGTTACCCCATGCCCAGCCTCTGCCCCCCCACACTCTCTCTCCACAGACCGTCTTCTTTCTGTCCTCTGCGGGGTGTCGGCTGCTCCCTCCTCCGCGCTCTTCCCCGCTGAAAGTTCCGCTCCTCTGCTGCGCGCTCTCCACACTGCTCTCCTATGGTGAATGCTGGACAGTGTGGGCGGGGCCACAGCTTCCTCCCGTCTGCTCTATGGAGGAGGAGGCACCGCCCCTTCTGGTCACATGGGCATGACGTCACTACAGGTCCTGTGTGCACAGAGCAGCCATATATGTGGTGGACACTCCTGGACCTTCTGCTTTCTGGGCCGGTTCCTCCTGTGAGTCCTATTAACCCTTTCGCTCCCTGTCTTCTCCTTTCTGACAGGACAATCTCTGAATTCGGACAGTGTGACGGGAATTTCAGCAATGTGGAAGGAAAAAATGACAATTTTCCTGTTTTCCTCACAGAAATGTGACTTTCCCCCCAATGTATCATTGTCCCAAAGGTGACAGGAGCGCTGAGGCCGCACAGTGCGCCGTGTCTCCTGAGTGCCGATACCCCACAGGCTCAGGAGGGAAGGGGCGCCATTGTGACTGGGATAGACGGCAGACGCCGTGTAACGTGTGAAGAGCGCTGACACCAGAACAGCAGAGACCCCACAAGTGGCCCCATGTTACCCCCTTCACCTCTAGGGGACAGGGAGGATTATTAACCCTCAGGGGAATCGCTTGTGTAACACACGACCGCTCCAAAGTTTGGGGTCACCCAGACAATTTTGTGTTTTCCATGAAAACTCCGACTTTTATTCATCTATTGAGTTGCCAAATTAATTTAACCACTTAAAGGGAGTCTGTCACCCCATTTTAGCACTATAAGCTGGGGCCGCCGCCATCAGGGGCTTATCTGCAGCATTCTGTAATGCATTCTGTAATGCTGTAGATAAGCCCCGATGTAACCCGAAAGATAAGGAAAACACGTTAGATTATACTCACCCCGGCGTACGGTGCCTCCCATCTTCATACGATGACGTCCTCCTCCTAACTTCTCCCTCGGCTCCTGTGCAGGCGTACTGATCTGACCTGTAGAGGGCAGAGTAAAGTACTGCAGTGCGAGGGGCCGGGAAGGGCACAGAGGTCCTGCGCACTGCAGTACTCTGCTCTGCCTTCTACAGGACCGATAAAGCACGCCTGCGCGGGAGCCGAGGGAGAAGTTAGGAGGAGGACGTCATCGTATGAAGATGGGAGGCCCTGGACCAGACTGCAACGCCCCCTGGTGAGTATAATCTCACGTGTTTTTCTTATCTTTCAGGTTACATCAGGGGCTTATCTGCAGCATTACAGAATGCATTACAGAATGCTGTAGATAAGCCCCTGATGGCGGTGGCCGCAGCTGATAGGGCTAAAATGGGGTGACAGACTCCCTTTAATGAACGGAGCTTTTTTCATTTTTCGCTCCCCTTATTTCCAGAGCCATAACTTTTTTATTTCTCCGTCAGTATGGCTGTATGCAGGATGAGTTGTGCTTTTGAACGACACCATTCGTTTTATCATGTCTTGTACTCAAAACCGGGAAAAAAATTCTAAATGCGGTAAAATTGCAAAAAAAGTGCAAACCCTCACTTTTTTGTTTGGCTTTTTTGCTAAGTTCACTAAATGCTAAAACTGCCCTGCCATCATGATTCTCCAGCTCATTACGAGTTCATAGACTCCAAACATGTCTAGGTTCTCTTTTATCCAAGTGGTGGAAAAAAATTCCAAAATTTGCTAAAAAATAAGCACAATTTTTCGAGCCCCGTAGCGTCTCCATTTTTCGTGATCTTGTGCTTGGTGAGGGCTTATTTTTTGCGTGCCGAGCTGATGTTTTTAATGATACCATATTTGTGCAGATACATTCTTTTGATCACCCGTTATTGCATTTTAATGCAATGTCACGGCGACCAAAAAACCGTAATTCTGGCGTTTTGATTTTTTTTCTCGCTACGCCATTTAGCAGTCGGGTTAATCCTTTTTTTATTGATAGATCGGGCGATTCTGAATGCGGCGATACCAAATATCTGTAGGTTTGATTTTTTTTTATTGTTTATTTTGATTGGGGCGAAAGGGGGGTGATTTGAATTTTTATGATTTTTATTTTCTTTAATTTTTAAACACTTTTTTTTTATTTTTGGCACGCTTCAATAGTCTCCACGGGAGAGTAGAAGCATGCCATACTTGATCGGCTCTGCTACATATGGGAGATGAGCAGATCGCTCATATGTAGCAGTAATACAGCATTGCTATGAGCGCCAACAACAGAGTGGCACTCATAGCAATCTGACGGCAACAACCATAGAGGTCTCTATGAGACCTCTGATTGTCATGGCAACGCGTCGCTGACCCCCCGATCACGTGACGGGGGTTGGTGATACGCTCATTTCCGGTTGGACGCCGGAAATACTAGTTTAATGCCCGCTGTCAGTGTTTGACAGTGGGATTTAACTAGTTAATAGGCGCGGGCAGATCTTGATTCCGCCCGCGCCTATTGCCGGCACATGTCACCTGTTTATAACAGCTGACATGTCGAGGTTTTGAAGTGGGCTCACCGCCGGAGCCCACATCAAAGCAGAGGATACTGACCGCTGATGTACTATCCCGTCAGCGGTCTGTAAGGGGTTAAAATCTCGTCCAGACATTGACAAGGTTCGAAAAAAAGATTTTTATTTGAAATAATAATTTTCTCCTTCAAATTTTGCTTTTGTCAGAGAATGCTCCCTTTGCTGCAATTCCAGCATTGCAAACCTTTGGCATTCTAGCAGTTAATTTGCTGAGGTAATCTGGAGAAATTTCACCCCATGCTTCCAGAAGCCTCTCCCACAAGTTGGTTTGTCTTGATGGGCACTTTTTGCGTGCCATACGGTCAAGCTGCTCCCACAACAGCTCAATGGTGTTGAGATCTGGTGACTGCCCTGGCCATTCCATTACAGATAGAATACCAGCTGCCAGCTTCTTCCCTAAATAGTTCTTTCATAATTTGGGTCATTGTCCTGTTGTAGGATGAAATTGGCTCCATTCAAGCGCTGTCCACAGGGTATGGTGTTGTGAGTTCATTTTTCCCTTCACCAGTGATGTCTGATGAACTCCCTCTTCTGGCGAAGGAAGGTAGTGAGGCTGATTACCAAACAGCTGAGCAGGTAGATGATGACTGGGTCACAGGAACTGATGACTGGATATAAGGCAGCCGACGCCCTGCTGCCTTGCTGGTGATCTTCCTGCTGCATTCTTGGAGACCAGTCTGATTTCTGCTTCTCAAAGCTAAGTTTTGCTCTGCTTTTTGTACACTTTAGTTCTGGTTTTGTTTGCCTTGTTTTTTGGGAGTTCTGCCATCCCCGGCCAGGGGTGAGCTGAATTCCATTTTTGTCTCTGATCTGTTGATCTTTGGCTCTGTCTTAAGAATTTACCTGAGTGCTGATATAGTCTTTTTGAAGCCTAGCGACTTCAGGGCCTGTTTCTCCTATCAGTCTGTTGGTACATTTTTGGATAGGGTTTTTGCGGATTGCAGACAGCAGCTTTTCTGTCCTGTCTTATTTAGTTAGCTTGGGCCCCATCATTTGCTCAGCCTATCTTTCTATCTGTGTTAGTGTTTTTCATCTTGCTTCACAGTCATTATATGTTGGGGGCTGCCTATTGCTTTGGGGGCTGCTCTGGGGCAGTTTAGATTTCCCCTTTCTGTCTTTAGGCTAATTTAGTTCTCTGGCTGTGATCGAGGGGTCTAGGGCACCGTAGGAACCCCCCACGGCTACTGCTAGTTGTTGTGGATAGGTTCAGGGGGTCTGCAATCCGATAGCTTCCAACTTCTCTGGTTTTCTGGACTTAGCTATTATTTTTGTTTTTTCCTCCTTCGGTGACTCATCCATAACAGTATGGCATGGCGTTGCAAAATGGAGTGATAGCCTTCCTTATTCAAAATCCCTTTTACCTTGTACAAATCTCACACTTTACCATCACCAAAGCAACCCCTGACCATCACGTTACCTCCACCATGCTTGACAGATGGCGTCAGGCACTCTTTCATCATCTTTTCAGTTAATCTGCGTCTCACAAATGTTCTTCTGTGTGATCCAAACACCTCAAACTTGGATTCGTCTGTCCTTAACACTTTTTTCCAATCTTCCTCTGTCCAATGTCTGTGTTCTTTTGCCCATATTAATCTTTTCCTTTTATTAGCCAGTCTCAGATATGGCTTTTTCTTTTCCACTTTGCCCTGTAGGCCAGCATCCCGGAGTCGCCTCTTCACTGTAGGTGTTGATACTGGTGTTTTGTGTGTATTTAATGAAGCTGCCAGTTGAGGACCTGTGAGGCGTCGATTTCTCAAACTACAGACTCTAATGTACTTGTTACTCAGTTGTGCAGTGGGGCCTCCTACTTCACTTTCTACTCTGGTTAGAGCCTGTTTGTCGTCTCCTCTGAAGGGAGTAGTACACACCGTGGTAGGAATTCTTCAGTTTTCTGGCAATGTCTCACAAATAATTCATTTCTAAGAACAAGAATAGACTGTCAAGTTTCACACGAAAGTCCTTTTTTCTGGCCATTTTGAGAGTTTAATGGAACCAACAAATATAATGCTCCAGATTCTCAACTAGCTCAAAGGAAGGTCAGATTTATAGCTTCTCTAATCAGCCAAACTGTTTTCAGCTGTGCTAACATACTTGCACAATGGTAATCTAACCATCCATTAGCTTCTTACACAGTTATCAAAGTACCATAAGAACACTGTAGCGATGGTTGTTGGAAATGGGCCTCCTTACACCTATGAAGATATTGCATTACAAACCAGACATTTGCAGCTAGAATAGTCACACGGTAGTGTACTTTAATATTGGCCCTATTTCCTGTTGGCAGGTATACCTTTTCTTTTAGGATTTGATAAAAACGGCCACCAGTGGAGAAGAAACCTCTTCTACTAATATTTTGCAGAACTCCCCTGGCAGCCCATCTGGTCCGGGTGCCTCGCTATTTTTCAGGGAGTTAATAGTGTCCACTATCTCTTCCTTTCTTATTGTAGAGTTGAATCTTTCTCACCTTCTGAGACTGTTGGGAGGGATAGTCTATCTAGGAATGTCTTCCCCTCTTCTCCATCTACTGGTTCTTGTTCATACAATGTGTTATAGTATTTATGCCAGATGTCATTTATGATTTTTGGGTCTGTTTGTGGTGAACCTTTGTGATCATTCAATCTACCTATAAATCTCATAGGTGTTCGGCTTTTTGCCAAGCGAGCCAATAATGAACCAGCCTTATTACCGTATCTAAAAAATTCAGATGTTTTTTGGTTCCCCCTTATTCTTTCTAGTCTGTCCAGCTAAAGGTCAAATTCTGCTTTAGCTTTAATCCATTTATGCCTATTTTCTAAATTGGGTCGGTTAAGTGCTTGGTGTATAGGCCGCTTAGCTCTTCACTTGCTGTGTTATAGGATAATGTAGTTTTAGTCCGTGTTTACCACAATGTCACACAGGTTGGGAAACACCGGCTTTTGTGCTGGGTATGTTCGGCTATATTTGGTGATTTAATCGATGATTAAATTGTTGAATATTGCAATTTCGGCGATCGTGAGCCGAACTTTAACCCCTTTCTGACATGAGACGTACTATCCCATCCATGGGACCCGGGCCCCTATGCCCATGGACGGGATAGTACGTCTACCGAGATCAGCGGCGCCCACGTGGTGAGCGGCGCTGATCGCGGCCGGGTGTCAGCTGATTATCGCAGCTGACACCCGGCACAATGTGTCAGGGGCGGTCACGGACCGCCCCCAACATGTTAACCCCTTGCACACCGCGATCAAACATGATCACGGTGTACCGGGGGTTAAAGGGAAGCATCGGCAGGGAGGGGGCTCCCTCCGTGCTTCCCTGAGCCCCCCACGGCAGCGCAATGTGCAGCGCTGCTGCGGGGGGCTCCTTTCCTGCAGGCCCCCGAATCAAAGATGGCGACGGGGGCCTTCGGGGGCCTGCAGGAAGCTGGCTTCCTCAGTGCCTGCAAAGCGCAGGCATGAGGAAGCCTTCTGCAGTGCCTGTGACAGATTGCTGATCTGTCACAGTGATCTGTGATGTGACAGATCAGCGATCTGTCACAGGACAGTGATGTCCCACCTGGGACTATTTAATAAAGTAAAAAAAAAAATAAAAAAAAATGTTAAAATAAATTAAAAAAAATCGCCAAATAAATTAGAAAAAAAAAAAATATTCCCCCAAATAAATCCATTTTTTAGAAATAAAAAAAAAAAAATAAAAGTACACATATTAGGTATCGCCGCGTCCGTTACGACCCGCCCTATAAAACTATCCCATTAGTTAACCCCTTTAGCGAACCCCTTAAAAAATAAAAATAAAAAACGAAGCAAAAAATAATGATTTGTTATCATACCGCCAAACAAAAAGTGTAATAACGCGCAATCAAAAAGACGCATATAAATATCCATGGTACCGCTGAAAACGACATCTTGTCCCGCAAAAAACGAGCTGCCAAACAGCATCATCAGCAAAAAAATAAAAAAGTTATAGCTCGCAGAATAAAGCGATGCAAAAATAATTATTTTTTATATAAAATAGTTTTCATTGCATAAAACCAACAAAACATAAAAAAAACGACCTAAATAAGGTATCGCTGTAACCGTACTGACACGAAGAATAAAAACGCTTTATCAATTTTATCGCACGCGGAACGGTGTAAACGCACCCCCCCAAAAGAAATTCATGAAACGCTGGTTTTTGTTCATTCTGCGTCCCAAAAATCGGAATAAAAAGTGATCAAAAAATGTCACGTGCCTGAAAATGGTACCAATAAAAACGTCAACTCGTCCCGCAAAAAATAAGACCTCACATGACTCGGTGGGTCAAAATACGGAAAAATTATAGCTCTCAATATGTGGTGATGCAAAAACTATTTTTACAATAAAAAGCGTCTTTTAGCGTGTGACAGCTGCCAAACATAAAAACCGCCATAAATAGTAAATCAAACCCCCCGTTATCACCCCCTTAGTTAGGGAAAAATAAAATTAAAAAATGTATTTATTTCCATTTTCCCGTTAGGGTTAGGGCTAGGGTTAGTGCTAGGGTTAGGGCTCAGATTAGGGTTAGGGGTGTGTTGGGGTTAGGGTTGGAGTTATAATTGGGGGTTTCCACTGTTTGGGCACATCAGGGGCTCTCCAAATGCAACATGGCGTCTGATCTCAATTCCAGCCAATTCTGAGTTAAAAAAGTCAAATGGTGCTCCTTCCCTTCCAAGCTCTGCCATGCGCCCAGTGTTTTACCCCCACATGTATCAGCCTACTCAGGTCAAATTGCAAATCAATTTTTGGGGTCCAATTTCTCCTGTTACCCTTAGGAAAATAAAAAATTGGGGGCAAAAATATCATTTTTGTGGAAAAAAATGATTTTTTTATTTTCACGTCCGAGCGTTATAAACTTCTGTGAAGCACTTGGGGGTTCAAAGTGCTCACCACACATCTAGATAAGTTCCGTGGGGGGCCTAGTGTCCAAAATGGGGACACTTGTGGGGAGTTTCAATAGTTTAGGTACATCAGGGGCTCTCCAAACGCACATGACACCCGCAGACCATTCCATCAAAGTCTGCATTCCAAAATGTCACTGCTTCCCTTCCGAGCCCCGACGTGTGTCCATACAGTAGTTTTCTCCCACATATGGGGTGTCAGCGTACTCATGACAAATTGGACAACAACTTTTGGGGTCCAATTTCTCCTGTTACCCTTGGGAAAATAAAAAAAATTGGGGACTAATTGATCATGCTTGTGGAAAAAATACGATTTTTTTTATTTTCATGCCCGGGCATTATAAACTTCTGTGAAGCCTTTGGGGGTTCAAAGTGCTCACCTCACATCTAGATAAGTTCCTTAGGGGGTCTCGTTTCCAAAATGGGGTCATTTGTGGGGGTTTCCACTGTTTAGGTACATTAGGGGCTCTCCAAAGGCAACATGACACCCGCAGACCATTCCATCAAAGTCTGCATTCCAAAACGTCACTACTTCCCTTCCGAGCCCCGACGTGTGTCCATACAGTAGTTTTCTCCCACATATGGGGTGTCAGCGTACTCAGGACAAATTGGACAACATCTTTTGGGGTTCAATTTCTCCTGTTACCCTTGGGAAAATAAAAAAATTGGGGACTAATTGATCATGTTTGTGGAAAAAATACGATTTTTTTATTTTCATGCCCTGGCATTATAAACTTCTGTGAAGCCTTTGGGGGTTCAAAGTGCTCACCTCACATCTAGATAAGTTCCTTAGGGGGTCTAGTTTTCAAAATGGGGTCATTTGTGGGGGGTTTCCACTGTTTAGGTACATTAGGGGCTCTCCAAAGGCAACATGACACCCGCAGACCATTCCATCAAAGTCTGCATTCCAAAACGTCACTACTTCCCTTCCGAGCCCCGACGTGTGTCCATACAGTAGTTTTCTCCCACATATGGGGTATCAGCATACTCAGGACAAATAGGACAACAACTTTTGGGGTCCAATTTCTCCTGGTACCGTTGGGAAAATAAAAAAATGGTGACTAAAAGATCATGTTTGTGGAAAAAATACGAATTTTTTATTTTCACGCCCGGGCGTTATAAACTTCTGTGAAGCACTGGGGAGTTCAAAGTGCTCACCACACATCTAGATAAGTTCCTTGGGGGGTCTAGTTTACAAAATGGTGTCATTTGTGGGGGGTTTCCACTGTTTAGGTACATCAGGGGTTTTCCAATCGCGACATGGTGTCCGATCTCAATTCCAGCCAAAAACATCAAATGGCGCTGCTTCCCTTTCGAGCTCTGCCATGCGCCCAAATAGTGGTTTCCCCCCACATGTGGGGTATCAGCGTACTCAGGACAAATTGCACAATAACTTTTAGGGTCCTGTTACCCTTGGAAAAATAAGAATTGAAGGTGAAAAGATCATTTTTGTGGAAAAAATATGATTTTTTAATTGTACGGCTTTATGTTATAAACTTCTGTGAAGCCCTTGGGGGTTCAAAGTTCTCACCACACATCTAGATAAGTTCCTTAGGGGGTCTAGTTTCCAAAATGGTGTCATTTGTGGGGGATTTCCACTGTTTAGGTACATCAGGGGCTTTCCAATCGCGACATGGTGTCCGATCTCAATTCCAGCCAAAAACGTCAAATGGCGCTGCTTCCCTTCCGAGCTCGGCCATGCGCCCAAATAGTGGTTTACCCCCACATGTGGGGTATCAGCGTACTCAGGACAAATTGCACAATAACTTTTAGGGTCCTGTTACCCTTGGAAAAATAAGAATTGAGGGTGAAAAGATCATTTTTGTGGAAAAAATATGATTTTTTAATTGTACGGCTGTATGTTATAAACTTCTGTGAAGCCCTTGGGGGTTCAAAGTTCTCACCACACATCTAGATAAGTTCCTTAGGGGGTCTAGTTTCCAAAATGGTTTCATTTGTGGGGGGTTTCCACTGTTTTGGTACATCAGGGGTTTTCCAATCGCGACATGATGTCCGATCTCAATTCCAGCCAAAAACGTCAAATGGCGCTGCTTCCCTTCCGAGCTCTGCCATGCGCCCAAATAGTGGTTTACCCCCACATGTGGGGTATCAGCGTACTCAGGACAAATTGCACAATAAATTTTAGGGTCCTGTTACCCTTGGGAAAATAAAAATTGGGGTGAAAAGATCATTTTTGTGGAAAAAATATGATTTTTTAATTGCACCGCTGTACGTTATAAACTTCTGTAAAGCCCTTGTGGGTTCAAAGTTCTCACCGCATATCAAGATAAGTTCCTTGGGGGTCTAGTTTCCAAAATGGGGTCACTTGTAGGAGGTTTCCACTGTTTAGGTACATCAGGGACTCTCCAAACGTGACATGGCGTCCGATCTGAATTCCAGCCAATTTTGCATTGAAAAAGTCAAACGGCACTCCTTCCATTCTGAGCTCTGCCATGCGCCGAAACAGTCGTTCCCCCCCACATATAAGGTTTCAGCGCACTCAGGACAAATTGCACAATAACTTTTACAGTCCAATTTCTCCTGTTACCCTTGGTAAAATAAAAAAAATTGAACCTGAAGTTTTTTTTTGTGAAAAAAAGTTAGATGGGTTTTTTTTTTAAATATTCAAAAAAATTCCTGTGACGCACTTAAAGGGTTAATAAACTTCTTGAATGTGGTTTTGAGCACCTTAAGGGGTGCAGTTTTTAGAATGGTGTCACTTTTGGGTATTTTCTATCATATAGACCCCTCAAAGTGGCTTCAAATGTGATGTGGTCCTAAAAATAAAATGGTGTTGTAAAAATGAGAAATCACTGGTCAACTTTTAACCCTTATAACTTCCTAACAAAAAAAAAATTTTGGTTCCAAAATTGTGCTGATGTAAAGTAAACATGTGGGAAATATTAGTTATCAAGTTTTTTGTGTGCCGTATCTCTGTGATTTAAGGGCATAAAAACTCAAAGTTGGAAAATTGCGAAGTTTTCAAAATTTTTGCCAAATTTCCATTTTTCTCACAAATAAACGCAAGTTATTTGAATGAAATTTTACCACTAACATGAAGTACAATATGTCACGAGAAAACAATGTCAGAATCACCGGGATCCATGGAAGCGTTCCAGAGTTATGACCTCATAAAGGGACAGTGGTCAGAATTGTAAAAATTGGCCCAGTCATGAACGTGCAAACCACCCTTGGTGGTGAAGGGGTTAATCTGTAAGACCTGTAGCCACCATCTTTTAGCCACATTTAAAAAGCCATCCTGTAAGATTCCAGCCGCTTGCAAACTTAAGAAAATAATCATTCTCCTTCTCGTAAGCTAATCGGCAGCGTCCAGTCGGATGAGTGTCTATGGTCCCTGCTTAGCACCTCCTCTGACCCCACAATTGCCATCCTCCTGCCTTTACTGACGTGGCTGACGCCTCCTATGTCATCCAGTCTGTTGCGCTGCGCAGCTCCTGTTCCCTCCTGTGCAGGTGCGAGAGCTGGACAGACAGTGGATGACACAGGAGACGTCAGCCATGTCAATCAAGGCAGGAGAGACGGTGAATCAGGCCCATAGTGAGCAACAAAAACCGCTGTGCACATGATGCTGAAAATTCAGCGCGGAAACACAGCGGTTTATTTTCCACAGCATGTCAATTCTTTGTGCGGATTCCGCAGCGGTTTTACACCTATTCCATTATAGAGAAAACCAAAAACAAAACACAAAACAAATATCCTGGAATAAAAAAGTAAAAAAATATATTGCAAAAATTGCATGAAGGTAGTAATAATAGTAATAATAAGGGTATTTAGTTAACATAATTTTGATCAAAATAATGTAGAAGCCATCCCGCCACGTCACGGCAACCCTTGTGGGACAGTCCTAACTCTTGTATTTAAAACCTTTCCACTTGTCAAGTGACGTAAATGTGAACAAGGACAGAGGGACTGAACCACCAGTAATAGTGTAGGCCAGACAGGATGGATTTTCCATCTCAGAAGCAGGGCGGTCACACCCTTATATGCACAGAATGCGCAATGAAACAAATGAGAAACTGGGTCTGAGCAGAAAAAGTAAATTAATGTGCATGCAAATTGTAATTGCATATGAACACATGACCTTTACACAGAGAAAACCAAAAGCAAAACACAAAACAAATATCCTGGAATAAAAAAGTAAAAAAATATATTGCAAAAATTGCATGAAGGTAGTAATAATAGTAATAATAAGGGTATTTAGTTAACATAATTTTGATCAAAATAATGTAGAAGCCATCCCGCCACGTCACGGCAACCCTTGTGGGACAGTCCTAACTCTTGTATTTAAAACCTTTACCTATTCCATTATAGGAATCTGCAGGTGTAAAAACGCAGAGCAAATCCGCACTAAATCCGCAGGAACCTGCAGGTAAAACACAGGTCGTCTTACCTGCGGATTCTGCAGAATCCATGCAGAAAAATCCACAATGGAATAAGCAACGTGTGCACATACCCTTAGTCTCTGTCCAGCTTGCAGGATAAACAAGACATAAAAGTTTAAAGGGGTTGTCCACTACATTAAATTAACCCCCAAAGTATCCCCCCAGGCCCCTAATGAATTTTGTAAATACCTCATGTTGCCTATACTGCCTGTGAGTGGCGTTATCGCTGGCCGCTCACAGGCAGCACGTAACCCAGCGCTGATGTCACAAGTGAGGCGTGACTCAGTGCTGGGTCCCCGCAGTGGCTGCTGGGTTGTGGGCGGGGTTACCCCCGGGGTCACACCCAGCATCCACTGCGCGCTTTCTCAATGAATGGGCGCTTGGTGGATGCCGGGTGTGAAGCGGGGTGATAATCGCTCCCACAGCCTGGCAGCCAGCGCGGAAGGAGGAAGATGGACCCCCGGCTGCTGCCAGCACTTGTCGGGACGTCAGCGGAAGCAAGAGCCGGCTGCAGCCAGGGGTCATGTGCTGCCTGTGAGCGGCCAGCGATAGCGACGCTCACAGGCAGTATAGGCAACATGAGGTATTTACAAAATTCATTAGGGGCGCCAGGGGGATACATTGGGGGGTTAATTTAAAGTAGTGGACAACCCCTTTAAGAACCTTCATTGCTTTATATATCTGTATGTATATATTCGACCAACAGATTAGACATATCAAATAGTAAATGACATGTGCCAAGACACTCATCAGTCCTCATGTTGTGTCCAGTGTGTCCCTGGTCCTCAGTGCTGCTCCTAGCCTCCTTGGCTGTCAGGCTCCTTCCAGACAGAAGCAGAAGAGTGCAGACAGTGAGCTCAGCTCACAGTCAGAGGCAGAGCAAGCCCCGCTGCGTCCAGGCTTTTGGGGCTGATGACTTCTCTGCAGCAGGGAGCTTTGAAGGAGAGCGCGCTCATCCTGGATTGGGTGGGTAACCTTCCTTCCCCCTCTCCTCCACAAACTGCAGAAGAGTGGTTACATGACTCACTCCCTGCACTCTGATACATGTGAAGTACAAACGCCAGCCCTGACAGTAGCTCCAGGTGGGCCCGCTCTCAAGCACAGTGTTACATCGCATCATCTTCTTCTCATTCAGGTCTCTACAATATCGGATCCTCTCAGTGAAGATCTTCTACAAAAGAAAATATTCTTGATTTACCCATCAAGGATGGGTATGGACAGAGACAAGATGGCGGAGAGAATGTTACACCTCACCCTAGAGATCCTCTTCCGTCTCACTGGAGAGGTGAGAGATTCTGATGACGTCACATTCTATCATTCTTATCTATGGGAATAACATATGGACAGAACTGGAGAGGTGAGGACTCTGGAAATGTCTGTAGTGAGATTTATTAATGTGTCTCTCCATAACCAGGATTACACAGTGGTGAAGAAGACCTCTAGTGATCGCTGTCAGGACCCTGTGTCTGAGGGATCTGGAAGACCCCTGAGCCCAATCACGGGGCCTCCACCTCACCCCCTAATCCGTGAGGATATCAATGACCAGAAGATCCTAGAACTCATCTACAAGATGTTTGAGCTGCTGACTGGAGAGGTGACACTGCTGGGAATGCCTGGACATTATACAGAAACACTATGAAGGGATCGGGGGATGACGGTATCATTGTATGTGTCAGGTTCCTATAAGGTGTCAGGAGGTCGCTGTCTATTTCTCCATGGAGGAGTGGGAGTATTTAGAAGGACACAGCGATCTGTACAAGAACGTCATAATGGAGGTTCCCCAGCGCCTCACATCTCCAGGTAATAGACAGGACTAAATACACACGGCCTATAATTATCTGTATGTAGAGAATGAATTCAGTCCCTGTATGTGTTTCCTCCAGATCTATCCAGTAAGAGGACAACACCAGAGAGATGTCCCCGTCCTCTTCTTCCACAGGACTGTAAACAAGAGGATCCCAGTGCTCCTCAGGATCATCAGGTAGATGGAGAGAAGGTGTCAGGAGATCTCCCCTATGATGTGTAGACGGCTGTGAAGGTCTTGTGCTCAGTCTTGTTTTATCCACCAGTGTTATATGTTTTATACTTGTGTAATGAGAACGGTGGAGATGGCAGGATTAGAGCTGATCATAGATGGGACTTCTCCATCTGTCGGTGACTTTTACAATATTTGTTTCAGGGTGAAGATCTGACCCATATTAATACTACAGAGACATATGTAAGAGATGATGAGCGGTGTAAAGAGGAGATTCCCACATATGACTACCCAGGTGAGTAGTAACCACTGAATGTAGAGAAGTCACAGATTCCTCTCAGTCACCGGCTGTGGTTGCTTTATCGGTGGTGTAGTCCGGCCGTATTACCATGATCACCATTTTGCCTCTAGTACCACAACATTCTCCTCCACCCAAAACTGTTCATTGATTTTGGACATTGAAATCCCTTTTCTATAGAACTTACAACCTGGTAGATCCACCTACCCCCTGGGATTAGGAGACGCTGACTGTTCCCTGCCCAGATCTGTAACTAAATCCAAATGACAGCGTACGTAGAATGTGCTGACAAGATAGAAAATCACTTGTAGAAAAATCTTATGCTGGGCCTGTAAGAGAAAGCGGAGGGTAATGATGCTGTTGGCTTCCTAGATCCCTGAGATCTTATCGGATGAATCTTCTCTCCCTTCTGTGCTGCTGAATGTCTCATGGTCCCTACAAGACCAGGTCCAGTCTTTCTGGCCAAACATCTCTTTTATGATCCACAACAGTAAATGTGCAGTGAGGCCAAGTGTGAATTTCTGTACAATAACAGCAGAGTTTCCCTTTATCCTGACTTTCCAATTTGTATTAAAACTACCGTATTTTTCGGACTATAAGACACACTTTTATCCTTCAAAAATGTGGAGGAAAATGGGGGTTGCGTCTTATAGTCCGGATGTACCGGCTCTGGCTTTGGTGTGGAGGTGAGGGAACTGCATCAGCGGAGCAGCGGGTCACAGGAGGCTGGAGCCGGTGACTGCGGCTAAATCTTGTTCCCGCTGCTAAAGAGAAATGAATATTCACTGCATTACACGCCCATGGGCTTGGAGGGCAATGAATATTCATTTCTCTTTAATAATAGTATCTTGAGATGATTAGCCCCTAACCCCGGTCCTGGTATGCATGGCCCCATCCTTATAATTGGCCCCCACCCCCGTCCCCATCCTGGTATGCATGGTCCCATCAGAAAACATTAAAAAACAAATCATTACACTTACTTACCCCGCGCTCCCTCGCAGCGTCCTGCTCCGGTGCCAGCAACTGCTATATGCTTGTAAGCAGCGCATGGCAGGGACGTGCACGCAAAGGGCAGTGAGTATTCATTGCTCTTCAGTAGCGCGCAGTGTCAGCCACCGGCTTCCTGCTGCTACCGGCGGTCACGTGTGCCGCTACTTAAGAGAAATGAATATTCATGAATGCTCACTGTTCTCAGCGCTGCTTACAAGCAAATAGCAGATGCTGGCACCAGAGGTAAGCGTAATGGTTTGGTTTTTTTTTAATGTTTTGTGATGGGCCATGCACACCAGGATAGGAATGGGGGTGGGGGCTTCTTATAAGGATGGGGCCCTACATACCAGGACGAAATAAGTCACTGAATACCAGGACGAGATGGGGTCCATGCATACCAGGATAAGGTTGGGGCCATGCTTTCCAGGATAGGGATGATGGGGCCATGCATACCAGGATAGCGATGAGGTGCCATGCATACTAGGATGAGATGGGGCCCTGCATACCAGGATGAGATGGGGCCATGCCTAC
This sequence comes from Dendrobates tinctorius, assembly GCF_039654945.1. Lineage (NCBI taxonomy): Eukaryota > Metazoa > Chordata > Amphibia > Anura > Dendrobatidae > Dendrobates > Dendrobates tinctorius. Next base: position 3,782,520 of record NW_027361989.1, on the reverse strand, counting down.
TAGGACAAGATGGGGACCCTGCATACCAGGATTGGGATGGGACCATGCATACTAGAACGAGATGGGGACCCTGCATACAAGGATAGGGATGGGACCATGCATACTAGAACGAGATGGGGACCCTGCATACAAGGATAGGGATGGGACCATGCATACCAGGACAAGATGGGAGCTCTGCATACCAGGATAGGGATGGGATCATGCATACCAGGACAAGATGGGGACCCTGCATACCAGGATTGGGATGAGGCCATGCATACCAGGATAGAGATGAGTGGGCCATGTGTATCAGAATGGGTATGAGGGGACCATATATACCAGGATAGGGGATATTAAGTACAGAATTGACCACATTTTTTGCTTCAATTTTTTTTCCTAATTTCATTCTCTAAAACCTAGGTGCGTCTTATGGTCCAATAAATACAGTAATTTCAAGGAGGATTGTGATAATCTCCAGGACAAACATTCCACCTGTGCCATGATAGATCTCTAAGCTGTGTGTGGCTGATGGCTGTAATATACATTTATTCCCGCCTGCAGGAGATGTGTTGGCTCCAGCCCTGGTGTCATAGATTTACTAAACGTCATGAATTCCAATATGTTTTCCATCCTAAGGAATTCAGATAACTGCACAATCTCTCCTGAAATGGGGGCGCTAATACTTTCTCTACTCCTCCGGTCAGGACTCATAGTGGCTGCAATGGTCCACCATAAATGAGTGCAACTCGTTTAGTGTTCTCCCCTTGTACATACGTTGTTGGGGATGTAACATATTTTTTTATTCTGTGTCTTTTTTTTATAACCTGTTCATTCTGTATGATAGTTTGATTGTGGTGGGATCGGCCTTCCTGCCTAATGTGAGTCTGTAACTCCCTGATAGTCTTGAAAAAAATCTCTCCATTGCCTCTTCCAAATGCCTAAGATCTAAATTTAAAGGGATCCTGTCAGCCGGATTGTGCACAGTAACCTACAGACACTGTCAGGTCAGCGTCGTTATACTGATTACAGTGATACCTGGTGATGAAATCCGTCTTGTGGTTTATGTTTAATCTGTATTTGTAGTCTTCAGTTAATGAGATTCTCGTGCTCTGGGGCGGGGCTGTGGGCGGAGCTTTATATGATGGTCTGTTTACATATGCATCTGTATTGGCTTATGACAGGTCGCTGACCCCTCACTGACCTGCCCACATTATTACATAATGCATATAATAGTGTTGATATTATTGGTGATTATGCCTATAATATTGTGGCTATTGTGAGGCTTAGAAAAAAGAAATTACAAATGACACTGGCGGCGCCTGGCCAGTAGCATCTATCTCTTACTTATAGATGGTACTGCGCAGGCGCCACCATCGCCGGTGACATTTTTCTGGATGTAATTTTTTATGTAAAATAGGGGGCAGGTCACTGAAGGGTCAGTGTCATAAGCCAATACAGATGAATATGTACGCAGAACACCACATAAGGCCCCGCCCACAGCCCAACCCACAGCCACTCCCACAATCCCACCCCGAAGCACAAGAATCTCATTAACTGAAAACTACAAATACAGATTAAACAATAACCAGCCCGCAGCTGCCCAGAAAACCCAGAAATTCCGACACTTTGCCCGGCTCTTCCTACTTACCCTGTGTTTTGTTTTATCTCTAATAAAAGACTTTATTCTGGCTGTGATTTATTTACCATATATCTATAGGATTAGTAATGGATAGGTGTCTTACTCTCCATTACTAAGCCGTGGGCTTGATGTCACCTGACAATACAACCCCACAAATATGAAGCCCACTTGCCATCACTACAGGGCAAGTGGGAAGAGCCGGGCAAAGCACCAGAATAGGCGCATTTAATAGATTTTCCTTTTCTGGGCAGCTGCAGGCTGCTATTTTTAGGCTGGGGGGTCAATATCTATGGCCCCTTACAAGCCTGAGAATACTAGCCCCCAGTTGTCAGCTTTAGCAAGGCTGGTTGTCAAAAATGGAGGGGAACTCACGCCGTTTTTTTAAATTATTTAATTAATTAAAAAAACTGTTTGGACCCCTCTATTCTTGAAAACCAGCCTTGCCAAAGCTGACAGATGAGGGTTGCAGCCCCCAGTTGTGAGTTTTTCCGGACTGGTTATAGAAAATAAAAGGGAACGCACGCCGTTTTTTCATTCCTTTATTTAGTTATAGCGCAGGCGGCGGGTGAGGAATACTCCCATCATCTGCTCCTGCTGTCATTGTTCTTAGCATCAGGTGTAGGTTGATGGGAGTAATAGTCATCATTCTTACTTTAATATAACTATCATTATTCTCCCCGCCGGCAGAGCAGGGGAGAATGATGTGAGCGTCTTCAGCACCCGCTGCCGGGGAACAGCGCTTACTGTAGCGCTTCTTCCCTGTCGGCCGTCCTTGTGGTACTGATGCTGCACTAGGGCGGCACACGGTTGTCACACATGTGCCACAAGTATTACACACATGGACATCTCCGGTACCGGAAATATCAGGACGTGTGAAACCGTCCTTATACACAGTTCTCTTTAAATGCCTAATATTTCTTCTTGAAACTCATCTGACAGAAAATATTGGAGCTTAGGATAGTATAGATTGTGAAGTCTCCGAGACCCATACTCTAATTACACCAGAGAGGTTTCACCACTAGTTACTCATTTAGTACTGATGGAGACTGTGGAGTTTGATCATTTCAGTAGTTCCTAATCAGGCCCCATTATTAACCCCTTCCTGCCATCCGACGTACTATCCCGTCCACGGTACCCGGGCCCGTATGACCGGGGACGGGATAGTACGTCGGGCCCTTTAATGCGATACCGCGACTAAAGTCGCGGTGATCGCATTAAAATTCCGACGCCATCTCACCTTAGAAAAGATGGCGTCGGCATCCCGGGCTGCGATCCCGCCCCCCCGGCATCCAGAGCGCTGTGATTGGCTGTTCAATTCTGAACAGCCAATCGCAGCGTTTCTCATTGTTTCAGCCAATCAGCTTGGCTGAAACAATGATGTCCTAGGCGGGGATCGAGTACCGATGTACTCGATCCTAGAGCCGGTGCCTGGCAACGCCAGGCACCGGCAAAAAGCACCCGGATTGGCGCGATCGCCGATCTGATCGATCGCGCCAATCGCAGTGCACAGCGGCGCTATATCGCCGCTGTGCCCTGCCAGTACCGGCCAGGATCGGTGCTATATTAGCACCGATCATGCTGGAGCCTGATGCAGGCCCAGTAGGGCCTGCAGGAGTTGGCTGGCGCGATCGATTAGATCGGCGATCGCGCCAACCACAGGGCACAGCTGCGGTCACCATGTGACCGCTCTGTGCCCTGCTGGTGACCTGGGCATGACCTGCCTAGTAATCGGAGCTGTGAGCTCCGATTCTAGGCAGTTGCCATGGTCACCAGGCAGATCAGGGATTGGTGGGATCGATGTAATCATTCGATCCCACCAATGACAGGTCACAGCAGCGATGTGACCGCTCTGTGACCTGCCCCCTGACCTGCCTCTGACCTGTCTGACCTGTCTGCAGGGGTCCTCACTCTAGCTGAGGATTCCTGCAGAGAAGTCGGACGCAGCAAGAGCTCCTGTGCTGGGTATTGTGGTGCCACAGCTTGTAGCATCACAATCCCTGCAGAAGAAAGAAGAAGAAGAAGAAAGAAAACTACAATTGTAAGTGTTAATTGATCCCTGATCCCCTGCCCAATCTATCTTCACCCCCCCAATCTATCTTCATCCCCCCATCCCCCCTCCACCCCCCCTCTTACCCCCCTTTTACCCCCCTCCACCCCACTTTTGCGTCACCTCCGTGCGCAGCCGGCGAGCGTTGATCGGTGACGCAGTTCACCGATCAACACTCGCGCTCGCTTTTTTTTCCTTAGCCCCCTTTGCGCCACTTCCGTTCACACATTCCGCAGCCGCAAAAGTTGGATAAGTGACACACGTCACTTATCCAAGCTTGTGCCTGCCGTTTTTCATTTTTTTCACCCCCCTTTGTGCCACCTAACTACAACCCTAACTGTTGATCCCTGCCCAATCTATCTTCATCCACCCCAATCCCCCCATCCCCCTTCCCCCTATTTTTACCCCCCTCCACCCCACTTTTGCGCCACCTCCGTGCGCAGCTGCCGAGCGTTGATTGGTGACGAGGTTCACCGATCAACTCTTGAGCTCGTTTTTTTTTCCTTAGCCCCTTTTGCGCCACTTCCGTACACACATCCCGCAGCCGCAAAAGTTGGATAAGTGACACACGTCACTTATCCAAGCTTGTGCCTGCCGCTTTTCATTTTTTTCACCCCCCTTTGTGCCACCTAACTACAACCCTAACTGTTGATCCCTGCCCAATCTCTCTTCTTCCACCCCAATCCCCCCATCCCCCTTCCCCCTATTTTTACCCCCCTCCACCCCACTTTTGCGCCACCTCCGTGCGCAGCCGCCGAGCGTTGATTGGTGACGCAGTTCACCGATCAACACTTGAGCTCGCTTTTTTTTCCTTAGCCCCTCCGTACACACATCCCGCAGCTGCGAAACTTGGATAAGTGACACAGTTCACTTATCAGAGTTTGCCGTTTTCCTTTTTTTTTTTTTCCACCCCCCCTTGCGCCACCCCGTGCGCACATCCAGCAGCCTAGTTTTGATAAGTGACACTTATCAGCTAGGGCCTGCTGTTTTATACTTTTTTCCACAGCTTTTTCTTTACAGAAAGTTTACACCAATCACTCCCCCCCCTCACGTACACATACAGTTTTCAATAAAGTGTACACCCAAGCACCATATTTACACAAAAATGTCATCAAATTCATCCCAACAGCGCTATTCAGTGGAGGAGGCATATGCTTTACTTGCCTCCGAAACTGATAGCGATTTGGATGACGATCCGACTTTTCTTTATTTTTCGGATTCTTCATCCTCTTCTTCTTCCTCTTCTCCCTCCTCATCTTCCTCCTCGGGTCCTGCGGAACCGCCACGCAGACGCTCCAGGACAGTAGATGAGGCAGCGCCCACCATGCCCGCAGCTGACCCAGTGCTCCCCGTATGGACCTCGCCCCCCGAAAATTACGAGCCACTGATTCCTGATTTTGTGGCAGAATCAGGAATCAAGTTTGACACCACCGGCCTCACAGAAATTGACTTTTTCAAAGTCTTTTTCTCTGAGGATTTTGTTAACCTCATGGTGGAGCAAACTAATTTGTACGCTCGTCAATTTTTGGAGCAAAACCCGCGTTCAACATTTTCAAACTGGTCTCCTGTAGACGCAGTTGAAATGACGCAGTTTTGGGGCCTGGTCCTCCATATGGGGATACTGAAGAAACCGGAAATTCGGCAATATTGGAGTGTTGATATTTTATACAACACTCCAGTGTTCCGAATGGTCATGGCCCGGACGCGTTTTGAGGCCATCCACAAGTTTCTGCATTATACTGATAATGCAGCGTGTCCCGCACAAGATGACCCCAACTTTGACCGTCTGTTCAAAGTTCGGCCGGTCATCGAACACTTCAACAAAAAGTTTGCTGAAGTGTACGTGCCCCAAAGGGACATCTGCGTGGATGAGTCCTTGGTTCACTTCAAGGGAAGGCTGCGATTCCGTCAATACCTGCCCAGTAAGAGGGCCAGGTACGGAATCAAACTCTATAAGTTGTGTGAGAGTACCTCAGGGTACACCCACAAGTTTAGAGTTTACGAAGGGAAGGACACCCGGATTGAACCCCCTGAGTGTCCTCCTTTCCTGGGAGTGAGTGGGAAAATTGTGTGGGATTTGGTGCACCCACTGCTGGATAAAGGTTATCACCTCTACACTGATAACTTTTATACCAGCATCCCACTCTACAAATCCCTCTCTGAGCGACGTACCGCAGCCTGCGGTACTGTCCGCAAAAATCAGAGAGGCCTCCTGAAGACGCTACTTGGGCAGATGCTCCGAAAAGGTGAGAGCAGAGCCCAATGTAGCGACCACCTGCTGGTGGTCAAGTACAAGGACAAGAGAGATGTCCATCTCTTGACCACCATACACGGTGATGGCAGTACCCTCTGCACTGTACGGGGTACCTCTACACAGGTCCTCAAACCGACATGTGTAGTGGGGTACAACAAAAAAATGGGGGGAGTTGATCTCTCCGATCAACTCCTCCAACCGTACAATGCATTGAGGAAGGCCAAGGTGTGGTACAAAAAGCTGGCCGTGCACATCGTCCAAATGGCAATGCTCAAAGCATTCCTGCTGTCACAATGTGCATGCCCCAGCGATACGGCGTACCTTCATTTCCAGGAGGTAGTGGTTAAGGCCATGATGTTTGGCGCTCAGGAAGGAGCGGGCCCCAGTACTTCAGGAACTGAAGGTGCTCGTATTGTCCCAGGTCAGCATTTTCCGGGGGTGGTCCCGCCAACCCCAAGAAAAGGTAAGCCGCAAAAAAGGTGTCGAGTGTGTTACAAAAAAGGAATACGCAGGGACACCACTTACCAGTGCGACACCTGCCCCGAAAAACCTGGCCTGTGCATGAAGGATTGCTTCAAATTGTACCACACCTCCATGCACTACTAATTTACATTAGATTAGTTGGGGGCACATCTAGATTTGTTCATTGGGGGTCTAGTATCCAAAATGATGTCATATGTGGGGTTTTTTCCTGTTTAGGCACATCAGGGACTCTGCAAATGGAACATGACGCCAGCAGACCATCAAAGTCTGCATTCCAAAACAACACTACTTCCCTTTCGAGCCCCAACGTGTGCCTAAACAGTTTTTTCCCACATGTGGGGTACCAGAGTACCCAGGACAAATTGGACAACGACTTTTGGGGTCCAATTTCTCCTGTTACTCTTGGGAAAATTAAAAATTGGGGACTAAATGATCATTTATGTGGGAACAAAACAGGATTTTATATTTTCACGCCTGGGCATTATAATCTTTAGTGAAACACTTGGGGGTTCAAAGTGCTCACCACACATCTAGATAAGTTCCTTAGGGGGTCTAGTTTCCAAAATGGGGTCACTTATGGGGGGTTTCTACTGTTTAGGAACATCAAGGGCTCTGCAAATGGAACATGACGCCCGCAGACCATTCCATCAAAGTCTGCTTTCCAAAACGTCATTACTTCCCTTTCGAGCCCTGACGTGTGCCCAAACAGTAGTTTTCTCCCACATGTGGGGTATCAGGGTACTCAGGACAAATTGGACAACAACTTTTGGGGTCCAATTTCTCCTGTTACTCTTGGGAAAATTAAAAATTGGGGACTAAATGATCATTTATGTGGGAACAAAACAGGATTTTATATTTTCACGCCTGGGCATTATAATCTTTAGTGAAACACTTGGGGGTTCAAAGTGCTCACCACACATCTAGATAAGTTCCTTAGGGGGTCTAATTTCCAAAATGGGGTCACTTATTGGGGGTTTCTACTGTTTAGGAACATCAAGTGCTCTGCAAATGGAACATGACGCCCACAGACCATTCCATCAAAGTCTGCTTTCCAAAACGTCATTACTTCCCTTTCGAGCCCTGACGTGTGCCCAAACAGTAGTTTTCTCCCACATGTGGGGTATCAGGGTACTCAGGACAAATTGGACAACAACTTTTGGGGTCCAATTTCTCCTGTTACTCTTGGGAAAATTTAAAAATTGGGGACTAAATGATCATTTATGTGGGAACAAAACAGGATTTTATATTTTCACGCCTGGGCATTATAATCTTTAGTGAAACACTTGGGGGTTCAAAGTGCTCACCACACGTCTAGATAAGTTCCTTAGGGGGTCTAGTTTCCAAAATGGGGTCACTTATTGGGGGTTTCTACTGTTTAGGAACATCAAGGGCTCTGCAAATGGAACATGACGCCCGCAGACCATTCAATCAAAGTCTGCTTTCCAAAACGTCATTACTTCCATTTCGAGCCCTGACGTGTGCCCAAACAGTAGTTTTCTCCCACATGTGGGGTATCAGGGTACTCAGGACAAATTGAACAACAACTTTTGGGGTCCAATTTCTCCTGTTACTCTTGGGAAATTAAAAATTGGGGACTAAATGATCATTTATGTGGGAACAAAACAGGATTTTATATTTTCACGCCCGGGTGTTATAAACTTCTGTGAAGCCCTTGGGGGTTCAAAGTGCTCACCACACATCTAGATAAGTTCCTTAGGTGGTCTAGTTTCCAAAATGGGGTCACTTGTGGGGGGTTTCCACTGTTTAGACACATCAAACGCTCGTCAAACGTGACATGGCGTCCGATCTCAATTCCAGCCAATTTTAGGTTGAAAAAGTCAAACGGGGCTCCTTCCCTTCTGAGCCCTGCCATGTGCCTAAACAGTGGTTCCCCCCCACATATTGGGTATCAGCGTACTCAGGACAAATTTGACAACAACCTTTGGGGTCCAATTTCTCCTGTTACCCTTGGGAAAACAAAATATTGGGGACTAAATGATCATGTTTGTGGAAAAAATATGATTTTTTATTTTCACGCCCGGGTGTTATAAACTTCTGTGAAGCCCTTGGGGGTTCAAAGTGCTCACCACACATCTAGATAAGTTCCTTAGGTGGTCTAGTTTCCAAAATGGGGTCACTTGTGGGGGGTTTCCACTGTTTAGGCACATCAGATGCTCGTCAAACGTGACATGGCGTCCGATCTCAATTCCAGCCAATTTTAGGTTGAAAAAGTCAAACGGGGCTCCTTCCCTTGTGAGCCCTGCCATGTGCCTAAACAGTGGTTCCCCCCCACATATTGGGTATCAGCATACTTAGGACAAATTTGACAAGAACCTTTGGGGTCCAATTTCTCCTGTTACCCTTGGGAAAACAAAATATTGGGGACTAAATGATCATGTTTGTGGAAAAAATATGATTTTTTATTTTCACGCCCGGGTGTTATAAACTTCTGTGAAGCCCTTGGGGGTTCAAAGTGGTCACCACACATCTAGATAAGTTCCTTAGGGGGTCTAGTTTCCAAAAGGGGGCCACTTGTGGGGGGGTTTCCACTGTTTAGGCACATCAGACGCTTGTCAAACGCGACATGGCGTCCGATCTCAATTCCAGCCAATTTTAGGTTGAAAAAGTCAAACGGGGCTCCTTCCCTTCTGAGCCCTGCCATGTGCCCAAACAGTGGTTCATCCCCACATATTGGGTATCAGCGTACTCAGGACAAATTTGACAAGAACCTTTGGGGTCCAATTTCTGCTGTTACCCTTGGGAAAACAAAATATTGGGGACTAAATGATCATGTTTGTGGAAAAAATATGATTTTTTATTTTCACTCCCGGGTGTTATAAACTTCTGTGAAGCCCTTGGGGGTTCAAAGTGGTCACCACACATCTAGATAAGTTCCTTAGGGGGTCTAGTTTCCAAAATGGGGTCACTTGTGGGGGGTTTCCACTGTTTAGGCACATCAGACGCTCGTCAAACGTGACATGGCGTCCGATCTCACTTCCAGCCAATTCTAGGTTGAAAAAGTCAAACGGGGCTCCTTCCCTTCTGAGCCCTGCCATGTGCCTAAACAGTGGTTCCCCCCCACATATTGGGTATCAGCGTACTCAGGACAAATTTGACAACAACCTTTGGGGTCCAATTTCTCCTGTTACCCTTGGAAAAACTAAATATTGGGGACTAAATGATCATGTTTGTGGAAAAAATATGATTTTTTATTTTCACGCCTGGGTGTTATAAACTTCTGTGAAGCCCTTGGGGGTTCAAAGTGGTCACCACACATCTAGATAAGTTCCTTAGGGGGTCTAGTTTCCAAAATGGGGTCACTTGTGGGGGGTTTCCACTGTTTAGGCACATCAGACACTCGTCAAACGCGACATGGCGTCCGATCTCAATTCCAGCCAATTTTAGACTGAAAAAGTCAAACGGGGCTCCTTCCCTTCTGAGCCCTGCCATGTGCCCAAACAGTGGTTCCTCCCCACATATTGGGTATCAGCGTACTCAGGACAAATTTGACAACAACCTTTGGGGTCCAATTTCTCCTGTTACCCTTGGGAAAACAAAATATTGGGGACTAAATGATCATGTTTGTGGAAAAAATATGATTTTTTATTTTCACTCCCGGGTGTTATAAACTTCTGTGAAGCCCTTGGGGGTTCAAAGTGGTCACCACACATCTAGATAAGTTCCTTAGGGGGTCTAGTTTCCAAAATGGGGTCACTTGTGGGGGGTTTCCACTGTTTAGGCACATCAGACCCTCGTCAAACGTGACATGGCGTCCGATCTCAATTCCAGCCAATTTTAGGTTGAAAAAGTCAAACGGGGCTCCTTCCCTTCTGAGCCCTGCCATGTGCCTAAACAGTGGTTCCCCCCCACATATTGGGTATCAGCGTACTCAGGACAAATTTGACAACAACTTTTGGGGTCCAATTTCTCCTGTTACCCTTGGGAAAACAAAATATTGGGGACTAAATGATCATGTTTGTGGAAAAAATATGATTTTTTATTTTCACGCCTGGGTGTTATAAACTTCTGTGAAGCCCTTGGGGGTTCAAAGTGGTCACCACACATCTAGATAAGTTCCTTAGGGGGTCTAGTTTCCAAAATGGGGTCACTTGTGGGGGGTTTCCACTGTTTAGGCACATCAGACACTCGTCAAACGCGACATGGCGTCCGATCTCAATTCCAGCCAATTTTAGGTTGAAAAAGTCAAACGGGGCTCCTTCCCTTCTGAGCCCTGCCTTGTGCCCAAACAGTGGTTCCCCCCCATATATTGGGTATCAGCGTACTCAGGATAAATTTGACAACAACTTTTGGGGTCCAATTTCTCCTGTTACCCTTGGGAAAATAAAAAAATTGTTGCTAAAATATTATTTTTGTGACTAAAAAGTTAAATGTTCATTTTTTCCTTCCACGTTGCTTCTGCTCCTGTGAAGCACCTGAAGGGTTAATAATCTTCTTGAATGTAGTTTTGAGTAGCTTCAGGGGTGCAGTTTTTAGAATGGTGTCACTTTTGGGTATTTTCTGCCATATAGACCCCTCAAAGTGACTTCAAATGTGAGGTGGTCCCTAAAAAAAATGGTTTTGTAAGTTTTGTTGTAAAAATTAGAAATCGCTTGTCAAATTTTAACCCTTATAACTTCCTAACAAAAAAAAATGTTGTTTCCCAAATTGTGCTGGTGTAAAGTAGACATGTGGGAAATGTTATTTAGTAACTATTTTGTGTCACATATTTCTCTGTTTTAAGGGCATACAAATTCAAAGTTTGAAAATTGCAAAATTTTCAAAATTTTTGCCATATTTCTGTTTTTTTCATAAATAAACGCAAGTTATAGCGAAAATTTTTTACCACTAAAGTGAAGTACAATATGTCACGAGAAAACAATCTCAGAATCGCCTAGATCCGTTGAAGCGTTCCAGAGTTATAACCTCATAAAGGGACAGTGGTCAGAATTGTAAAAATTGGCCCGGTCATGAACGTGCAAACCACCCTTGGGGGTGAAGGGGTTAATATCTGACGTGTGTCACTTTATGTGGTGATAAATTCTTCACAAAGGATAATAGAAAACAACTGGATCTTACAAATTATTTTCCAGCTTCGCACTATACCCTACATACGATTGTACACTACTGTCTGGGCACATGGCAGTGTTCAGAAGGGAAGGAGCGCCATTTAGCTATTTGAATGAAGATCTAGCTGGAATAGTTTGCAGACACAATGTATTGGGAGCACTGTTCATGGTCACCTGGCAGCTCAAAAGAAGTCCACCATGAACATGCTTGGCTCTATCTTCTCTGCTTTCCATATCCCAAGGATTGCCTTGCTCATCGCCCTTTAATACCATTACATGAATCTGGACTTACACTGGGACCCCTAGGCTTGGACCATGGTGTTACCTGCTATTCTGTGCTGTTAGATGGCAAGAAGAATAGTCAGATAGCTGGGTTAGAACCAGAAGGACAGAATACAGAATCAGAAGACACAAGAGTAGTCAGTAAACGGGCCACGGTCACAGCAGGAAACAAATACACAAGCCGCAAGCTGAGCACAGAGGACTCAACCAGAGGAGAACAGCGCTGTATCTGGCAGATTCCGGCCATGTGCTTTGCGCTTTAGTAAGGTGTGGTACTTTCCAATTGGCTGAAGTAGGGAGCAGATTACTCCAGCTGGACAGCAGGAACAGATCCCAGATGAGATTGGACACACCATATGCAGAAGCCCTAACTAGTGTTGAGCGATACCTTCCGATATCGGGAAATATAGGATCGGATTGGATCGTACCGATACCCCAAAAATATCGGGTATTGCCGATTCAGATACCGGAAACCCATGCAAGTCAATGGGGCACAAATATCGGAATGAAAATAAACCCTTTCTTTCCTTGCACATCCAGTTCGGGAGGGGGGAAGAGTGTGGGCGGAGGCTGTGCGTGTGTGTGTGTGTGCAGGCGGGGTCTGTGCGGGCCTGCCGGAGGTCTGTGCGGGCCTGCCGGGGGTCTGTGTGGGCCTGTAGGGGGTCTGTACGGGCCTGCCGGGGGTCTGTGCAGGCCTGCCGGGGGTCTGTACGGGCCGGCCGGGGGTCTGTGCGGGCCTGTAGGTTGTGTGTGTGGGCCTGTCGGTTGTGTGTGTGTGCAGGCATCGTCCGATGGGACTACAAGTCCCATCGGGTGATGCCTGCTACAATGATAGTGATTGACACATTAGCCAATGATGGGACAGTAGTAGTCCCATCATCCGGCTAATGTGTTGAATGTAAAAAAAAAAAAAAAAGCATACATACTACATATATACTACATTCATACAACATGCTACATACATACAACATACATACTACATACAATACATTCATACAATACATTCACATAGACATACAGTACATACAGTTGTGGCCAAAAGTATTGACACCCCTGCAATTCTGTCAGATAATACTCAGTTTCTTCCTGAAAATGATTGCAAACACAAATTCTTTGATATTATTATCTTCATTTAATTTGTCTTAAATGAAAAAACACAAAAAGAATTGTCCTAAAGCCAAATTGGATATAATTCCACACCAAACATAAAAAAGAGGGTGGACAAAAGTATTGGCACTGTTCGAAAAATCATGTGATGCTTCTCTAATTTGTGTAATTAACAGCACCTGTAACTTACCTGTGGCACCTAACAGGTGTTGGCAATAACTAAATCACACTTGCAGCCAGTTGACATGGATTAAAGTTGACTCAACCTCTGTCCTGTGTCCTTGTGTGTACATTGAGCATGGAGAAAAGAAAGAAGACCAAAGAACTGTCTGAGGACTTGAGAAACCAAATTGTGAGGAAGCATGAGCAATCTCAAGGCTACAAGTCCATCTCCAAAGACCTGAGTGTTCCTGTGTCTACCGTGCGCAGTGAACTGTATAACAGAGTACATACTCACCATCACTTGTCACTTTGATCCCCGAAGCCAGTGTCATCTATAAAAAATATTAAAATAACAAACAACCAATATACTCCCTGGTCCGCAGAAATCCACGAGTGTCCCACGACGATCTCCCGTGGAGAGCAGCAGCATCAGCTGATGCGACTGCCCTCTAGGGGCTCCAGGAATACAATGACGGGAGGTAGGCATTCCTCCGCCACTGTAAAAAAAATAGTCCCTAGTCTCACTTTTGGCATTGCTGTGTGAGAAAGTTCCCACGCAGCTTTTGCCATAAAGTGAGACTAGTGAACTATAGTAACCTCTCAGTGATGCACTGCAGGAGATCGTCGTGGGACACTAGTGGATTTCTGCGGATCACAGAGTATATTGGTTGTTTGTTATTTTAATATTTTTTACAGATGACACTGGCTTCGGGGATCAAAGTGACAAGTGATGGTGAGTATGTACTCTATGTTATATGTACTGTATGTCTATATGTATGTATTGTATGTTGTATGAATGAAGTATATATGTAGTAAGTATGTATTATGTAGTATGTATGTTGTATGAATGTAGTATGTATGGTTGTATGAATGTAGTATATATGTAGTATGTATGTTGTATGAATGTAGTATGTATGTATGTTGTATGAATGTTGTGTGTATATATGTAGTATGTATGAATGTAGTATATATGTAGTATGTTGTATGAATGTAGTATGTATGTTGTATGAATGTTGTGTATATATGTAGTATGTATGTATGTTGTATGAATGTAGTATATATGTAGTAAGTATGTATGTTGTATGAATGTAGTATATATAGTATGTATGAATGTAGTATGTATGCATGTTGTATGTATGTAGTATGTATAGTTTTTTTTTTTTTTTACATTCAACACATTAGCCGGATGATGGGACTACTACTGTCTCATCATTGGCTAATGTGTCAATCACTGTCATTGTAGCAGGCATAGCCCGATGGGACTTGCAGTCCCATCGGATGATGCCTGCACACACACACAACCCCCGGCAGGCCCGCACAGACCCCCGGCAGGCCCGCACAAACCGCGCATCATGATGACATCATTTCAGCAGTCAATCACAGCCATGCCATTAGTTAACATGGCTAACACAACTGGCTCATGTATTATGGGAACTTCCGATTCCGGTATTCGATAGTGTAAAAATATCGGAACTCCGATAAAGCGAATATCAGCCGATACCCGATATTTGCAGTATCGGAATGCTCAACACTAGACCTAACATAACTAAATGACAGAAAACCAGAACAATCGAAATCCCCATAAAGTGATTCTATTTTATAAATTAATTCACTGAGGGTTATAATCCTTAGGAGGAGTGAATATTTTGACTCCACAGCCACTTTCTGCAAATTAACACGCAGTGGATGTTGGAGAGTGAAAATTACACATTTTCCATTTTATTACCCACCACATAGTGCCCAGATTGTGCTCCAGGAGACACACACCGCAAATTAAGTGGATTCTTCTCACTATAATATTACTAAATACAGGGATCCTAAATAGAGGTGAGCGACTTTTGGTTTTTTAGGGTCGCGTTTCGTTTCGTGAAACCCGACTTTTCCAAAAGTCGGGTCGAGCAAGATCGTCCGATGATAGGGAAAAGTCGGGGTCGTCCCGAAACTCGAAACCCAATGTAAGTCAATGGGGAATAAAAGTCGGCAGTGAGAGGAGTACAGGAAACACACCAACAGTGCCCATTTGAATGCCAAAAGCATCAATTCTTCTTACTTAAGCTTGTCAACCTTAATTAACTTCATAATACAAGTTATGCACTGAAAAATGGGGGTTATTTGGCTACAAACTGTGGGGGGGGAGGGCTGGCTCCAGGTTTTAATGTGCCCTGGGCAAAAGAGCGCCCCTTTAACACATACCACAACTCATCATGCTCCGATACGGCAGAGAAATAGCGGTATATAGTACAATGAAAAATACTTCACTTTTTACATCTCATGACGAGGCCCATCTATTTCTCCATACAGAATCATTGGTCCCATATAATGTTTGAAACAGTATATGATGAGCTCCACATAATGCTACAGTATATGTTGGTCCCCATGGATGAAGCTCCACTGTCTTATGGGCCCAAATAATGCTCCAAACATAATGGGCCCCATTTCTAATGCTCTAGTGTATAATGGGCCCTGTAAATGCTGCTCCAGTGTCTGATGTCCACCTTTGGAATGTTCCAGTGTATGGTGGGCCCCATCTATCATTCTCCAGAGTATAGTGCTCCCCAAAAATTGCTGTCCCAACATTGAAAACAATCAAATAAGTCTCCTCGCTAGGGAATCCCTGTACTTGTCTGGACTCCTCGTCATCCCCATCTTCCATCTCACTGCACAGTATTTCAACTTTGCAAGTGCTGTGATCCTGAGCAAGCAGGGGGGGCCCACTCGTTGGCGACGGCACTGGCACAGAGCCCCTGATAGTACGGTGGTGTGTCTGATGGCGGGTGGGCCGAACCTGCACTTTCATCTTCAGCTTCCTCTTTGTCACCGTGTAAGATGGAACTGTATATGGGAAGGGTAACCTGAGTTTCATCAGGGTCAGATTCAGGCCGTGTAGCGTGCGAGGGGAATGTAGTGGTCTGGGTCAATGTACCAGCAGATTCATCGAGCAGTGGCTGGGCATCAGTGCACTTGTGTCGCCCCCAGGAGTACGGTCGCCACAGTGGCATTACCTTCTTCCTAGGGAGTGTGATGTCATGCTTGGGAGCAACGAACGATCTCTCTAGCAGGTTAACTGATTGGGCGGCGTTATTCCCACGAGTCATGACCCTCCAAACAGCGTTCATGAAGGCAAAGTGTTTGTTTTACGTGGGCAGTATGGTTGCAAAGCTGAACCTTAAAGGAATGTCCAGAAGGGCACCACCAGGAGTGGAGCCTACAGTTAAATTCGACTCCACCTGGGAAACCTCAACCATGCCAGCTACAGAACAGATGCACACATTGCAAGCTTAATTCCGTTAACGAACGAGACTCCGTCATGCCCCGCGGTCCAAGTCCGGCTTACTAGAGGGACACGTGAGGCTCTGGCACATGAGATTGGCCAATAACTGGTGTGTCATGCCCTTACATGTCCGTGGCTGCATGTGCGCTACACTGAAAAGGCCAGCGTTTGTCGCTTACAGGTGCAGATAACCCGCTGAACAACGTTAGTGATGGGGATCTGTGATTACAATTATTACCCGCGAACAATGATTTCCCAGTAAGTGCAGGTCAACTGCAGTTCCGGAATTAGGCCTAACCGTCATTCCTGAAAAAATGAAAAACTTACGTGTGCAAACCACAGGTGCTGTAGCTTGCTTAACAGCTCGCCAGCCGTTCTCACGCCCAGTATGGATTGCATGTGATTGCACAAAGGTTAGAAAGGGTACCATATCCCCGGATAACATGTATGGATAGCGTACACATTCAAAATATATGTCTATACATCAGGAGGCAGGCTCAGACGGTGTTAGGCCCAGTATGGATTGCACGTGATTGCACAAAGGTGAGAAAGGGTACCGTATCCCCAGATAACATGTATGGATAGCGTACACATTCAAAATATATGTATATACATCAGGAGGCAGGCTCAGACGGTGTTAGGCCCAGTATGGATTGCACGTGATTGCACAAAGGTGAGAAAGGGTACCGTATCCCCAGATAACATGTATGGATAGCGTACACATTCAAAATATATGTCTATACATCAGGAGGCAGGCTCAGACGGTGTTAGGCCCAGTATGGATTGCACGTGATTGCACAAAGGTGAGAAAGGGTACCGTATCCCCAGATAACATGTATGGATAGCATACACATTCAAAATATATGTCTATACATCAGGAGGCAGGCTCAGACGGTGTCAGGCCCAGTATGGATTGCACGTGATTGCACAAAGGTGAGAAAGGGTTCCGTATCCTCAGATAACATGTATGGATAGCGTACACATTCAAAATATATGTCTATACATCAGGAGGCAGGCTCAGACGGTGTTAGGCCCAGTATGGATTGCACGTGATTGCACAAAGGTGAGAAAGGGTACCGTATCCCAAGATAACATATATGGATAGCGTACACATTCAAAATATATGTCTATACATCAGGAGGCAGGCTCAGACGGTGTTAGGCCCAGTATGGATTGCACGTGATTGCACAAAGGTTAGAAAGGGTACCGTATCCTCAGATAACATGTATGGATAGCGTACACATTCAAAATATATGTCTATACATCATGAGGCAGGCTCAGACGGTGTTAGGCCCAGTATGGATTGCACAAAGGTGAGAAAGGGTACCGTATCCCCAGATAACATGTATGGATAGCATACACATTCAAAATATATGTCTATACATTAGGAGGCAGGCTCAGACGGTGTTAGGCCCAGTATGGATTGCACTTGATTGCACAAAGGTGAGAAAGGGTACCGTATACCCAGATAACATGTATGGATAGCGTACACATTCAAAATATATGTCTATACATCATGAGGCAGGCTCAGACGGTGTTAGGCCCAGTATGGATTGCACGTGATTGCACAAAGGTGAGAAAGGGTACCGTATCCCCAGATAACATGTATGGATAGCGTACACATTCAAAATATATGTCTATACATCAGGAGGCAGGCTCAAACGGTGTCAGGCCCAGTATGGATTTGACGGCCCAGACTACACAGCGGAGGAGCAGGGAGAGGTAAAGATTGCAAATGCTGGGGCCCCGCCCAAGCAAGGGGGGCCCACTCGTGGGCGTCGGTACTGGCACTGGGCCCCTCATAGTACGGCGGTGTGTCTGACGGCGGGTGTGCACCACCACCGTCAGAGACACTTGATTGCACTATGAGGGACCCTGTGCCAGTGCCCGCGCCCAAGATTCGGCCTACCCACCTGTCCAGGGCAACGGCACTCGCACGGTGTCGTGCGCTAGGTGGTGACCCCGGCCATGGGGGGGGAGGCAGCACAGTTAGGGAGTTTTAGAAAGTGGCATATGTTGATGTTGGACATTCAGCTGATGCAAAAGGTGAAATAGGTCAAGACCCAGGAATAGGTGGACCAAAGCAAGCCATTTTTCTGTCACCCTATGTGTCATCAGGGGAAGGTGGGACAAAATCCTTGGAAACCCATGCGTGGTTCATTTTAATGAAGGTTAGATCATCCACATTTTGGGTTGACAGACGGGTCCTTTTTTCTGTCAGGATTGATCCAGCTGCACTGAAGACTCTTTCCGATAGCACACTTGCAGCTGGGCAAGCGAGCTCCTGTAAGGCATATTGTGCCAATTCAGGCCAGGTGTCCAGTTTAGCAGCCCAATAGTCAAAGGGGAATGACCTGTGTGGGAGAACATCGATATGGGAGGAAAAGTAGTTTGTAACCATAGTTGACAACTGCTGTCTCCTGTCACTTTCCATCGATGCAGTATTACCAGTTGTGTGAGCGGTACTTGAAAAATCAGTCCACAACATTGTCATGAAACCCCTGTCTCCAACGCCACTTCTGCTGTGTGCACCACGAACACCTCTGCCAAGCTGACCCCGGCCCGTACGGCTCGTGTGAGAACCATCACCGCTGCTGTGTGCTGGGAATGCCTCAAGCAACCGATTTACCAGAGTTGCTTGTTTATTAGCCAATATTAGGTCAAGGTTCTCCTGTGGCATGATGTTTTGTAATTTGCCTTTATAGCGTGGATCCAGGATGCTGGCCAACCAGTAGTCGTCATCGTTCATCATTTTGGCAATGCGGGGGTCCCTTTTTAGGATCTGCAAGGCATAATCTGACATGTGGGCCAATGTTCCCGGTGTCAATGATGCACTGCGAGTGCTGGTTGGAGGAGCACTTTCTGGCAAATCCACATCCCTCCAGTCATGCACAAACCCTGTACCAGACCTTGCCACGCCAACATTTTCACTTGCCCCACGAGATGCATCCTCCTCCCCTAAGTAATCATCCCCATCATCCTCCTCCTCTTCTTCCTCCACCTCGTCCAGGAGAGGTCCCTGAGCAGACAATGGCTGAATGTCATCAAGGATTCCCTCCTCCTCTTCCTCATCAACATTGGCTGCAGAAGCCTGCTCCTTAAGGTGCGTCAAAGTTTGCATGAGCAGACGCATAAGTGGGATGCTCATGCTTAGGATGGCGTCGTCTGCGCTTACCAGCCGTGTGCATTCCTCAAAACACTGAAGGACTTTACAGAGGTCTTTCAGCTTCGACCACTGCACACCTGTCAACTCCATGTCTGCTCTCAAAGTGCCTGGCCGTGTATCCTCCCACAAATGCATTATGGCCTGCCTCTGCTCGCACAGCCGCTCCACCATGTGCAGGGTGGAGTTCCACCTTGTTGCAATGTCGATAATGAGGCGGTGGTTGGGAAGGTGGAGCAATCGCTGCAGCTTCTGCATACGAACGGAGTGTACAGGCGACCGGCGGATGTGCGCGCACAGTCTTCGCACCTTCTGGAGCAGGGCTGTTAACTCCGGATAATTTTTGAGGAAGCACTGCACCACCAGGTTCAAGGTGTGAGCCAAGCAAGGTATGTGGCTGAGTTTTGAAAGGGCTATGGCTGCCACAAAATTACGGCCGTTATCACTAACTACCTTGCCTGCCTCAAGATGTACACTGCCCAGCCATGACTCAGTTTGTCGCTGAAAGTACTCGGCCAGCACCTCGGCGGTGTGTCTGTCGCCCAAACACATCATCTGCAACACAGCCTGCTGACGCTTTCCACTAGCTGCTCGATAGGGGGACACCTCGTGTGCAACAGTGGCAGATGGAGTGCTCGTACGACTGCGCTCTGGACGAGTTTTCGCTTCTGGAGGAGGAGGGTCGAACGCCTACAGCCAACTGTTTCCTATACCGTGGGCTAGGCAGCACTGTCCCACCACCGCTGTCCCCTGTGGACCCTGCATCCACCACATTAACCCAGTGCGCAGTGATGGACACGTAACGGCCCTGGCCATGCCGACTGGACCATGCATCAGTTGTGAGGTGCACCTTTCCGCTCACTGACTGCTTGAGTGCATGGACAATGCGGTCTTTCACATGATGGTGGAGGGCTGGGATGGCTTTGCGAGAGAAGAAGTGGCGACTGGGTAGGTCATAGCGTGGTACTGCATAGGCCATGAGTTCGCGGAAAGCTGCGCTTTCCACCAACCGAAAGGGCATCATCTCAAACGAGATTAGTTTGGCAATGTGGGCGTTCAAACCCAGTGTACGTGGATGAGAGACTGAGTACTTTCTTGACCTATTCATAGTGTCTGGGAGGGTGAGCTGGACTTGAGAGCTGCATATTGTGGAAGTAGCGGTGGACAGGGCGGACTGAGAGAGGGTTGATGATGGTGATGGAGTTGGTGTTCTTTCTGATGGCCTAGAATCAGTCTTTCGTTGATATAACAGTGGGATTCCCTGACTGCTGTGGCCTTGCAACGACACCTCAACATTTGCTGCTGTGCTAACCGGTGGGCTTACAGTGGGGGAAACAATGTAGCGTTGCTGACTACCTTCGTTGTGATCAGTTGCACATGTGGCACTTGAGGTTTGGTGTTGTGTCCACGCTTGCAAGTGCATGCTGGTTAAATGTCTAAGCATGCAACTGGTATTCAAATTTTTCAGATTTTTCCCTCGGCTAAAGGTCTTTGCGCACTTCTTACAGATAACCTTGGCCTGATCATGAGGATTTTGTTCAAAAAAGTGCCACACTGCACTCTTCCTACTTTGGCAGACATTTTGCGGCCTAGCACGCTGTGATCTTTTGACCCTCTGGACAAGCTGTCCAGCAACTCTTGATTTTTGGAACCTGTCTTTGGAGTGCTCCGGGCCTGCCAGATAACAGCTGTTGCGATGTCGATGTCTGCTGTGGATGCTCCTCATCTGAGCTATTGGAAGCAGCACCCTCTTCCCCCAATGGATGCCAATCTGGGTCAACAACTGGGTCATCTTTCACCTCCTTTTCAATGTCATGTGCACCTTCCTCTGTGTCACCGTGTATGGTGGTATAGTGTGCGGGAAGGGGCACCTGAGTCTCATCAGGGTCAGAATCTGGCTCTGTACACTGCGAGGACAATGTAGTGCTCTGAGTGAATGTACCAGCAGAATCATCCATCAGCGGCTGTGCATCAGTGCACTCCATGTCAGATTCATCTTGGCCTGGGTAATTCACCATTTGACTTGATAATCCAGGCATGGTATGTGAAAACAGCTCCATGGAGTAATCAGTAGTATGGCCTGCGTCATCCTTCAATCTTGGTTGGGGTGAAGGACACAAGGAAAGGTGTGTTTCATGAACATGAGCCTCCAATGACGACTCAGTGCTTTTACTTTTTACAACTGAAGAAGAGGAGGCGATAGAGCTGGAGGCTGAGTCAGCAATGTAAGACAAAACTTTTTCCTGATGCTCTGGCTTTAAAAGCGGTTTGCCAACTCCTAGAAAACTAAGCCTTCGAAGCCTTATGGAGCCAGACAATGACGCAGGCTCAACACCTGCATTTGGTCCTATTTTGCTCTTGCCACTACCATCAGATCCACCACCAACACCATCATTACCAGCTGCCAACCCCCGCCCAATTCCACGGCCTCTTCCACCAGCCTTCCTCATTTTTGGTAAAAATGTAGACAAAATCCAACAAACTATATAGTAATGTAAAACAAGGTACAAGGTGTCTATAGGACGGGAGATTTTGAATTTCTGCTCACACTAGTGGACACTGGACACTTTTGGATTGTGTGAGGCCCACTGAATATCTGAGCGCTATGTGACAGGCTCGATGGCACAGCTGTGACCAAAGTGACTAGAGGATAAGTGAGATTTTGAATTTCTGCAGACACTTGTGGACACTGGACACTTTTGGATTGTGTGAGGCCCACTGAATATCTGAGCGCTATGTGACAGGCTCGATGGCACAGCTGTGACCAAAGTGACTAGAAAATAAGTGAGATTTTGAATTTCTGCAGACACTTGTGGACACTGGACACTTTTGGATTGTGTGAGGCCCACTGAATATCTGAGCGCTATGTGACAGGCTCGATGGCACAGCTGTGACCAAAGTGACTAGAGGATAAGTGAGATTTTGAATTTCTGCAGACACTTGTGGACACTGGACACTTTTGGATTGTGTGAGGCCCACTGAATATCTGAGCGCTATGTGACAGGCTCGATGGCACAGCTGTGACCAAAGTGACTAGAGGATAAGTGAGATTTTGAATTTCTGCAGACACTTGTGGACACTGGACACTTTTGGATTGTGTGAGGCCCACTGAATATCTGAGCGCTATGTCACAGGCTCGATGGCACAGCTGTGACCAAAGTGACTAGAGGATAAGTGAGATTTTGAATTTCTGCAGACACTTGTGGACACTGGACACTTTTGGATTGTGTGAGGCCCACTGAATATCTGAGCCCTATGTGACAGGCTCGATGGCACAGCTGTGACCAAAGTGACTAGAGGATAAGTGAGATTTTGAATTTCTGCAGACACTTGTGGACACTGGACACTTTTGGATTGTGTGAGGCCCACTGAATATCTGAGCGCTATGTGACAGGCTCGATGGCACAGCTGTGACCAAAGTGACTAGAGGATAAGTGAGATTTTGAATTTCTGCAGACACTTGTTGACACTGGACACTTTTGGATTGTGTGAGGCCCACTGAATATCTGAGTGCTATGTCACAGGCTCGATGGCACAGCTGTGACCAAAGTGACTAGAGGATAAGTGAGATTTTGAATTTCTGCAGACACTTGTGGACACTGGACACTTTTGGATTGTGTGAGGCCCACTGAATATCTGAGCGCTATGTCACAGGCTCGATGGCACAGCTGTGACCAAAGTGACTAGAGGATAAGTGAGATTTTGAATTTCTGCAGACACTTGTGGACACTGGACACTTTTGGATTGTGTGAGGCCCACTGAATATCTGAGCGCTATGTGACAGGCTCGATGGCACAGCTGTGACCAAAGTGACTAGAGGATAAGTGAGATTTTGAATTTCTGCAGACACTTGTGGACACTGGACACTTTTGGATTGTGTGAGGCCCACTGAATATCTGAGCGCTATGTCACAGGCTCGATGGCACAGCTGTGACCAAAGTGACTAGAGGATAAGTGAGATTTTGAATTTCTGCAGACACTTGTGGACACTGGACACTTTTGGATTGTGTGAGGCCCACTGAATATCTGAGCGCTATGTGACAGGCTCGATGGCACAGCTGTGACCAAAGTGACTAGAGGATAAGTGAGATTTTGAATTTCTGCAGACACTTGTGGACACTGGACACTTTTGGATTGTGTGAGGCCCACTGAATATCTGAGCGCTATGTCACAGGCTCGATGGCACAGCTGTGACCAAAGTGACTAGAGGATAAGTGAGATTTTGAATTTCTGCAGACACTGGACACTTTTGGATTGTGTGAGGCCCACTGAATATCTGAGTGCTATGTCACAGGCAGAAATTGGCTAGTGTATCACAAACTACAAGGTGTATGTAGAATTGGGCAGAGTAGGAATCTCCCTAGAGTACAGGTCTGTAAGAACGGAACATGTCCTCGACTTATTCTCACAGAGTGACACAGATAGCTTCACTGTGGCTGTGATAACAGCCGTTACACGGTACTGTGTGAGGAGCGTACACCGCTGTATGGTGTGAAAAAATGCACGCTCAGTACCTCAGCAGGACAAAAAAAAACAAATTGGGATTGCTTTTAAAAAAGCAGTTTGCAGCTCAGTACCTCAGCAGGACAAAAAAAAAAATTGGGATTGCTTTTAAAAAAGCAGTTTGCAGAGCAGTGGGTAAACAGCAACGCCAGCTGTCAGGAAGCCTTAGAAGGCAGCCCAACAACCAACACCACTGATACACCACAATATAGCCTCCCCTTGCACTGCACACACAGTGACTGGTGTGTTGTACAGGCACAATCGCTAGCAGCAGAAGCAGTTTTTTTTTCTTCCCTGCCTAACACTCTCCCTACAGAATCAGCAGCAACCTCTCCCTATACTGAGATCGGCAGAAGTAAGATGGCGGTCGGCGTGCACGCCCTTTTATACCCCCTGTGACGCCCACCAAAGCAAGCCAATCACTTGCATGCCCTTCTGAAAGATGGTGGTGACCCGTGCCTAGGTCATCACGTTGCCCACAGTGTCCGTGGATCCTGATTGGCTGAAAAAGAGCGCAAAACAAACTTTTGAAACGCGACTTTGGCACGCAAGTCGCCGACCTCGTGGCCGACCTCATCCTAGGGTCGGGTTTCGTTTCATGAAACCCGACTTTGCCCAAAGTCGGCGACTTTTGAAATTTTTCGACCCGTTTCGCTCAACTCTAATCCTAAATGTTGTTTGCGCACATTGCAAGACTCCGAAGTGAAAGCGGATATAACTGGATTGGTTTATGGAAACCTTGTTGCTTTTCAACAGCCTTTGAGCCACTAATAGTGTTTACAGATGATGGACCTGAGTGGGGACTTGTTTTTTGTGAGATGAGAATTGGTATTATTTTCACCTACATAACATTGATTGGTTTCTTTTTATTTGATATTTGGGAGGCAGAATGAACAAACAGTTGAACACCACACACTGCTGGTTCATCCAACAAGGTTTTCTATTAGACTGTGAACTGTCATTGTCTTGGTAAATAATTAAAGTTTTTTACATAGGTTGCCATTTTTATGTACAGTTTAAGTAGAAATGTTCAAAAATATAAAACTTAATATTTTATTAATTTTTTTTTTTTTTTTTATCTTCGCAGATGACTGTAGCAGGAGATCAGAGGGACAGCTGACATCTTCAATTTTTAAATCTGATGATCTTGAGATCCTACAAGATACAACTGAAGTGATTGCTATTACTCCAGATATATCATCATCCATTCACAGCAAAGATCTGTCATCTGATCCTATGAAACAGGTCCCATCTTCTGTTCATTACTGACTATTAAGGAAAATCAAAGTCACAAAAGAGGCATTAAAAAACAAACTGCTCCTAAAGGAAAGAAGACATTTTCATGTTCAGAATGTGGGAAATGTTTTAACAAGAAATCAGATTATGTTAAGCACCAGAGAACTCACACAGTGGAGAAGCCTTTTTCCTGTTCAGAATGTGGGAAATCTTTTGCACAGAAATCACAATTGGTTACCCACAAGAGAACTCACACAGGGGAGAAGGCTTTTTCATGTTCAGAATGTGGGAAATGTTTTAACAATAAATCACATTGTGTTAAGCACCAGAGAACTCACACAGGGGAGAAACTATATTCATGTTCAGAATGTGGGAAATGTTTTGTACATAAATCACATTTTGTTATCCACCAAATAACTCACACAGGAGAGAAGCCTTTTTCATGTTCAGAATGTGGGAAATGCTTTAACAATAAATCAAATTTTGTTAAGCACCAGAGAACTCACACAGGGGAGAAGCCATTTTCATGTTCAGAATGTGGGAAACATTTTAACCAGAAAGCGCTTCTTCATCGCCATCAGAGCAGTCACACAGATGAGAAGCCTTTTTTATTTTCTTAATGTGGGAAATATTTTACTTGGAAATCAACTGTTAATAAACATCAGAGACATAACAAAGGGGAGAAGACTTTTTATGTTCATAATGTTGGAATAGTTTTAACCAAAATTAAATCTTCTTAAATGGGTTGTCTCTTGTCATTCCTCATGTTTGCTGACAAAAGGATAAATATAAACCTTATTAATTCCAAATGTAAAACTATACCCATAATTCACCCCCTGAAGGTTAGTCAGTAGGTGACTAATAGAAAAAACATGTACCCCACATCTCAGTATATAGGGTGAGGTGATGTATACACACTCACTCTCCAAGCCTTTCATTTCTACGGGTTTCATCGTCCTCACCAAAGGCGTCATCAGGAGACTAATTAATATTGATCTATATTCAAGCGAGACTAGACAAAAAAAACTAAAATCATGTATCATGTTATCCGAAACAAAACTAGCCACATATATGCAGATCCCAGACTTCAAACTATATACTTCATACAGTTTTTACATCACGAGGGACACGGATCTATAATTCTATAGGAAACAATCTAGGGGTGACAGTGAGTGGTGTCAGGAAACAAAACAATGCATGTGAAAAGAGCCAAATGTGACACCACCAAGTGGCCAGTGAAAGTGCAACGGATAAGAAAAGAGAATAAAAAGTGATATGGTAAAGTTATAACGATAAAAGCAGCTTAAGAAACAGTGATGGATAATAAAATATATGGAAAAGTGTTTGTTGTGAAGTGTATACACTCATAGAAATGTTTTCTTTGAAATATAAATAAATCAGTATTAGGATGTGTAAAAAAAGAGAAATATGTTATTTTGAGAAAATGTAATGAACAATAAGTTAAGTGAATAATCGTGAATGAAATTGTTATTAAAAAATATAATTAAATCCCAGAACCTGACACTTCCCAGGATATATGGGCTTATATTGGAATCCCAATTAACCAACTGGAAAGTTAAAAATAAAGGATACAAAAAAACAAGCCCAAAACACCTCATAACCCACAATGTAAGGTCAGAAAAATACAGAAAAAATATAAGTTTATATTCACACTGCAATATCAGTCACATGTGATCTGTGTCTCCCAGAAGAAAAGTCATCATAGTGTCATTCCCAGTAATAACCGTATAGAGGAGTAAATGAATGTGGAGAGACCGTTCATTGTTAGAATAGTGGGTAGACACAGATGGTATCCAATGTTCCTGACTGTCCGGATGTAATGCTAAGTAGATATGATTTTACGGAACATTCTAGTATCTCCCATTGCTACTCTACTGATGAGAAAATCTACCTGTCAGCTGAAAACCCCCCTTACTCACTTACAGCTCTGTGTCTGCATTAGTAATAGGACACCAGACATTTCCTGTTGCAAGCAGCTGTCTCTCTCTCTCTTCCCCCCTCCCTGCACAGCCAGGAAAGGAAGTCTTTGTTTAAACCATACGGGGCAAGCTTATGAATGAGAGATATTAAAATAAGCCTAGCGCAGGCTCCGGTCGCAACAGAAAAATGAAACAGACATTTCTGTGATCTGCGCGGACCCGGCTTCGCTACGGTGGCTCTTGCGAAGTTCTAGCACTCTCATAAACGGAGATATGGATTACTCCCAAATGTGTCCTAACTACTGCATGTTTGGTTTTGTTTTATTGTATTCGATAAATGGGGAAAAACGATGCCATCTGCGTGTTTATGTGAGCTTGCCTCATCGAGATATAGTTAGTATAAATTTTACAGTTAGATTGTAACTTAGAGAAAGGGGGGCCAAACGTCTCCAGCAACCCCTTCTGTGATGTCACACAGCAGACGCCATAAGGCATGCCAGTAAACAAACCAGTCAGTTAAGCTGGAGTTTTCATGCTGAAAGGACCCACCAGATGTTGGGAGATGTCTGGCTGGCTGCCTGCCCATCTCCCAGCCACATGATTTGCCTAAAGATAATTGAGCAACTGTAAGTTTTAATTTCTGCTTTTCATCCCTGTTATTTTATATTTGCAATGTACATATCTAATGTTTCAACTTTGTAACAACTTTTTATCTATGTAATCACTGCCCGCCTTTGGGGAATAAATCATAAAATTATCAGTCTGTCTTCATGCTCTAAGAAACGAACACGTGCCTTTAGATAATTATGCTACCGAATTGGGTTGGCTTCGAACCCCTCTATTAAGTCTATAACTTAAGCAGAGAAACCAGGGGCTGGTGGTGGCGTGGTGTGTTTGGTTGGTTGGGCTAGCTGGCAGTACGCAAGGGTCTTATATGCTGATTGGGTGACTGAGGCCAGAGCACTGATAATCCCCTTACTGCAGCAGTCTAATCGCCTGTGCACAACAAGCAGCCAGTCCGGCGACTAATTATCCTAGGTGTAGTTCCCTGACTGACCTGAGAATAAGGGGGGCGCCGGAGAGCTGCAAGTTCCAAAGTGGAACTGAGAAAGTGGGATATACATAAATCCCCGCAGTTCTTGGAAGGTTGTTAGCAGTGTTGGGGCATCCAAAATAACCCCCCTGCGATAAATTGTTAGGGCAAGACTAGCTTGCTGTATTTTTGTCACATGGTGCCAGTGGTGGGTTAACTAAGATAAGCCCCCACTGTGCCTGTGATAGCCATGTGTCGACAGTGCGTCGCATTCCCCCGTCCGTGACATATCGGTGTCAGCAGTGGGATCGTGACATATTGGTGGCAGCGGTGATATCGTGACACCGGATGTCTAGAGGATCTTCACCATAGGAGAGTAAAGTGCAGATAGGCTATCTTGTGACTGTTGTTTTATGAGGAAACCTTTTAAATAAAAGGGAAATGAAAAACAAATAAGACACATGGAAATCAGATAAAACTGTTTTATTTAAAAAAGAGTGTAGAGAACAAATTCTACCAAACCCCCTATAGGAAAGGGGAGATGCTGAGAACTTCATTTACACCATTGGGATATAAGGTAATTGCCAGATCCATTTAGTTTCTAATTGTGACCAGTAGTGATGGGCGAACCCCCCCCCCCCCCCCCCGATAATCGGGATCGCTGGGTTCGCCCGAGATTTTTTGTAAAGTTCAAGCTCGGGGCCGGAGATGACGCGAACTTGCGTCCAAACCCAGAGCTTGGACTTTACAGATATGGGGTGGGGGGGCTGTAAAAGCATAAAATTAATAATAAACATTATAATTATACTTACTAGTCCAGTGACGCGTCCTCCCGCCTTGTCTCCCGGCTGCATCTACTTCCGGGGCCGCTCATTAACTTCCGGCTTATTCACTCCACTGCTCGGAAATTTTCAGCCAGTGTCAGTGGCGTTCGTGTGGTGACGTCAGGGTTCACCCCAGTTAATGCGCGGCCCCAGAAGCAGATGCGGCCAGGAGACAGCAGGATTGGAGGATGCGACCCAGGACAGGTAAGTATAATATTTATTATTAATTTTATGCTATTACAGGCTTTGGACCCCAACTGTAACACAGGTATCCCATGGAAACCCATGTTCAGAACTTTGTGACCGAGCACTATGTGTTCGGTACGGGTCCAGAACTTTACAGTTTGGGTTCGCCCATCCCTAGTGACCAGATCTTTTTCCATTCGCCACCCCTTTTGGTAACCAGGACCCTATTGATGCCAGAGACACGTAGTAAGCTGGAATCACAGTTATGTTTTGTCTTGAAATGTCTCGGCAAGGGTTTTATTTGAGTCATGTCTTCAATCTTTTTAGAATTGTTGATGCTCAAGACATGTTCACTTAGGCTGGGTCACACTGCGTTATGGCAATCCGTTTAACGTATTGCGTTACACCGAGGCATAACACAGTGTAACGCAATCTGTTAACGCTGCCATTAACCCCCATTATTGGGCGCATCGCCAACTCATGCCATAATCAGCATGCGCTAGCGATGTGCCATTATTCTGTGATGGACCCTCGGACACGTGCTGCAGCATCTGAGCTTCCGTCACCGTTAGCGCATATGAAGCATCTGCACTAGCGGTATAGCATAACGCGATCGCGTTATGCTATAGTGTTAACGCAGCCCATCAACGCTATGCGTTGAACGGACTGCTTTAGCGCAGTAAGAAGCTGACCTTATTCGGTCTCTAGGTTTTCTAAGGTGTCACAGGCACTGCCTAGGGAGCGCTATCAGGGGGCACATGAATGAGCGCGGGGAGTGCAGGCAGAAGGCATGCAGCACACAAGGACCTGAGGCTAGGGCAGCAAGCACAGGACCCAGCACTAAGCGATCACGTGACCAGGGGGAAGAGACACCACACGTGAGTGCAGGGAAAGAAACTGAGCATGCAGAGCACAGGACAAAGACAGTAAACCTGGTCAAAGAGAGCCGAGGGTCAAAAGCCAGATGAGCGCGCAGTACCTAGCGACAAGACAAAGAGTAAACGGAGACAAGCCAAGGGGATCAGATAAACAGGAGAGACAGAGAAGTACAAAGCAGAATACAGAGGCAAAAGTCAGGGGACAAAGGCATACCTTTACGATGAGTCACCTGGGTCAGCGACCACAAACAAGGTATACAGAAGTATCACCGACACTAAATCCAGGAACTGCCAAGATTAAATAGCCGCCCCAAAACCAAAGAGAGGCAGACTAAAATTAACCCTGACCTGACCAGGATGGAGGCGGAACCATCCTGTCCAGAGTCATGACACGTGAGTCCTATATATTAGCTTGCAAGGACAAGTGGCAAAGTAAATGACAAACTCTGTGTCACATGTTCTGTGATGGATAATGTTGTACTTGACACTTCCATTTCTCAAGCTAAATGTCAATCTCACCTCCATATTTGGGCAAGCTATACATTAACGACAAGGAGAAAAAATCACCATTTATTACCCTTCGTGCCAAAGTAGTTAGGTGTCTTGGCTAAGTTACTTGTGACACATAAGAACCAGCTGTGTGCTGAATGTATTACAAAGATCCTAAAGAAGGAGCAGACCTCATTCATGGCTGACATGAGGTCTATAATTAGGGAAGACGCGCTAAGCACAGTTTCCAGTCCAGTTCCCCCTCAGACAGTACAGGTCATGTCCCATCATAAGAGAGAAAGGTGGGAAATGGAAGTATCATCAGAGAAAGATGAAGGTTCTTATGATCGGTACCAATATCTGGAGGGTGGAGAGGAAATGCCTCAGGTTCTCCCAGAGGAAAGGAATAAAGATTATTTTTCATCCGACGATACAGAACGAGTACAATGAAAACTGAGGAAGCACAAATGGCTCACTCAATACAGGATGAAATGTTTAGGGGCTGTGAACCCAGAGAAACAGAGTCTTTCCAGCTAACAAACACATAAGAGCCATGATAATGGAAGAGTGGGAAGATGAAAAAATAGCTAAAAAGAGACCCTCCTACTACTTACAACAATTTTAATACTTTAAAAAGGGGGGCTTATCATATCAGAGGTACAGTGAGGAGAAGTTATCTAGCCATATTACGGCCTATCACTCAGCCCGCCTTGCCGCCGAGGTTGGCACCCTAAGATTGCGATATGGCGGCCCCACTCACTGCCGGTTTACACTCAATGACCTAAATACACCCTACATATATAGTGGTACGGAAAGTATTCAGACCCCTTTACATTTTTCACTCTTTGTTTCATTGCAGCCATTTGGCAATTTCAAAAAATTTCATAATTTTCTCATTAATGTACACTCTGCACCTCATCTTGACTGAAATGTAGAAATTTTTATTAATGTATTAAAAAAGAAAAACTGAACTATCACATGGTCATAAGTATTCAGACCCTTTGCTCAGACACTCATATGTAAGTTTCATGCTGTCCATTTCCCTGTGATCCTCCTTGAGATGGTTCTACTCCTTCATTGGGATCCAGCTGTGTCTTTTTAACTTTGTTTTTATTGAAAAAAAATCTTTCCTACATATATCCATGCAGATAATGTTTGAGGCATATGTAATGAAACCTCATTAGAGATCGCATCGGTACACAGAACAATAGATCAAGACAAACCTGAAAAACCGGGGATGGGAAAAAAGGGAGAAGGAAGCAGGGGGCATGTCAAAAACAAGCATAATGTTTACCCATCAGACACCCAGCACATGTGTCTAATCTTAAGTTCAGGACCCACTGACACTAAAGTACACCCCAAACACCCCGAAGTGTCTCTCTGCAGCGGTTCACCCACAGACATCAGTGGACAGGTGTCTCCCCCAGTAGTAGTTGCTCCTGGTACCAGACTGTTGGCTGAAAACAGGTCTTAATATCGCTCTGGATGTGCTGTGGGAGCAGAGAGATGAAGCTTTCCCAAGTTTTGAAAAAGGCCTGCACCCTTCCCTCTTTATGTAAAGAGGCCTCAACCCAGTCCATTTGAAGCAAGAGCGACAGCTTCTCTAGAAAGATATTGAAAGGAGGGGCATGGTCGTGGATCCATGTCTGTAAAATGGCCTTAGTCCTGGCAGCCGCCACCAAATGCAGTAGTTTATGGGCCCCTGGAGAACAGGTGTAATTATCTGGTTTTAGGTATCCAAATATGGCCCATAAGGGTTCATCAGGAACAAAGTTTGTCAGATGTGTGGCAGTGTATTGCCGTACTCTTTCCCAAAATAGTCTAATGACCGGGCATGCCCACAAGCAATGAAACAGGTTGGCTTCTAGGGAATGGCATATAAAACATTTAGAAGTTGTGTACAACCCCATTCTATGACCTTTTCGCAGAGTCAGGTAAGAGCCGTGACAGATTTTCAATCTCATTTCTAGGAAACGGGCTGAGGGGAGGAATTTGTAGGCTGGGTCTAGAGCTTTCAGAATAGTGTCACAGGACATGCTGGGGTCTTCAGTCTGCCATTTTGTTACTGGAAATTGGAATTGTGCATAATCCAGAGCTATATGGATGAATTTGTAATTAGTGGCTATTTGGACAGATGGAGAATTATATTTCGTGAGCCATCTAAGCACGGATGGTCTCCATTCATATTCAGAAAGATGTGCTAATACTTTTGTTCCATAGCTTTTACCTTGCAAGTATTGGAAGGGAGGGAATATGGCAGTGGGATATTTACATTTCAACTCCTCTATTGAGTAAATCCGTCGTTCCTCGGGGTGGACTAAGTGCTTAATAGATGTTATACCTTGGGAGTACCACTGGTAGAAGACAGGGTGAGAGTGCCCATCCTGAAAGTGGGGGTTACCAATAAGTGGAAGAAGAAGAGACATCCAGGCAGAGAGCTTGAAATGTTAACGTAGTTTCCGCCATACCCTCCATGTAGACATTAAAAGTGGGTTAGCTCTCACGAGTGTAAGATATGATGTCTTTCATGCTCCACTTCCCTCTGATTGTCTTCCAGTTCTAAATGTTTACAGACGTGTTTTATGATAATTGCCTGTGGTACTGCTACATGTATAACTATGTATTACCGCTCATTGCTTATGGTATTGCCACTTGAATGTGTTACCATTGTATAGAAAACTGTATATATTGACTTGCATTCCTGTATTTTAATATTGCTTACATATTATGTATTCTTTGTATATGACAGTCAGGGAAAGGTAGTGTATCTTCCTTGGGACATTAAAGGAGGGCACGCTTAATATAGTTTCCTCTATAGACCAGGTAGTTGTAATTATGCTGAGGGCCACTAGGTGGGGGTATACAAGTGGGGCCTGATAGGAGGTTCTTAGAGGGTTAATTGTAGGATGGGCTGCAGAGCGTTAAGGTTAGTGATGAAGAGTGGTTTAGTTATACGGCGCCAGGGCGCCCAAGTGTCCACATGGGCTATAGGCCCGGACAGATTGGCAGTCATGTAACGTTAAGCCATTGCCCAAGTTACCCACGGCCACTGCATGCCTTATCAGTGGGTCAGAATAGGAAAAGGAAGATGTGGCATCTTACCGCCTGGGCCAATACTTTTAGGGAAGAAGTTGGCTGGACTAAGGAGACGAAAGGAGTTGGAGCTTTGACAAGATCAGTACAGACGGGCCGGATGCTTCACTAGGGGCCACCAAACACAGTGATTGATGAATTCATGTCTGGGGTGAAACAGGCTGAAGGAAATGTCATTATAGTGAGGTCAGGCTTGGAAGGAACTGGGAAGCAGTCTAGTACGGTCCGGGCGTTTACTGCACAGAAGTGACAAGCAAGGGAAAGATCAGGAAGCAAGCAAATGTTATAACGTACCAACTGTGAATGTAACGTGCGAAATCCTAAGTAAAGAAAGTGTTACAGTTGTCTCGGACTGTGTCTCCATTGATGGGGGTCGCCTAGAAGAGGGACCGTTATGGCCTGGGAAGTGCCCGGGTGAAGCTGAATCTGGAGATGCAGGTATGCCGAGAATAGTATTGTTTCATGTAGGGGAAGGACTGGACACAGCTGCCACCGGAATACAGATCACGACTACAGTCCTGTCCCTCCCTTACACTTCAGTCGGCAATTCCATATAAGGGAGATGTAGAAGGGCAGAGAGAGCCAGTTCCGGGGTAAGACAGCTCCAGGTCATATTTGGCATAATAAGACATTCCTCTCAGCCAGTCCACCACCACCCGGTACAGGGATGCTACGATATAGTGTCTAATATCAGGGAAATTTATGCTCCCGTTTCCCCTCGATCGTTGGAGAATTTTGAAGTCCTGTACGGGACATTTTTCCCTCCCAGGTGAATGAGCGATACAGATAGTTAATCCGCTTCTCTTCTTTAGGAACTAGATATATTGAGAGTATGGAAGAGGTATAGGAGACGTGGGAATTCCATCATCTAAACTAAGTTGGTTCTGCTTAGATATGACAAGTTAAAATCTTTCCATTTCACTAAAGTAGATTCTAAGTTTTTAAGATATGTATTAATATTAGTTTTCTATAATTTAGCTGGGTGTTTTGTCACTTATATTCACAAGTATTTCAGTGAGCCATTAGTAAATTGACACGGGAACCTTAATGCCCGCAAAGGTTTGAAATGCGAATATTTGCCACGCTGCTGCATCCCTGAGTAAATCCTGTCTAAGCCTCACATAGAAGGCCAGGTAGCAGCATCTGCAGTCAGTTTACCAGGATCCTCGCCAAGAGTATATAGTTGTGGTTGAGGAGTGAGAGCTGCTCCATAAAGGCTGATGGCCCCATAAGATGCTCCATAGAATAATATGCCCCATATGCTGCTCCATAAAGGTTGATGGCCCCATAAGATGCTCTATAGATATATATGCCCCATATAATGCTCCATAAAGGTTGATTGCCCCATAAGATGCTCCATAGACTAATATTCTCCATATGCTGCTCCTTAAAAGGTTGATGGCCCCATAAGATGCTCTATAGATATATATGCTCCATATAATGCACCATAAAGGTTGATGGCCCCATACGATGCTCCATAGATATATATGCCCCATATGCTGCTGTGATTAAAAAAAATGACATACTGACCTCTCGCTATGGGGACCAGGTGCCAGTGTCACCACTGCCTCAGGGCCCGGCCCCTGTGATATTCACCTGTCCCCGTTCCACCTCCACACGCCACTCTGTCTTGTCGTAGCCCGTGACCCCTGAACACAGGAAGATCTGCGGCACTGGAGACCATCTGAGAAACAGGGAAGTGCAGAGACCACACCAGGAGGGGGTGAGTATGATCTGACAGCTGCCGGCTCCTGCACTCCCCCTCCCCGCCTACCCCCTGAGACAATGACTCGAGTATAAGCTGAGAGGGGAACTTTCAGCCTAAAAAAATGGGCTGAAAATCTTGGCTTATACTCATGTAGATTCAAGATTCAAAGATTCAATAAAGCTTTATTGGCAGGACTAAATACACATTAGTTTTGCCAAAGCAAGTGTACAAAAGGGAATAGGGATAGGGACCGTAGGGATGTTGGGTAGGGGCTGTAGGAAAGGTGGATGGGGGCAGATCCAGGATGGGGGCAATAGAAGTCCATGGCATAGGGAAGGTGGATGGGGGCCATAGAAGTCCATGACATATCACAGTTCTCTTTCTTGCAGTCTATGACATTCAGTATATAAGGTAAATAAATTTAACTCACTACCTGATTTTGACATTTCCATGAAAAAAAATCACTGATAATATAAAATCATTGGAAGACAATATAATCAAGACTAAAAAAATCTAAGTTTTCCAGAGACTCTATGGACTATAAAAGCAATCAAGTATATAATTGGAATAAATCTTCTTTTCATGGTTCCTCTAAAAAATCCATATTGAGAAATGATGTGAACACTTCAAACCTGGTTATAAACGCAATAAAACCGTCTATTTTTCTTCATCTGAATATCATAGCTCGTATTATGACACTGGCCATTCCTCACGTAGGAGGGCTGTGGATACACGTGACCCTCGTAATTTTTCCACTGTTGCAACAAAAAACGCAATGTGTGTAGGAGAGGAGGACGGAGACAGAGAAAACCGTCCATGGAGACGCTATCCTACGAGGCACAGGAAAACAACTTCGTAAAAGCCATTGATAATTTTTCTAATGTCCTGATTCTGACCCTGTGGTTTTATCTCAAGCACAAATGGAAGTTTTATCAAAAGGACTGAATTCTGTACCGAGCAAAAAGTTCAACTTATTCCAGATCATCAAAGATGTTAATAAACTTACGAGGTTGTTAACCGTCAAAAGACACTTTTTTCTCTGTGGATCGGCAATGTAATTTGCCAATATTTGAACCCGCTTCATCACCTTTGACTACCGCATTATTTTCACTTAAGGAACAGAAAGCCATTTGTACATTATCATCTCTTCAGGATCCAAAATGCAATCCTTGTTCTGTTCAAGACAATGACATTTTTGTTTCTACTCAGAATTCGACTTATTACCCTTTACAATCAAGGGTTCCTTCTCTTGATGTTTTCCGATCATTGGTTGAAAAAGAACTGAAAGCACTGGATGCCGAAATTGACATAAATCATGTTAATAATTTGTCTATTAATCTAATGCTGTCGAGGAATTACAGTGCAACTCCAACATTGTGATACGTCAATCTGACAAAGGGGGTTGTAGTGTGGAAAAGCCACACGTGGCGGCATCATAAATTCTAAAGTCAGCAAATGGCTATTACCAGATCATGCCATTATTCCTGTTCTTCCTGGTTTACCCAAGACTCATAAAAATATCTTTCTACCACCTTTACTCCTATCATTTCTAGAATTGGATCTGTAAATGAGAATTTGAGTTCTTGGGTGGACGATCATTTAAGTCATCTTGTGCCCAGAATCCCGGGGGATTTCGAGGATATGCAAGGATATTGTGCGCATTGAGTTCATGGGGAACATGTTCTCAAACGAAGCATCCAAAAAGCTTCTCTGGTCATTTTTTGTGTTCCCCATGGACTCAATGCATGGAAGGAAATTATGTTCCATTATTAAAGTACCTAGATTTTTCTTCTTTTTATATTGGATTGTATATGTTTTTCATTTGCCTGTTTGTATAATCTTTAATGTTTGTAATAGAATTGTTATATACATTTTCTATTTGTGGTTTTTAATCATGCATCATGTGATTTCACTGTCATTATGCACCATATGTGTGGAGAATTGTAATTGGTGAAAGGGGGTATATATACCGCATGATGTTCATGTGTTAGCAGCTTGGAAAAAGAACAGCGGATTGCTTGAA
The DNA here is from genome assembly GCF_039654945.1 of Dendrobates tinctorius. NCBI lineage: Eukaryota > Metazoa > Chordata > Amphibia > Anura > Dendrobatidae > Dendrobates > Dendrobates tinctorius. Next base: position 3,745,154 of record NW_027361989.1, on the reverse strand, counting down.
GCGCATTGCTAGTGCTATTGCCATTCTGCACTGATGCGGTCTGTCTGTTGACCTTGATTTTATGCCTGAATAAATTTTGTCTATATTTGGAAGCTGGATTTTTTTCATTTTTTGGCATTTCCACGTGGGACTACACGATATCCGTGCTTCCTAT